>NW_020838060.1:1317373-1357271 GCF_003676395.1 Aethalodelphis obliquidens
ATATATATATATATATATATACCACATCTTCGTTTTTTTAATATCACATCTTCTCTATCCATTTATCTCTCGATGGACATTTAGGTTACTTCCATATCTTGGCTATTTTAAATAGTGCTGCTATGAACCCTGGAGTGCATGTATCTTTTCAAATTATAGTTTTGTCTGGATATATGTCTGGAAGTGAGATTGCTGGATCATATGGCAACTCTATTTTTAGATTTTTGAGGAACCTCCGTACTGTTTTCCATAGTGGCTGCACCAGGTTACATTCCGACCAACAGTGTAGGAGGGTTCCCTTTTTTTTGCACCCTCTCCATTTGTTATTTCTAAACATTTAAAAAAAATTTATTTATTTATTTATTTTGGTTGTGCCAGGTCTTAGTCATGAATCGCCGGCTCCTTAGTTGCAGCACATGGGCTCCTTCGTTGTGGCATGCGAATTCTTAGTTGCGACATGCATGTGGGATCTAGTTCCCTGACCAGGGATCGAACCCAGGCCCCCTGCATTGGGAGCGTGGAATCTTATCCACTGTGCCACCAGGGAAGTCCCTGTAGACTTTTTAGTGACAGCTATTCTGACCAGTGTGAGGTGGTACCTCATTATAGCTTTGATTTGCATTTCTGTAATTAGCAATGTTGAGCATCTTTTCAAGTGCCTGTTGGCCATCTGTATGTTTTCTTTGGAGAAATGTCTATTTAGGTCTTCTGTCCATTTTTTGGATTGGGTTGTTTGTTTTTTTGTTATTGAGTTGTATGAGCTATTTGTATATTTTGGAAATTAAACCCTTGTCAGTTGCATCATTTGCGAATATTTTCTCCCAGTCTGTAGGTTGTCTTTTCATTTTGTTTATGGTTTCCTTTGCTGTGCAAAAGCTTATACGTTTGATTAGGTCCCATTTGTTTATTTTTGCTTTTATTTCTATTGCCTTAGGAGACTGACCTAAGAAAATACTGGTAAGATTTATGACAGAGAATGTTTTGCCTCTGTTCTCTTCTAGGATTTTTATGGTGTCATGTGTTATATTTAAGTCTTTAAGCCATTTTGAGTTTATTTTTGTGTATGGTGTGAGGGTGTGTTCTAACTTCACTGATATACATGCAGCTGTCCAGCTTTCCCAACACCACTTGCTGAAGAGAAGGTGGTGTTGCATATTGTATACTCTTGCCTCCTTTGTGGAAGATTAATTGACCGTAGGTATGTGGGTTTATTGCTGGGCTCTCTATTCTGTTCCTTTGATATATGTGTCTGTTTTTGTGCTAATACCATGCTGTTTTGATTACTGTAATTTTGTAGTATTGTCTGAAATCCGGGAGGGTTATGCCTCCAGCTCTTTTCTTTTTCCTCAGGATTGCTTTGGCAATTCTGGATCTTTTATGGTTCCATATACATTTTAGGATTGTTTGTTCTAGTTCTGTGAAAAATGTCATGCTTAATTTGATAGGGATTGCATTAAGTCTGTAGATTGCTTTGGGTAGTATGGCCATTTTAACAATATTAATTATTCCAATCAAGAGCATGGGATATCTTTCCATTTCTCTGAATCATCTTCAGTTTCCTTTATTAATGTTTTATGGTTCTCAGCATATAAGTCTTTCACCTCCTTGGTCACGTTTATTCTTAAGTATTTTATTTTTATTTTTATTTTTTTTTGCGGTACACGGCCTTTCACTGTTGTGGCCTCTCCCGTTGCGGAGCACAGGCTCCGGATGCGCAGGCTTAGCGGCCATGGCTCACAGGCCCAGCCGCTCCACGGCATGTGGGATCCTCCCGGACCGGGGCATGAACCCGTGTCCCCTGCATCAGCAGGCGGACTCTCAACCACTTGCCACCAGGGAAGCCCTATTTTTTTTGATGTGATTTTAAAAGGGATTTTTTTTTTTACTTTCCCTTTCTGATATTTCATTGTTAGTGTAAAGACCCAGATTTTAAATACTTTCTAAAACTGATGACACTCAAATGTATATCTCTCAAGTATATATATATATATATATATATATATATATATATATGAATATATATATGTTGAGCTGTTGAACTTACCCCAGAACCTGCTTCTCCTGCAGTCTTCCCAGCTGAGGAAATGGTAACATCATTCTTCTACTTCCTCAGGCCCCAAATTTTTGAGTTTCTTTTTCTTGTACCCCACATCCTACCCTTTTAAAAGGTAAGTGAGGAGACTTCCCTGGTGGCGCAGTGGTTAAGAATCCGCCTGCCAATGCAGGAGACACAACATGGGTTCCATCCGTGGTCCAGGAAGATCCCACATGCCACGGAGCAACTAAGCCCTTGTGACACAACTACTGAGCCTGCGCTCTGGAGCCCGCGAGCTGCAACTACTGAGCCTGCGTGACACAACTGCTGAGCCCACATCCCTAGAGCCCGTGCTCTGCAACAGGAGAGGCCACTGCAATGAGAAGCCCACGCACTGCACCGCAATGAAGAGTAGCCCCCACTCGCCACAACTAGAGAGAGCCCATGCAAAGCAACGAAGACCCAACACAGCCAAAAATAAATAAATAAATTTATTTATTTATTTATTTATTTTTTAAAAAAAAGGGTAAGTCAGGCCACCATGTTATTTGTCACCTTCCCATCTTACTTTGAGAGAAAGCCAAAGTCCTTCCATTAACCCCCAAAGCATCCCATGATCTGATCCACTCCTCCCACCCCCTTACCTCTTTGGAAAACGCTCCCACCTCAAAACCTTGTAGTTGTTCCCTCTTCCTGGTATGTTCTTGTTCCAGATACCTGCATGGCTCATTCACAACTTTTCAGCCTTTACTTAAATGCCACCTTCTCAGAAAGGCCTTCACTGTCTACCCTATCTAAAATTGCATCCCTCCTCACATGTCTTGTCCGCCTTCCCTGCTTTGCTTTTTCACATTTAAAAAAAATTAATAGGCTTTATTTCTTAGAGCAGTTTTAGGTTATAGAAAAGTTGAGCAGAAATTACAGAGAGTTTCCATATGCTTCCTTTCCCCTAGTTTCTCCTGTTATTAACATCTTGTATTAGTGGTACTTTTGTTACAATTAATGAATCAATATTGGTATATTATTAACTAAAGTCCATATCTTACATTAGGGCTTTTGACAAATGTATAATGTCATGTAACAACTATTACAGTGTCATAAAGAATAGTTTTTTTTAAAAATTAATTTATTTTTGGCTGCCTTGGGTTTTTGCTGCTGCACGCTTTTTCTAGTTATGAGCGGGGGCTACTCTTCATTGCGGTGCGCGGGCTTCTCACTGCAGTGGTTACTCTTGTTGTGGACCACGGGCTCTAGGTGCGCGGGCCCAGTAGTTGTGGCACGTGGGCTTAGTTGCTCCGTGGCATGTGGTATTTTCCTGGACCAGGGATGGAACCCGTGTACCCTGCATTGGCAGGTGGATTCTTAACCACTGCACCACCAGGGAAGTCCCAAGAATAGTTTTACTACACTAAAAATCCCCTCTACTCCACCCATTCATCCCTCGCTCCACCCAAAACCTTAGCAACTACTGGTCTTTTTATTGTTTCCATAGTTTTGCCTTTTCCAGAATGTCACATAGTTGGAATCATACAGTATATAGCCCTTTCAGATTAGCTTCTTTCACTTAGCAATGTGCATTTAAAGTTCTTCCATGTCTTTTCATGGCTTGATAGCCCTGCTTTATTTTTCTCCTGGGCAATTTCTTACATGGTTCTGTATATTTTTCACTTATCATATTTATGGTCTTGTCCACAGGAATGTATGTATCATAAGGACAGGGATTCTTGTCTGTTCTGTTCACTGCTGTATCCCCAGTGCCCACAACAGGGTCTTATAGACGGTGCTCAAGAAGTATTAGTTGAACTAAAATATTTCTTAAATACAATTAGTGTATCTAATTGAAGAACAAACCTATCCAGAACCCTCCTGGTAAGGGAATATGTGAAAAAGTGTTTAGCTGTCTGCACTCTTAAGAATTTCAACTTCACTGCCTTCGACCTTGGGCAAGTGACCTAACCGAACCTGTCTGTGCCAGTTTCCTGCTCAGTAAAATGGAGTTAATAATAGCACTTCCCTCACAGGGTTTTGGTAACGATTAAATGAGTTACTATACATAAATTCTCATAATAGGTCCCACACATAGTGCGTGTATATGAGTAGTAATTATGGCTCCATACAGGAAGACTCAGAGAAGGAGATGAGAATGGAATGCCGGTTGGCTACATCCAGTATGCGATTCTAGTTAGTTGTTTAGAGGTGGACGAGGCGCCCTGAGCTGGAGCAATTGCAGGCAACCTTGAGAAAGACGGCGCCGCAAAGGGGGGCACTAATCCCATTTGCCCATCGCTTTACAAAGCACTTTTACATTCTAAACGCTTGAAATCCTCACAATCATGTCTGGTGGGCATTATGATCCCAATTGTATCCATGAAAAAACTGGTTCGGGGAGGTTGAACGACTTGCCCGATGGAACCATGTGGTAAGTGGTGGCCCCAACATTCCCATCCAGAGGTTCTGATTCACACCTCAATACAGTCGCTATTACCCACGTAAACTCTCAGGGCGCGCCAGAGTGTCCGGGGTCCAGGGTCCTGGACAGGGTAACAGATCCACCTTAATAACAACATCCAGGTTGTCACCGGCTGTGTGCAAGGCAGGATGTGCAGGCTCGCCGGCCGGCTAGAGTGTGCGAGAGCTGGCACGATGGATTTGCAGAAGAACTCTGCAAGCGCTTGCGCATTAGAGTATCAAGGTAACTCAATTTCCTAGCATCCCCTCCCCTTCCCCCGCCTCCAGGGGGCGGGGCAACAAAGCGCGGGAAAACCGGCCTCGACTCCACCCCCTACCCCCGTGCTGGGGGCGGGGAAAGGAGAACTCTTAAATGGGTAATGGACACGGGGCGGGTTTCCCCCTCCCCCATCCCCGTGCTTAGGAAGCGTTCCACAATGCCGCTTTAAGATCCCTTTGGAAATAGCCCAGGCCACGCCAGCACGCTAACGTCACCTCTCCCCTACTTCCGGTCTGCAAGCCCGTCCCAGGCTTCAGGTGCCGGTGCCTTCCACACTCCAAATCCCGCCCCCGCTACAAGCCCTCCTGCAGAGGGAGGAGCAGTGGGTGACGCCATCGCCCAGGAGCTAACCCGTGCGAGGACCCCATCCATTCAGATTATATGACGATTTAGACAGTGGGAAAACCACGAGGAAATGGTCAACCAGATGACGTGGTGCTTTCGCTGACGTCCCATTCTGTGACTGCTGCACGGCATGACTGACATTAGGGTTTAGCTTGAGAAAACACCGCAAACGGATCAACACATCCGGGCTCCACTCGGGGCCAACGCGGTTCTCCTCAACCTGCCCAACAAATAGAAGCAGAGTTCTCTAAATTTGCATAAGTGAACTGCAGGCTTCAGGGATCGCGGCCAATAGGGAGTGAGGGGGCGGAGACACACCTGGGATAGTCACATCCTCCTGTAGGAAAACAGGGAATCAGACTGGCTTCTTTTTAAACGACAGTGGCGGAGGCCAATCATTTTTGAGATGCACAGATGGGGCAGTGGGCCCCGGCGCAACCAATGGGAAGAAGCTTCTCCAGAAGGACTAGGCTTCTTGCCCAATGAGGCTGGGAAGCCTGTGCCTAGCTGTTTCCGAGCGGCAGTACTTAAGGCCAACCCAGTACGGAGCTGGGCGGGGCGCAGTACTGAACGACGGGGGTATTGGCCAATGGCGAGTGCGAAAGCGGGCAGCCCAGACCTGGAACGCGAAGGGAGCTGAGGGAGGGGGAGGCTGAACGGGAGAGAAGCAGGAAGTAGCGGCGGTCGTGGGGAGGGCGGCGGCGGCGGCGGCGGCGGCAGCGACTGGAGCAGGGAAGAGACCGCCGGGTCTCGGCCCGCACTGGGAGCGGAACAAGTAAGCGTGCCTGGGGTAAATACCCGCCTTTGGCCCCGCCCCCTGGGGGGGCGGGTAAATACCCCCACCCCTCCCCCACTTGGTCAACTACCCCCTCTCCGCGCCGCCCCCCGGGATGGCTTCTACCGGGGCCCCGACGTCGCCCCCATTCCTTGGGGCACGTGGGCGAAACTCCTAGCCTGTTGAAAGCACAGCCCCTAGCAGGGTAAACGTGGAGGGGCGTCGGGGTCCCCAACTCCTGGCGCCCCCAGCCCGAGAGGCGTCCGAAGCGCGGCCCGGGGACTGGAAGCTGCGGGATGTCGCGACCTAAAATGGTGTCCGTGTCCGGGGGTGGGGGCGGGGGAACTGGGCCAGGCCGGAGCGAAGCCTGCACCCCGACTGGGCACGGGTCAGCGTCCGGGCCCGGACGGGACCCAGGCTCGTGCCCCAGGCCGCGGCGTGCCTTCCGATTCCTCCCCAGTCTCGAGAGAGCCTCGGGAGCCCTCGGGGGGAGGAGGCTGCGCAGGGCGGGAGGGGAGGAGGTCGGAGTTGGGACGGACCCCGGCTGGAGAGCTGCGAGTCTGGCAAAAACTGTCCCCTCCCCACTACTCTCTTTCCACACCTTCCCTGCTCCGGTGTAGTCTTGGGCCAGGAGGTGCTGCGCGGCAGCTCCCCGAGGGCCTGGCCTGGCCAAGGCCCGTCCTTCCCTTAGCACGCTGGTGAGAGCTAGAAAAGTGCGGCGCGCCTCAGTTTCCCCTCTGGCTTCTCCCATGTACACCCCGCCCCCTTTCCGCAACCGTGGACATGCTCCCCGCGCCGGTCCTCGGCAGATGGCAGGGGCTTAATTCCGGCCGCTGCCCAGCTTGGCGGCAGCCTAATCGCCCCCGGCCGCCGGCCCCTCGCCCTTCTGTGCGCAGCAGGCCCCGGGCCAGGGAAAGGGACGCGGAGCCCCCACCCGACCCAGGCCAGTTCACCCTCTTCCTGTTCAGCCCCTTCCTTTGGCTTTTGGGGAAGAACAGAGGGAAGGAGGGGGGCTGGAGCCCAAGAGACAGGGCGCAGCAGCCGCAGAAAGGCCTGAGCCGTGGGGCGGGGAAGCCTCTTCGGCCTTGAGCTGCGCTTCTTGATCTACTGTCTGCTCCTGGCTCTCCGATGACCTCTAAGTCACTTGGACGCCAAAGGGGGAGTTGCTTGGGGGAGGCAAGTTTGCAGATGTTTTCTCATAGTCCCCACTGATCTGTGCTCCACCAGCCCACTTTTCTGAGGGCCTGAGCGGAGGGTAGCTCTGGTCTCTCGCGGTCGGGAGGGAGCCGGCCAGGGGAGGGCCCTAGCGATCCAGCTGGGCAGAGGCAAGGGGTGGAGGGCTTTGTTTAAACCCAGATCCTGTAAATTAAGTAGAGGGGGATGAGAGGAGCACTCCCCTTTCGTTCTTCCTCTAGTTGGTACCCTCTCCCTCCACCCCCATCTTGGTCCCAGCAATGCCAGCTGCCACCTGCTGGGACTATCTCCAGTTACAGTCTAAAGGCTGGAAAGAGGTGAGAGAATTGGCCCTGGGAAATGGCTTGCCTTGAGGGCAGGGAATGTGGAGGGAAAGAGACTTTTTCAGTTGCTTCTTCCTAGGTATAGAAACACTTGTGGGGAGAAATGGGTAAGGAACACACCTGGGTCCCCCACAAGCTCTAGGCTGGCCTTCTTGTTGGTTTAGTGCCACATAAGTCTTGTGGGACCTTTTTTTTTTTTTTGTACTGGGACAAATGGGGGTTGGGTGAGACTTCCTGGGCCACTGTTGCCAAGGGAAAATGAAAAGGGTGAGGAGTGTGAGTTGGGGATAAACTGGGGTGAGGAGCTCAGAGCAGAAATGACAGGGGTGAGGGGCCTGGCTTTTCCCGGTTGAGGCAGCTGTGCTGGATAAGCTCATGCCCTGGAGTTTCAGCCCTGAGAGAGCAAGATGGGGAAGGAGGGAGGGAGGGAAGGAGGAGGGGTTGGCTAGGAGGGGGCCAGGCACTCTTGGGAAGGTAGGTGAGCGAGCAGCAGGTGTTTGTGACAGGAGAGGCCTAGGCTGGGGCCCTTGTGACCAGACTGCTGTTACGGTTTTCCCGTTTCTTCTCTTTGTCTCTTTCTGTTCCTGTGTCTTATTCTTTCCATCTTGGTCTCTTGGGTAACTTCCCTGAGCCCACTTCGCCCTGTTAACCAAGCTAGATCTCCAGGTGCCAGTAATGACCCCAAGTGGCCCAGACTTGAGCTTACATGACCCCTGACTCTTGTCTCTGACCCCAGCCCTAGATTTCCAGTGCTTATTCCCTCCCAGCTTCTCTTCGGCCTGGCATATCCTTGTTGTCCTAGCTGTAATAATAAATCGTACTCTGGGTTCTGGCTCTCATGTTTGTGATTCATGTCATGCTCAGAACAACCCTATGATATATAGATTACTTGTCCGCTCTTTCAGACAGCAAAAGTAAGGCGGTAGAGTAACTTGCTTGTACAGCAGGCCATTGATAAGGCTGGAACTAGAATCAGTTCTTACATCTTGTCTTAAGTCACATGCCCCTTTGTACACATGGCCTTTCAGATCTCTGTGGACCCCCAGAAGATCCATGAAGAATATGAATGGATCCCATGCTGCCATGAATGAGCCCTTAAACTTAGAGCATCACGTACATCCTCCTCCTTAATAGTAGTATTGACTAATTGATCCTGTGCTGGGCACAGGAGGGGTTGAAGTGGTTTCAACTAAGATGCTCACTGAACTCCCTCAGTCTCTACTCCCTTGTCTCTTATCTGTATTTTTTTTTAAGATTTATTTATTTTATTTATTTTTGGCTGCGTCAGGTCTTAGTTGCGGCATGTGGGATCTTCGTTGAGGCATGTATCTTTTGTTGCAGTGTGTGGGCTTCTCTCTAGTTGTGGCACGCAGGCTCCAGGGTGCGTGGGCTCTGTAGTTGTGGTGCGCGGGTTCCAGAAAACGTGGGCTCTGCAGTTTGCGGCCTGCAGGCTCTCTAGTTGAGGCGTACAAGCTCAGTATTTGTGGCGCGCGGGCTTAGTTGCCCCCACGGCATGTGGGATCTTAGTTCCCTGACCAGGGATCAAACCCGCGTTGGAAGGTGGATTCTTTACCACTGGACCACCAGGGAAGTCCCTTTTGTCTGTATTTCTGAGAAGTCTCTTTTCCTTTGCTTTCTCTGGATTTTGGTGTCCTCCCTGGAAAGTGCATACTACATTCCTTTCAATTTTAGGGTTTGGTAAAACAGGTGCCTCCACCAGCTCTCTAGGATTTGCACTATGGTGGAGGTGTACCCAAGTCAGAGTGTGTGTGGGTTCTGAGAGCGGATGAATTTGGAGGTCTTGAGGGAGGAGGTCCAGCGTTCCTGCTTCCAGAGGTCTCAGTTTGTCTCTCTTTTTCCTGTTTTCCTCAGGTCTGGGACCTGTTGCCATGGGGGACATGAAGACCCCTGATTTTGATGACCTCCTTGCTGCCTTTGACATCCCCGACATTGATGCAAATGAAGCCATACACTCTGGGCCAGAAGAAAATGAGGGGCCAGGAGGCCCAGGGAAGCCAGAACCCATTATAGGAGGTGAATCTGGAGAAGCAACAGCAGCAGCTGCTGGGGATGGCCCTGGCTTGCCCGCCCAGGCCTCTGACCATGGCATGCCACCGCCAGACGTCTCAGCAGTCAGCGTCATTGTCAAGAACACTGTGTGTCCTGAGCAGTCGGAGTCCCTGGCTGGGAGTTCAGGAGGGGAAGGGGCCCGGGCTGGGGGAGTGACTAAGGAGGGGTCTGTGGGACCTCGTCTGATGCAAAATGGTTTTGGGGGCCCTGAGCCATCCCTTCCAGGAACCCCACACTCTCCAGCTCCTCCCAGTGGGGGTACCTGGAAAGAAAAATCCATGGAAGGCAAAGCTCCCCTGGACCTCTTTGCTCATTTTGGGCCTGAGCCAGGGGAGCACCCTGATCCCCTTCCTCCCTCTGCACCCTCCCCACCTCGGGAAGGGGCCATGACCCCACCTCCTTTCTCCTGTCCCTTTGAGCTGGCCCGGGAGAATGGCCCAGCCCTGCTGCCCCCTGGTTCTCCCCCACTGCTGGGGGCCTTGAAGCAGGAAAGCTGCAGCCCTCTTCATCCCCAGAGCCTCCCAGGCTCAGGCTCTAGCCCTGAGGCCACAGTCGTCCCTGCCAGTGTCTCCCCTTCCCGGGTTGCAGGGGTGTCCTTCTTCAAGAAGTCTCCAGGGCACCAGAGCCCTCTTGCCTCCCCTAAAGTGCCCAGCTCTCAGCCCCTGAAGGAAGAAGAGGATGAGGGACCAGTGGACAAGTCTCCCCCGGGAAGTCCCCAGAGTCCCTCTAGTGGAGCCGAGGCTGCAGATGAGGACAGCAATGACTCCCCTGCCTCCTCCAGCTCCTCTAGGCCCCTCAAGGTACGGATTAAGACCATTAAAACATCCTGCGGGAATATCACAAGGACTGTAACCCGGGTCCCCTCAGACCCTGATCCCCCTGCCCCCTTGCCTGAAGGGGGCTTCCTGGCAGAGGCTAGCCTCCTCAAGCTGTCCCCCGCAACCCCGACCCCTGAGGGTCCAAAGGTGGTGAGTGTCCAGCTGGGTGATGGCACAAGGCTAAAGGGCACCGTGCTGCCCGTGGCCACCATCCAGAACGCAAGCACTGCCATGCTGATGGCAGCCAGTGTGGCCCGCAAAGCCGTGGTTCTGCCTGGAGGCACTGCCCCCAGCCCTAAGACGATGGCTAAGAATGTGCTGGGTCTGGTGCCCCAAGCGTTGCCCAAGGCTGAGGGGAGGGCAGGGCTGGGGGCCGGGGGGCAGAAGGTGAACGGTGCCTCGGTGGTGATGGTGCAGCCCTCTAAGCCGGCCACCGGGCCGGGGGCAGGGGGTGGCACGGTGATCTCACGGACCCAGTCCAGCCTGGTGGAGGCCTTCAACAAGATCCTCAACAGCAAGAACCTGCTGCCTGCCTACCGGCCAAACCTGAGTCCACCGGCTGAGGCTGGGCTGGCCCTGCCGCCCACGGGCTACCGCTGCCTCGAGTGTGGGGACGCCTTCTCGTTGGAGAAGAGCCTGGCGCGACACTATGACCGCCGGAGCATGCGCATCGAGGTCACCTGCAACCACTGTGCCCGCCGCCTAGTCTTCTTCAACAAGTGCAGCCTGCTGCTGCATGCCCGTGAGCACAAGGACAAGGGGCTCGTCATGCAGTGCTCACACCTGGTCATGAGGCCGGTGGCCCTGGACCAGATGGTGGGGCAGCCGGACATCACGCCCCTGCTGGCTGTCCCACCTGCCCTCGGACCTCCAGCCTTGCCTGCCTTGGGCAAGGGTGACGGGGCCGTCACCTCCTCCGCCGTAACTGCAGTTGCCGCTGAGGCCCCTGTGCTGCCACTCTCAGCCGAGCCACCTGCCGCCCCTGCCACCTCTGCTTACACCTGCTTCCGCTGCCTGGAGTGCAAGGAGCAGTGCCGGGACAAGGCCGGCATGGCTGCCCACTTCCAGCAGCTCGGGCCACCCGCCCCTGGCGCCACCAGCAACGTGAGTTACTTTTCCCAGCCCCTCCCTGGGACGGGGACAGCCAGATGCCATGGGGACAGGATCTAGGAAGGTGTGGGGGCTTGGTTAGCAGAAGGAATGGGGGACAGGCCACTCCTCACAGACTCACCTGGTTTCAACTCCCTCGACAGGTGTGCCCAACTTGCCCCATGATGCTCCCCAATCGCTGCAGCTTCAGCGCCCACCAGCGCATGCATAAGAACCGACCTCCCCACGTCTGCCCTGAGTGTGGAGGCAACTTTCTCCAAGCCAATTTTCAGACCCACCTCCGGGAGGCCTGTCTGCATTTCTCTCGCCGCGTAGGATACAGGTGCCTCCCATCTCTCCTCCCCATAGTCCCTCAACACTTTTCCTCCTGTACTTGGTGGTCTCGTGGCTCCTGGGACCAGCCTTTCAGATGGCCTCACAGAGGTGAGCCCCATCTCTCCTGTTGAATCACTCAGCCCCAGTGTGTTAGCAAACGCAGCCAGGGCGCTCTCTGCCTTCCCTTCGTTCCCCACGGAGAGGGAGCAGGCGGGGCCCCCTCCAGAGCATCAGCTCTGCCTCTCTGCCCCGCAGGCCTCCCTTGGGGAACTGGGTGCTGCAGCTCCCTCTGTCCTCCAGTTGCCTGGGTTCCACCGCTGATTAACTCCTTAGAGTCCACCCCGCCCCTGTGAATGAGTGTGGGGTTGGAGGTGGCCGTGGAGATGCCCGCAGCTCACCACGGTGCCTCCTACTTACTCCCCAAGGTGCCCCAGCTGTGCAGTGGTGTTTGGGGGTGTGAACTCCATCAAGTCCCACATCCAGACGTCACACTGCGAGGTTTTCCACAAGTGCCCCATCTGCCCCATGGCTTTCAAGTCTGCACCCAGCGCCCACGCCCACCTCTACACCCAGCATCCTAGCTTCCACACGCAGCAGGCCAAGTGAGACCTGGGGAGGGAGCGTGAGGAGGGGCGGGTGGAGGGGGTTGGGCCTCGATGGGGCAGGACGTCTGTACTGTCTTCTCCACCCGCCCAGGATGATCTACAAGTGCGCCATGTGTGACACAGTCTTCACTCACAAACCCCTCCTCTCCTCGCACTTCGACCAGCACTTGCTGCCCCAGCGTGTCAGCGTCTTTAAGTGCCCATCTTGTCCTCTGCTTTTTGCCCAAAAAAGGACCATGCTGGAACATCTCAAGGTACAGGGGTCGAGGGATGGAGGCGGGGTTGCCCAGCTTGTTGACCGGGGACCCCTCCGGAAGTGGGAGCAGGGGAGGAGCCAGGACTCTGGCAAAGCCAGGTCCTCCCCCACACCAGCCATCCCCCCTTGTCTCCTTCTCACAGAACACGCATCAGTCTGGGCGCTCGGGGGAGGAGACTCCTGGGAAAGGGGCCGGGGGTGCCCTTCTGACCCCCAAGACTGAGCCTGAGGAGCTGGCTGTGTCTCGGGGAGGAGCAGCTGCCCCTACTGAGGAGTCTTCTTCATCCTCAGAAGAGGAAGAACTGCCCAGCTCCCCTGAGCCTCCTCGCCCAACCAAACGGCCCCGGCGAGAACTGGGGAGCAAAGGCGTCAAGGGCGGGGGTGGGGGCCCTGGAGGCTGGACCTGTGGCCTTTGTCACTCCTGGTTCCCTGAGCGTGACGAGTATGTGGGTCATATGAAGAAGGAGCATGGCAAGGTGAGTGGGGTGCCCCTGGGGAGCAAGATGGGCTGGAGGGGCAGCATTGGGATTGACCTGTGTGGCAGTGGAGATCGGGTGCTGCATGGAGCCTGGCTGAGACCCCCCAACCCCTGCTCTCCTAGTCAGTGAAGAAGTTTCCCTGCCGCCTGTGTGAGCGCTCCTTCTGCTCCGCCCCCAGCCTGAGGCGCCACGTCAGGGTCAATCACGAGGGTATCAAGCGAGTTTACCCATGCAGGTAACCCTTACCCCCTGGCCCCCTTCCTCTTTTCTGTCCGGCAGGGTGCCCCCAACTCTGGTTCCCCAAAGTACCTTCCCACCTGCCTCTTAGGTCTGAGTGGACTGACGGTTGAGGCCTCCCTCTGCTCAAGCCACGAGCCTTGGTCTTTGGGCTGTGGCGCTGGAGCCCACCCCGCCCGCTCTCCCCTTTAGGTATTGCACAGAGGGAAAACGCACCTTCAGCAGCCGCCTGATCCTGGAGAAACACGTCCAGGTCCGGCACGGCTTGCCGCTCGGGGCCCAGTCCCCTGGCCGGGGGAACGCCCTGGCTCGGGGCCCTGGTGCCAGAGCCCAGGTAGGCAGAGGCCCACCCTGCTGCATGAGGGCTGTGGGAGCAGGAGCCTGCGCGGTTATAGCCGAGGCCTCAGGAAGCTGGGCAGGGGTGCCAGGGACGGTGGGGGGTGACGGGAGGCCGGGTTTCTTCACTCTCTTCTCCAGGGGCCGGGACGGAAACGCCGCCAGTCCTCTGACTCTTGCAGTGAGGAGCCTGACAGCACGACACCTCCAGCCAAGTCCCCCAGGGGCGGCCCCGGGGCGGGAGGCCACGGCCCCCTGCGCTACCGGAGCAGCAGCTCAGCGGAGCAGAGCCTCATGGCGGGGTTGAGGGTGGATGGTGGTGCCCAGCAGTGCCTCGACTGCGGCTTGTGTTTCGCCTCCCCTGGCTCCCTGAGCCGGCACCGTTTCATCAGCCACAAGAAGAAACGGGGTGTGGGGAGTGCCAGTGCCCTGGGCCTGGGGGATGGGGAGGAAGAAACTGCCCCTCCTTCCAGGTCTGACCCAGAGGGGGGAGATTCACCCTTGCCAGCTTCTGGAGGCCCACTGACATGTAAGGTCTGTGGCAAGAGCTGCGACAGCCCTCTCAACCTCAAGACCCATTTCCGCACACACGGCATGGCGTTCATCAGGGCTCGGCAAGGGGGCAGTGGAGACAACTAGGGCCCAGGCCTGGACTCACTAGCCCCTCCCTCTTCCTTGGGAGCCTGGGTCACTGCTGCTGCCTGGTCCCTGGGCTGGGGAGTTCCATTAGAATTCATGTTTTGTTCAACTCCTGTCCCGCTAACCCCCAAGGACAAGCTTTTGAGAATGGTAGTTGAGGTTCCTGCCTTGGGTTTGGCCCTTGGGTCCTAGTAGAGTGGGTCCTCCATTCCTTCTTTCTGAGCCCAACACTAATTATTTTCTTGCTGCAGCCCCCCCCCCCCCCATGTGGGACGGGGGGGTGGGAGGACGGGAAGGCCCAATGCTGGGGTGGTCAGGGGCACTCTCCTCAACCCCTGTGGGCACAGATGGCAGCCCTGGCCTTGCCCTAGTGCCCCCCCGAGACTCCCTGGCACTCAAGCCCTCCACCCCTGCAGTGCCTTTCACTTATCTTTTTTTTTTTTTCCCCAGAAATCCGGGGCGGGGTGGGGGGAGGTTGGTGGAGACGAGTCCTGTCTAGGGGGGGGTCCCAGGGAGAGGAGGGGACAGGCTCTCAGGAATCCTTTATTCTTGTAGTAATAATAATACTAACAGTGGGGGAAAGGGGAAGGAGAAAACCAGACCATTAAAACTGCTCGTGGTTTAATCCCCATTCAAGCTCCTCTTTTTATGTGACTTACTTAGACAATGTGGACGTGTCTGGGAGGGGGTGAGTGACAAAGCTGGGAAGGCCCTTCTTCAGGGAAGTGGTGGTATTGACTGAGACAGGCAGGGAAAAAGCAATCTTTCTCCACTTCGTTCTGTGTGGTGCCTTTTGTATCCTGGACAGAGGCATCTGTTCACTCCCTACCCCTGAAAAAAAATACAACTCAGAAATGACACAGATGGCTAACTAAGGACTTTATTTCAAACAAAAATTAAAAATAAAAAATTGAGAGCTATTTCCCTGGGTGTGGGGAAAGGATAAGGGCAAGGAATTCCCCACAGCTAGGCCAATACCCTCAGACTGGAGGGGCTGTGATTCTTCCCTTCCTCACTCCTGGGATGGGGAACCTCAGCAAGTGCAGGACCCTATGCCAAAGCCCACCTACCAAGGGGAACTCGGGCTAGGGGTCAGTCCCTGGGAGGTGACAGAGTTGGGCAGCAGCATGGCCAAAGGCCAACCACAGGATCAAGTCCTTAGTACCAAGAACCTACTCTTTTCTCCTTCCTGGGACCCAGGACACATTAAGAGGATGGCCTGCGGAAAGAACCTCTCGAACCCTAGTGAGGAGAAGAAAGGCCCCAGTGTCCCTCACATTTATCACTTCTGTTCTCTGGAGAGCAGTGAGCCCTGGAGTCTGTCAAGTGGTAATACTGACACAGCTGGTGGGGGGTGGCAGGGAAGCCCCAGCAAGTCTGGACCCCACGGCTGGTTCTCCCAACCCCCCGGCAAGCTCTACAGTTACCACATGATCCTCTGCCTTCCATTTCCCTTGGTGGATGGCTGGGTGGGTGGGGCTTCCTGGTTTAGGGTTTCTCTGACAAGGGCCTTCCCAGGGAGGGTCCCCTGAATCCCCCACTGCTCCGGGGCCTGAGAAGGAGGATGTCACATGATGCCGTTGGTGAGGTACTGGAAGCCATCGTAGAGTTTGGTGGTGATAGACCGCATGCTGCCGTCCACCATCTGCTCCACCAGCAGCTGGAGCTGCTCCTCAGTCATGCTCATGTGGAACCTCTCCTTGAGGTTGCGGATGGTACTGGAGCCATGGAAGCAAGGAAGCTGAGAACCTGGGGGCAGCAGCAAGGGAAGAGGGTCACGGATGGAAACGAGGGAGCGGCAGTGCTAACAGCCGCCACAGCCAGTGCAGAGCCGGGCTATCTAAGGTGCCCCTTCCCTCCCACCTCAGAGAGATCCCTGACAGTGTGGATGCAGTTCTGCTTGGGCAGAGAAGGGAGAATTGGCAGGAGGCCCTTCTTTATCCCACAATCCTAAGCCCCTCTAGGTGAGGGCACGAGGGTAGAGGGTCAACACATCTCCCCCAGTAAGGGCGGAGGGAGCAGACTTAGGACCCAGAGGGAAGGCTGGGAAGCGTCTAGGGAATGGGCCCTGAACTGGGCACTTATCTGCTTGCAGGCCTCTGCCTATGCTACGTCTGACACTCACAGATGACCTGGGCCACCGTCATCACGGGGCCAGACGGGGATGCTCCTGAGCAACAGCGACAGCCTGTGGGGTGGGGGCAGGGATGGGGAGGAGGATACTGGCAGCTCAGACCGGGTGGACACCACAGCCTTGAGGGAATGGGGACGAGGGCCCAGGGATCCTGGACAAAAGACTAGATGGCAAGGCCGTGAGGAAACAGCAGTGAAAGTAGATAAAGATGAGAGAGGAACCCGGCTCGGCTCAGAGCAGAAGGGCTGAGTGTCGGGACAGGGAAGAGGTCTGAGGAGAGGGCAATCAGAGGTCAAAGGCCAATGACTGCAAACACCTGAGTTGGTGAAGAGCCGAGTGATGAAAGTTAAGCAAGGGGTGGGGAGATGAGAAGGGACCAGGAGGCTGGAGATGGGACTGTTCTTTCCCTGAATGCACCTAGGAGGTAGTTTCTGCTGCCTCGCCCTCCCACCCCCAGGACTAGGTCTGTCAGGAATCAGGAGGAATGTGCCGAAGGTGAAACAGGGCACCGGATCAGAGCCGGAAACGCTCTGGGAGGCCCCGCCCCCAGTCTTGAGGTGTAATCAACTTTCTGGAGGTTCCATGCCCCAGGGCCCCAACGTAAGTGGGACTCGCAGGGCACTATGGGTACCGCCCTATCGCCAAACGCCTGGCTTCTCCCTAGCCCCACCTTGCTGCATGATCTCCACGATCTGCACCACCTTATCCATGTGTTTCCGAGCAGCAATCAGCCCCTGCAGCATCAGCATCTTGTAGTAGTTGAACATGTCGCCATCCAGGCCGCCCATCACCTGGGAGGAGAGGAGAGAGCTGTGTGCGCAAAGGGGCTCAGTGTCAGAACTTCCTCCCTTGGGCAAACGTGCCAAACTCCGTTACTTCCCCAACTCTTATCAAGCAGGAAGCCTCCCAGGACATCCAACCTCACCCTGACTTATTGCCATTTCTGTTCTGTTTGTCCCCATTTGTGGGGAGCCCATCAGCTCCCCATCCCACGACAGAAAGAACACAGTGAGACACCTCTCCTTCCTGACTCACGTCTACAAACTCTGTGGTCAGCTTAAAGGCTGATGTCTCAAAACCCAGGTTTCGGGGTGAGCTGGACAGGATGAAGCCAAAGTCGATGTGGATGATGTGGCCTTCTGCGTCCAACAGGATATTCCCATTGTGTCTGAGGAGGGGGCAGAGGAGAGGAAGAGGCAGTAGTAAGTCCCACTGAGGTGGGAGCTTCAAGCTGCAACACACTGGCCACATGACACCAGGCAAGGGCCCTGCCATGTTTCCTGCTGCCTATAACTCTGGGTCCAACCCTCTAGAAGCCAAAGCTAGCAGTGAGAAGAAAGGAAATCAGAAAAGTAAACTGCTAACAAAGGCTGTGGGGTCTCATTCGCTATCATTAACAGCTTAATCAAATAGGTTAAGATTATCCAAATTTCCCAGTAATTGTGATTCTAAGCACCCAAGCCAATCCCAATCTAGCAGAGAACTGGGAAGCTAGGAAAGAAGGCCTGTGCCCTCCAACCAGCCTTTACAGAGGCCAAGCACTTGGCTTAGGGGGAGGCCTCCAGTCACAACCTAGTTACCTGTGTTCTGTTTGTAATTCCTATCGGCCCATTGCAGATCAGAAGCCCCACCCCACCGGAAGGGAGCAGAGATCCCAGGCTGAGTGAAGTTTAAATGTGAAATAGTCTGGGGCTTCAGTTTTAACTATCTGGTAAAACCACTTATGTAAAAAAATTCTCAGGAGGCAATTCCTACAGGCTAGCTTCTGGAAGAACAGTTAAAGGCAGATAAATCCTAGGTCTCTGTGATTCCCACATGAATGGCCAGTCGAAAGAGGAACAATTAACATGCAAAGCATGTGAGGCCTGGCCCATAACGGACCTCCTCAGTGTCAACAGAGGCTTTGTTAGGCTAAGAGCTCACGGTCTGAAGCCACCTTCTCTGGGGTTGGTCTGACTGGCCAAAAGACGGGACAGAGGGAGAACCCAGTCCCACCTGAGTCCTTCCCCCTCTGGGAAAGCATGACAAATTTAGCAACACACACAATCTTGAAAGCCAGAAAGTTCTAGATGTCCTAGTCCAGATTCTTATTTTACAGGTGAGAGGTGAGAAAACAGAGGCCCTGAGAGGAAAACTGACTTACTTGTCCAAGGTCCCAGGCCAGTGAGAGGCAGTTTCTCTCTCTCCTTAAGTGGAGTTAGCTCCAGCCGCAAAGCTACGGGGGACTCATTCTGAAGCAGTTAAGGAGACCTGCAACTGCTTCCAGCTTGGGGCCCCCTTCACTGCTGCCACTTCTCTCCAGTGGATGAGTCCATTCATTACTTGACTACATCTACTCTTTTTTGAGTTATGAAAGGTTTACCAGCTGCCTGTCCCCCTCTCCCCCTTTTAAAGGGGACTCCCATCTTCCAAATATATTAGTCTCCTAAGGAAAAGCCCAGAGGCCTGACTAGCACCTGCTTCTCTGCCTCCACTTACTCAACCCAAGGGTTCAGGCTCCAGGCTTTCTGGGCCCTGGGTTCCAAATGCTGACTCTTTAGGGACAGTCTGAAGCTTGCAACCAGATTCCTTATAAATAATGACGTTTCCCTCAGTCCTCAAATGCAAAGCCTCTGCTGGCTTTATCTGTAAGGCTGGCAGGGTGGAAGGAGCACAGGTTCTGAAAGTTCCCTGACCCTTATTTCCCCCCTGAGGAAACACCTGACAGCATTTTCATCTGGTTTCAACATAAGAATGTCAGGCCAAACAGGCCTGTGAAAAGATGCTCAACACTGCTAATTATTAGAGAAATGCAAATCAAAACCAAAATGAGGTAACACCTCATACCAGTCAGAATGGCCATCATCAAAAAGTCTACAAATAATAAATGCTGGAGAGGGTGTGGAGAAAAGGGAATGTAAACTGGTGGAGCCACTATGGAAAACAGTATGGAGGCTCCTTAAAAAACTAAAATTAGGACTTCCCTGGTGGCACAGTGGTTAAGAATCTGCCTGCCAAAGCAGGGGACACGGGTTCAATCCCTGGTCCAGGAAGATCCCACAGGCCGCAGAGCAACTAAGCCTGTGTGCCACAACTACTGACCCTGCACGCCACAACTACTGAGCCTGTGTGCCACAACTACTGAAGTCCGCACACCCTAGAGGCCGTGTTCCACAACAAAGAGAAGCCACCACAATGAGAAGCACGTGCACCGCAGCGAAGAGCAGCCCCCACTCACCACAACTAGAGAAAGCCCGTGTGCAGCAAAGAAGACCCAACACAGCCAAAAATAAGTAAATAATAAAATAAAATAAAACTATTAAAAAAAAAACCCCTAAAATTAGAGTTATCATATGATCCAGCAATCCCCCTCCTGGGCTGTATCTGGAAAAGACAAAAACTCTAATTAGAAAAGATACATGCACTGGACTTCCC
The DNA here is from genome assembly GCF_003676395.1 of Aethalodelphis obliquidens. Taxonomy (NCBI): domain Eukaryota; kingdom Metazoa; phylum Chordata; class Mammalia; order Artiodactyla; family Delphinidae; genus Aethalodelphis; species Aethalodelphis obliquidens. The sequence goes on from NW_020838060.1 coordinate 1,337,187, forward strand.
TGGTTGTGCAGTGGTTAAGAATCTGGCTGCCAATGCACGGGACACGGGTTCAAGCCCTAGTCCGGGAAGATCCCACATGCCGCGGAGCAACTAAGCCCGTGCGCCACAACTACTGAGCCTGAGCTCGAGAGGTGGTGAGCCACAACTACTTAAACTCACATGCCTAGACCCCGTGCTCCACAACAAGAGAAGCCACCGCAGTGAGAAGCCCATGCACCGCAACGAAGAGTAGCCCTCGCTTGCAGCAACTAGAGAAAGCCCATGCTCAGCAACGAAGGCCCAACGCAGCCAAAAATAAATAAATAAATAAATAAATAAAAAGAAAAGATACATGCACCTCAATGTTCACTGCAGCATTATTTACGATGTGGTGTGTATGTGTATATACACACACACACACACACACACACACAGGAATATTACTCAGCCACAAAAAAGAATGAAACAATGCCATCTGCCGCAACAGGGATGGACCTAGAGATCATCATACTAAATGAAGTCAGTCAGAAAGACAAATATTATGTGGTATCACTTCTATGTGGAATCTAAAAAACTAATACAAATGAACTTATTCACAAAACAGAAACAGACTCACAGACACAGAAAACAAATTTATGATTACCAAAGGGGAAGGGGGCAATAAATTAGGAGTATGGGATTAACAGATACACACTACCATACATAAAATAAACAGGGGCTTCCCTGGTGGTGCAGTGGTTAAGAATCCGCCTGCCGGGCTTCCTGGTGGTGCAGTGGTTGAGAGTCCGCCTGCCGATGCAGGGGACACAGGTTCGTGCCCTGGTCCGGGAAGATCCCACATGCCGTGGAGCGGCTGGGCCCGTGAGCCATGGCCACTGAGCCTGCGCGTCCGGAGCCTGTGCTCCGCAACGGGAGAGGCCACAACAGTGAGAGGCCCGCGTACCGCAAAAAAAAAAAAAAAAAAAATCCACCTGCCAATGCAGGGGATACGTGTTCGAGCCCTGGTCTGGGAAGATCCCACATGCCGCGGAAGCAACTAAGCCCGTGCGCCACAACTACTGAGCCTGTGCTCTAGAGCCTGCCTGCCACAACTACTGAGCCCCCGTGCCACAACTACTGAAGCCCACGCACCTAGAGCCCATGCTCTGCAACAAGAGAAGCCACTGCATTGAGAAGCCCACACACTGCAGTGAAGAGTAGCCCCTGCTCGCTGCAACTAAAAGAAAGCCCGCACGCAGCAATGAGGACCCAATGCAGCTAAATAATAAAATAAATTAATTAAAAAATAATAATAATAAAATAAACAACAAGGATTTACTGTATAGCACAGGGAAGTGTAGTCAATATCTTGTATAAACCTATAATGGAAAAGAATCTGAAAAAGAATATGTGTGTGTGTGTGTGTGTGTGTGTGTGTGTGTGTGTATATACCTGAATCACTTTGCTATACACCTGAAACTAACATAATATTGCAAATCAACTATACTTCAATTAAAAAAAAAAGAATGTTAGGCCATCACAGGCACTTAATAGATGCTAGATTTCTGATAAGCGTTTCTGTTTAGCTGATCTTAAGGTGCTGCCGTGTCACTGGAAGCACAGGCCACTGAATTAGTGCTTTCCCAGGACAGCTGCCCTATGCCCTCGGAGAGGCACAACTCACAGGAGCATTCTAGGTATTGACCCTGAGTCACTGTCTGGAGACTGTCTTAAAAGGCAGAGCCTCAAGGGTGTAATTATCTTTATACGGTATGTTGTTCATCTACATGCGAAGTTGAGCTTCATAAAGGTCACATGATATCGAGAGAAACGACAGCTCTGGGCAAAACAACAGATATGTAAGAGCTTTGGAAATCGTATGTTGGAACAAGGAGGAGCATTTAGGGCTGGGAGTTTCAACTCTGTGTCCACCATGTGTCTCACATCCATCTGCTCCTTTCTGCCATCAGTCACCACCACTGCCCTCAGGCCAGGCCTCACTACCTCTAGCTTCACTGCAAAGGCCCACTTACATCCAACCTCATCCACAGTGCCAAAGGGCACATTCACTCAACACAGACTGGATCATGGCATTCCCTCTGCCTGCAGAATAAAACTCCTCAGCCTCATAATGAAGGCCCCACTAATCCGGCCTCAACTTATCTGACGTCACTGCTACTACTGTGCCATGCAGTGTGGCCCAAGCTTTAATCACCTCGAGCGGTCTCCTCTGCCTGGGACATCCTTCCCCCACAGCTTTCTCTGTCCTCATTCTCATTCGTCCTTCAAAACCCTGCTTGCTCAAACCCTTGCTCCTCCCATAAATCCTTCACTTCTTTGGCCCTTACCCTGGTACTTGTCAGTCTGCCTCCTAGCCTTAATGGCACATGAACGTGTCTGTCTCTGCTTAAAATATGTTGTTTGTTTCATCTTTACATTTTGGCAATGGAAGGTCATGACGAATAAATGAAGGGACAGAGGGAACCCTGAAGAAAAGGTTAGGACAAGGGACAGGAATTCACCTACCTGTCCTTGACTTGCAGCAGGTAGCAGACCAAGCAGTAGCCAGCACAACTCTGCACAAAATTGCGCTGGGCACTGAGGAATGCCTCAGTAGTGTAACTGCCATGCTCCTGCAGGAAGTAATCGAGCAAGGAGAGCTGTGACTGTTTCTTCACCTGGTGGATAGACACAGCATTGACCACTGGTTCAATCATGCCACTGTCGGCCGAAATCACAAGAATCTTGTATGGCTTGATCCACAGGGGGACTCGCTCCTGTTCCCAAATGGACTGTGAGGAAACACAGAGGCATTGTGACTCTCTCTAAATGGGGGTAGGAGGCTAAAATCCCCTCTGTCCCCAACCTTGGACAGTTCCCATCTTTAGTGGCCTTGAATTCTAGGCCACCAAGTGAGTAAAACCCCCTGATCCCACTGAGAACCAGGAAGTTTTTTTTTGTGTGTGTGTGTGTGTTACGTGGGCCTCTCACTGTTGTGGCCTCTCCCGTTGTGGAGCACAGGCTCCGGACGCGCAGGCTCAGCGGCCATGGCTCATGGGCCCAGCCGCTCCGCGGCATGTGGCATCTTCTCAGACCGGGGCACGAACCCGTGTCCCCTGCATCGGCAGGCGGACTCTCAACCACTGCGCCACCAGGGAAGCCCAGAACCAGGAAGTTTTGAAAGGAAGTCCAGGGTGTGACAAGACACAGGGTGGCATGTAGGAAAAGGTATCTCACAGAGAGATATCCAAAAAAGGGAGGGAGAATAGGAAACCTCGCTGTCACCTCCCAAGCTGGGTGAGTGGGATCTATTAACCCAAGTTGAAAGAACAGGGATAAAGACCAAAAAGGATTTAGGGTCAGAGAAAGTTTCTCCAGAAAATGAAAATATTTATATAAAGAACTGATTAAACAGGTGAAGTTGCTTGTAGGCAACTAACCTGGGGGTCAGGGATTGACATCTCAGCCCACTGCAACCCACTTGCTGCAAATCAGTTGGGAGTTCCCATCAGTGATTAGAACAGGTGCCAGTCACAAAAGGGCCACAAGAGGTCGCTGTGGAGCTGCTCCCGGGGCTGTACTTCCTGGTAGGAGCACCAGCTTAGTTTAACGTAAATCTAACTCAGACCTGGGCAGGAAGATGGTCTCCAGTGGAGCTCCCTGCAGAAGGACCTGCGTGATCACCTCAGGTGGGCTGCACGTGGGCTGAGTTTCCCTTCTTTCTCCCTCCCTTCTCTTACCTGCAGTTGCTTCAACACCTGGAAGGCCAGCAGCTCCTGCCGAAGGTCATCCCCACACTTGACAATGACTGACAGGAGCCGCCAATTGGGGAGATGGCCATAGGGGGAGCCCTCTCTAATGCGCCTGTGAAGAAAAGCAAAAAGGTGTCAAAGGGTGATGCCAGGTTGAGGACAGAGACACGGCTTCTATCAAAAATCCAAATCAGGGCTTCCCTGGTGGCGCAGTGGTTGAGAGTCCGCCTGCCGATGCAGGGCACATGGGTTCGTGCCCCGGCCTGGGAAGATCCCACATGCCGCGGAGCGGCTGGCTCCGTGAGCCATGGCCGCTGGGCCTGCACGTCTGGAGCCTGTGCTCCGCAACGGGAGAGGCCACAGCAGTGAGAGGCCCGCATATCGCAAAAAAAAAAAAAAAAAAAAAAAATCCAAATCAAACTCCTCACAAGGTAAGGACTCAGACTGCCGCCTGGGGGCCTGATGGATTTTGCCAGGCCTGATGGATTTTGCCAGCGGGTGTTGGGCTGAGAGACAGTATGGATGGTGGACCCCACCCAGCTCACCGCACTTTCTCCTGCCAGGGCTCTTTGAGAGCAACTGCAGAAGGGTCTTCTGGGTCTCGTTTGAAGGCTGTGGGGGTGTGAGCCAGCTGCTCCGAAAGGCGCCGTCTAGCAGGAAGAAACTATATCATTTGCTTGGAGGAGATACCCCAGATCCTCATGTCCCTGTCTATGCCAGCATTTCCTGCACTGTTTCCTTGATTCTGGGCACACAGAGATAGAAACCTGGGCTGAGAGAGACTCATGGAAGGAAACACACCACTGATATCTTTTTGCTAACCTGGTGGTTTGTAATCATGTTCAATGCAGATTACCAGGCCCTGCCCATTCTCCTACCAACATTCTGCATTCAGAACAGGTGTGGCTCCCGCATCTGCATTTCCAACAAGATCTCCTCCCTCTCCCTGGATTCTGACACGTGTGTCCTCAGACCCACTCTGGGAAATGCTGTTGTAATTCCTTCCTCTGGTGCTTTCATTCCTTTGGAGTCCTTTTAAAATGTAACTTCTTTCTGTAGTAGCTCAGTAATTTCTCAACCCACACCTTCAATGCCTCAAGTTTGGTGGTCTCAGGACATGGACAGAGTAAGGAGAGAGAAGAGGGAAAGATACAGGCTGACAGAGAGGAAGGGGACAAAGAGGAAGGCAGTGCCTAAGAGAGGGATGAAAAATGACGGGCAACATGGTCTGGCCATACCGGATGTCGCCTGCTGCAATGAACACAGGCTCCTTGCTCTCCTGGCTGGTGATGCTGTCCACGGAGAACTGGGAGATGTTGTCACAGCTGTTGGTGTGCACTTCAGGGAGCTGGGGAGAGCAGGGGACTGCAGGTCAGAAGCGCTGAGCACAGGGGTCGCCTCTTTCACCTCCTCCTCAGATCACCCTGCGTGCTGCCATCTCCAAGACACGATCAGCCCTCCCTTCCAAACCCTGCTCCAAAAAGCCTCCCCTGGTTATGCACCATCCTGACCACTTGGACCCCAAACTGCCTAGGCCCCCCCCACACACAGATCCTCTAGCAGTGTTTTTCAATGTGTCAACTACCTCCATCAGAATTACCTGGAATGCTGCTAAAACGTAGATTCCCAAATCCCACCATCAATCTGAATTAGAATTACTGGGAATGGGATCTGGAAGTCTGAATTTCTAACAAGTTCTCCGGAAGACTTCTAACGCACTCAAGTTTGCAAACCACTGCCATGACCATCACAGAAAGCTGAACTTTCAGCCTTATATTGAGAGCTCCCCAAGGCCAGGGATGCATTCTCCCTTAGGGTCCAGAAAAGACCCTCTCCAGGCTAGGTTCCTTTGAGCAATTTCTTCAGCCTAAGTCATTCAGTCTTATCTCCCCATCTCTCTCTAACTATAAAATATTCTACCAGACCCCGAGGTCCATATCAAGTCCCTTCTTTACTCTTTCCTTTGTACAAGTGCATTTCTCCTTAACCCCATTGATCACTTACTGCACACTGCCTTGTTGTGTATCTTATACATAGATTTTTTTCTTAAATGTCTGCATCCAGTCTCCCCATTTGGACTGTAAGCTCAAGTGGAGAGTCTGCCTTTCCACAAAGTGAAATCCGGCTGTGCTACAGCTCTAATAAAATCCTGCTCTGGATCCCTACAACCCCAGAACAAAATCCAAGTTTCTTTCCACAGCTTACAGGATCCTTCTTACAATCTGGCCCATGACGGCCTCTCCAGTCTCATTCTTCACCACCTCCTCATCTCATGACCACACATCACAGCCACACAAAATTTCTTTCTATTCTTAAAATGGGCCAAGCTCTCTCATGTCTTCCAGTCTTTGCACTTGCTGTCTCCTCTGCCTGGAATACTCTGTACAACTAATTCCTACCTACCTTCAGGCCTCAGCTGAGATATTATTTCCTCCAAGAAATCTTTCGGGGCGTGTCCAATCCCAAGTCTGGAATAAGTGCTACCTCCACTCTCAGGTGCTCCCATGATACCCCATCCTCTCCAGCACAACCTGGATCACACCACACTACATCTACCTGCTGACTGGCCTTGTTCTCTCTCCTGTTAGGTCATAAGCCCCTTGCAGGCAGGGGCCAAGCCTTGTTTACTAGCACACAGCACTCAGGGCTGGCACAAAGGCCCTCCATAAACATTTCTTGAATGAATGAATGTATGAATGATTCTTCTCTGCGTTCCTAAGACAACTTTATATCGCAGGTGTTCAATGTATATTTTGATTAAAATTTTCACACTCCCCTGGGCTTAGAAGTTCCTTCTTACAGTAAGCCTAAATTCTTCTTGCAGGAAAATGAGCTCCACCTGAATCTGTTCCAGACCAGAGCTGTTCAGAGCTGTCCCCTCTCACACCTGTCACTACCTATGGCACTCATTTGGGTACTTGCTTCAGCCTGCCTCAGGGTGTGTTGTGTTGTCTCAAATACATTGAAAGTTCCAGAATAGGTGCTGTGCCCTTGGAGCTCCCTCACCTCCACCTGCAGCTCGCCTATGTCATCCACCGACCAGGCCTCATCATCGTTGTCATAGTTGGGCACAGTGCTGAAGCTGCCTGCCCGCTGCTCGTGGGTGATGCCGCATTCGGGCAGGTTCTCTACAGACCGGGTGCTACGAATTCGGTTCTCCGGGATCCGGGCGGGGACGTTGGTGGTGTCGAAGTTTTCACATTCGAGGACTTCCACATAGATCAGGTAGGGAGCCTGCGGGTAAGTGAGAACAGTATTTGCAGCTTACCTCCACCACTGTTCCCCCCAAACCTCAACTCTGCTAACACGGTTCTTCCTGCTGCCCACTACTGCTCCAACCTGAGTCCATCAGTCCCCTGACACCAGGAATGCCATATTTAGGGCAGGAACTTACCCTATGGGTGCTGCTACTTTGTGACCTCCAATTCTTAGCGTCTTTCAGTTCTCTCCTTAATTAAAAACATACCTGAGGTGTTTCCCTCTTCAGCCATGGCTGAACTACTGTAAAATACTAGTTTTTTCCCCTGAAGTGCTTCTTAAATGTTGGTTTGCATGAGAACCACCTGGGGTGCATGTTGAAAACTGACTTACTTGGGGCCCAACCCAAATCTAGTAACTCAGTCTGGGGCTGGAGCCCAGGAATCTGCATTTTTAAAAAGGCATCCACCTTCCCCAGGTGGTTCTACTACAAGAGGTGTCCTCCAAACTGATCAGGACACAGTCTCGTAAAGCAGTGGTCCACACACTATTCTGCTTATGTACTTCCTAAAAGTATTTTGAAAAATCATGTATCCCCTCAGTTTTAAGTTGACAGCTGAAGTTTTTCATGGGAAGTTAGTTGTCAAAGTATATACTTTCTAGTGTCATGCAAATATTGATACTTTAAAATAAAACTGTTAACATCACTGTCTTAAAAAAAAAAGAATTTGGCCGAGAGAGTACACAGGTCTTTAAAATGTTTCAGCTGAGCTTCAAAATGTATAGATGAAGCACCCTGGCAAAACCATTCCAAACCATCAATTACCACCCATTCAGAGAGGCCTGAATGCCTCTGTGGGCTTGTCCTAAAAACAGACAAAAAGACTGGGAAAAAGTTGGGCACCATTCCAAGCAGGATTCTAACCTTCAATACGTCTTCTGGGAAAAAAAATCTGAACCATTAGTGCTCATTTCAACCAGCAGACTAATTTAGCTAATTCTCTCCTTCTCCCTGCCCACTGTGATCAGAAAAGGTCTTAGAAACAAAGATTTCTCTACTCTCATTGTTGCTGTACCTGGAAAGCCTAAGAGTTATAGAAGGGCTGGAGAAAAGCTACCAAAAGGACTGTGAGGAGGGGAGGAGAGCAGCTCTCTCCTGAGACATGGCAAGAGGCAAGCTGAAAAGACCAGGCCTCTTTGATCCAGAAAAACAAAGCCCAAGAAGGGGGACAGGAGGGCCCTCGGAATCACAACAGTACTCAGGTGAAGTCAAGGCTGACACGTGCACGTGGGCTACGGAGGGAGTCTAGGATGCTGGTGGGGCACCCCTGGGCACATACACACACCCTGGACAACGACAGGAGTAGAGTCAGATGAGGGGTATGGTTTGGGCCACCTACCTTGTCCTTAGAGTTGAGGACAACAGCCTGGGTGTGGGGCACACGGACCACGTGGTGGTCAAAGGCAGCAGTGGGCAGCCAGACTCGGGCAGGGAGCTTATGGTTCAGCAGGGAGAGCTCTGAGATCAGCCGCTGTGTTTTCTGTTCCTTGGTGGGGAGCGTGGCCAGCCGCTTGCCAATCGCCATCAGGGACTTGATGAATTCTCGCTCGGGAGCCAGTCTGACGGGCTACAGGGGGTTGGGGTGAAGTAAAAGATGGTGAAGAAACCATAGAAAAAAGTGGCCCAGTCACTCCTGGCCATGCAGGGCAGGAGTCTCAGTGTCTCTAGAACTCCAGGGAAGGAGCTACCTTTAGGCCCTTGTAGGAGATCCCACCCACCCCTGTCAACTTGAATTGGGAACAGGTGGAAAAGCCAGCACAGTCCTTCTCCACAGGCTAGTTCTTGAGGGTAAGGGGGTGATGTGTGAATCCAGGTCACCAGGTGCACCCCTCTTCTCTTGGACTTGAGTTTCTGAGCAACTGTCCCAAGGCTTCAAGATGGGTGGGGGGATGACATCCAGAGAGGTTAGCCAGGGACCCAGAGAGAAATGCTGCTTACACCTGAAGTGCTTCACCCATCTCAAGAATGAGGCTGTCCCTCTCCCCACCTGGATGCTTGGGCTGGGTCTCCGCCAGGGCCCACAAGGCTAAGGAGGGGAACAGCGAGTCAGTATTTCCCCTTTCAAAGGAGGACTCAATCCATAAGTGACTTTTGATACTTTCAACAGCATCCCCCTGTCCACCCCACAATCTCTCACAAAGGGTCAATGCACATGCAGGGGATGAGGGAAGGATGAGCTGACTTTGCACTAATGAGGGAATGATCAATGGGGAAAGGAAAAGCAGATGGAGGGAGGTACGGGTGGGCAGGTGGGTGGAGAAAACAATAGCTCCTTTCAGCCCCTGATGATGGCCCTGAAGACCTGTCTTTCAGTGAATCCTCCTTGGATCCTCTTCCCCTACCGCTCAGGGACTAGGCTCCCCATATTAGCTCCCTCCTGTGAAACTGGCTGCTCACGTTGGACACTTCATTCTCAGAAAGGGCAAAGTCAGTCTGGGGAGTAAGGTGGGGATGGGGAAAAAGATGGACTCAGCTAGACAGGAAGAAGGGCTCTTTTCCCACCCTAAGTCCTTCTACCGTAAGGGGCATTTTATCAGGATAGCCACCCCGTTCCATCTCTCCTCACCTAGATAAGAACAGTTATCTCATCCACTTATAGAAACAGTAGTATTTCACTCACCAGGCTTCTCTCCCTCTCTGTGTGTCTTGTTTAGTTTCCTGAGTGAGAATTTCTACCCTCACTCCCTCACACTGCAAAAAAGAACTTCTTTTGAAAGCTGGGCAGTACCATGCCCACCTCTGCATGTGCACAGAGCCAGGGTTCAAAGGGACAGCTCATCTCTCAGCCTCTACCCCACAGGGGGCTGGCTCAGGTCCCCATACAATAATGAAAAACAGGGTGTCTGAATCAGTCAGGAATGCTTTGGGAGGCAGGGTTGAACAGAGATAAAGACAGGAAGACAATAGAACTAGACCTCTGTGGTCCCTGGAAATATCCCAGGGGCTTAATAGAGAAAGAGAAAGAAAGGAAAAGGAAATTTGGAGACTCACTCCTTCGTTCATCCTTATCTCCTAATCCATCCACTCAGGTGGCAAATGGTCAAGGTCCTAAGGACCCTCCACCCCAAACAATTCATAGTTATCTCAGATTAGAAACAACAGAATTCCTTCCCATCCTCAATTCAGCATTTGGGTCAGGGGCCCCTAAGTCACATCAGCATGTTGGAAATATGACCCCAGGCCTTGAGAGAGAGGCACTGCCACAATCATGACTGAAAGGGGATCAGCACAGAACAAACTGATTGGGTAGACAAATCAAAAATAAAGTGTAAAAAAATCATCCAAACTCCCAGAGGGTCCAGCATTTCCTCTCACGTCTCTGCCCAGCAACAAGGTCCGAGACCCTGTGGGACCAGAGGGTCAGGGGTTAGTTCAGAGGGAACAAGAAAGGAGAATGAGGATTAAGGAACATCGTGGGCAGTGAGCTGGGAAAGGGAAGAACTCAGACCTGGAAGAAATGTGGTTGAAGTTGAAAAGAAAACTGGCTGTGGGGAGGCAAAACTTTCCTTCAGGCCAAATCCGGTTTGCTTTTCGGGTCAGCTCACCCAGCACAGGGCCTAGCATTTGGAAGACACTGAATAAGTATTTGATGGTCTGATGGCACAAGCCATGGGGAAAGGGTTCTGGGTAGGAGAAACAGGATCCTCAGGGTTTCCTGCCAAGCAGTTTTTGGCTCCAATCCAGGGATAAATTCTACCTCTCTCCCAGCTGTTTGCTCTAGAGACCCAGGAGCTGGGGGCTGAGTTGCACTGCATCCCAGCTGTCTCTGGGAGAAGGATCAGCTGAGCCCCACTCAGCCTGGGCTCAGAGCACTGGCAATAAACAGCAGGGGGCTCCTCCAGGTCTGGGAGGGAGGAGCTGATGTCCCAGGAAGAAAAGGCACCTTTTAACTCCAGCCTTGGCCTGGGGACTCAGAAGACCTGGGGACGGAGAGGAAATGCGGCCATGGGGGGAGCCTGCCACCCAGTCCCAGCCTGGCCCCACTTACGGAACTGAATGAAATATCAATACTCTCGGTGCTGGAGGAGAGCTCCTGGGAAAGGGCCGGAGGGCAAGGGGAGAAGGAGGGGGCGGGGAGGGAAGGGAGAGAGACAAAGGCAAAGAATTTAGCTCCAACTTGGATCATAACTGCTTCTCTTGTGTAGCTCTCTACCTTTCCGCTTTAATGAAAGAAAGTCAACCCACAAATGCCACTTGCCCAGAATCTTGACACTTGTGGAAGATGCTGGAAAGCTAGTGCAAACCTTGAGGTCAGGAGGGGTGAAGAGACACTGTCCTCTGCTTTTCACTTTCTTCCCTTCTATTCTTGCCTGCACAAGTCTTCCTTCTGGGACAAATCCTAAAGCTGGATCCCTCAGGGAGGTAACCGCGCTGCCAAGCTTCCCTGCTTTCTCTTCATCCACTCACATGCTCTCAACCAACCCCTTCTCCATGGAGACCACCATCGAGAGACTGAATTTAACAAGCTTCATGGCCCCCACGCTGGAAATCCCATGTTCCTCCAGCTTCTTGGAAACATCAAGGAGGAAGCAGAAGAGCTAAACTTTCAGTGCCAGGTACATCTCCTCTCTAATCAGCCTCATCATCACCCTGGGAAACCTAATCCCAACCTTCAATCATGTGACAAGGGATACCATGGACCCATGAGCATGAAACTTCTGGGCTAGACGCTGCTGGGAGTTAAGGATGAATAACTTTCTTACCTACCAAACTTCTGTAGGCTTCCTATCAGGGTATTTCACATGATACTCAATAAATTACAATTTTTTTGACATAAGTTGGGGAGCCAGGTACCAGCTGAATCCATCTGAGAAAGCTGAGTAGCTGAGCAGCAGCAGCTGTCCTAGTCCCAGCCCAGGGGATTTAGCTAAAACCTCACCCCATTCCTATGTCTTACTGGTGTCTGTAAGCAAAACAGGGGAAAGGGCTGGTACTGAAGCTCATTCAGCGGCTCTGCTGCAGCTCGTGCACAGGCCCATCCTGCGTTGTCCACGAAGGTCTCCCAGAGCAGGAAGAAGGGGCAATACGTGTACACAAATGTGCAGCAAGGGGCAATACATGTACACAAATGTGCAGCCTTGACTTGAGAGACAAAGTCCAAGGAACTCCCAGGGCAGGAGGGCAGTGGTCACTGAGCTACTCTGCAATCCGCGTTTCAAGCAACTACTTAATTCAATTCCACGGTTTAAGTTCTATTCTAGCTGGAGGTCCTCTAGTCAGGTCTTTCTTTGAAGAACCTAGGGAGAGGGGCACTTTGAGGCAGAAGCCAAGCTGAACACTCTCCCAAGGCAACAACTGCTTTGGGCAGGGGTGGGAGGGAGAATTGAGGCGAGGATGCTAGAGGCTATGGTGACTTACTGGTTCAACTTTTACTCATGAGCTGGGTGGGGAAGGAACAGCAGGCAGGATATTGGTTCCATGAGCCACGCTCCAGCTGACTCTCCTACAGACAGGACGGTCCTGACTCATTAACAGCCTTGGGGGAAGGGAGTTATATCATGACCTGCTCCTCTCTCCTACTCTGTAGGCTTGAGTCACTCAAACTGAGTCAGCTCCAAGGAGAAAAGCTTGAGGCCAAGAAGCTGACATCACACTCTATTAGGCTGAAAGGCCTGCTGGGGCTTACAGTGTGATACGCAGCATATTTCTCTGTACAAAGGTTATAGCCCTGAGAAGACAAAGCTGATCTACAAGTGTCATTATGTGGGGTGCGGGGCTAGCAGCTAAATTACTGCCCCCTGCACCCCCAACCCTATGCCAGAATATTTACCATTTGGTTACAACTGCAAAACTGCCTGAACAGAGTTCCCTGACTAGGCTGATAGAAACTGCTTTGAAGGAGTGGGCTTGGAAGGGTGGAGAATGGTGGGGGATGGAAGGAATCAGTGCTAGAGCCCTCTGAATGCAGGGGAGAGTGTAAAGGATTCCTCATTAAAAGAAAACAACCTTCTGTGAGATCTGGGCAGAGAAGAACTCTGTAGGGATACCCCAGGCAGGAAGAGACTTGTATGAGCACCTGGGCCTTTTCTTTGAGGCCTCTCTTCACCCTCCTGAGCTTCCCTACGGGTGGCAGGAAAGTAGGATTAAACTCTGAACCCACAGGAAAGCAAGAGATGGGGAGCGGTGTGTCTCTCCTTCTGGAGTCTCTGCTCAGACCTGAGATAATTATGTTTTGTTTTAGGAAGCTGTATACTTCCTCCTCATATGCAGGAATCAACATTTCAAGAGAGTCACAAGCTCCACCAAGAAACTGTTAGAACTAATAAATTCAGTGAAGTTTCAGGATACAAAATCAAGAGCCACAAAGTAAACAATTTCCTAGTTAATGCGATCTCCATACTCCCTTGTAAGTTCCTGGAGTGAAAGACAGCATTTTATCCTACATCCTCCACTGCCTCTAGTAAAGGGCTCCACACAGTATACAAGCTCAAGAGCTGTATGTTGAGTGAATAAATGTTGCATGATGGGGAGAAGGAGTATTAGAAAGAAAGAAAAACAATTCCCTTGGTATTTGGGAGACAAAGGCCTTGAAAGATGTATCCTCAAAATGCCAAAGGGGTTTGGAGAGACCTCTGTGCTGAAGACTCCAATGCTTAGACTCCTGGTGACTCTCACTCTCACATTTCCTGAGGAGACACAGTGGATTCAGATGTCTCTTTCTGCCAGCATCAGATAACATGGGAGTGCCTGGGGACGTGGTATCTCCTTCCTTTCCTGGATCTACTGACCCAAGATAAAGGAGCCAGGTTGGGAAGAATGGCAGCTGGAGAAGCCAACCTAGAGGATTTAAGCACTCACAGAATAACTGTGTCTCAGCATCACCCCAAATCCCATCCTAGGCAGGAGTTAGATGCAAGGAAGAGGGACTGAGGACCAACACAGAGTAAGAAAAGCCAGAGGCCTCAGTTTTTCTGGTCCTAAGATGAGAATTACAAAATGCCTGCAGAGAAAAGCCAAGAGGCACCAAGGGATTCACTTGCAGCTGCTCCCACTCATACTGATACAGGCTCCCTCTGATGCCCCAAGAGGAGGAGCTCCCAAACACTTCACGACCTTAGTCCCACCGGCTCTGGATGATTCTTCTTGCTGTGCAACAGCCTCCCTTCATGACCCTGGGCTGCCCTGCCAAGCTCAACCAGAAATGAAAATGGTCTCTTCTGGTTCTGAGAACACTTGGGCTCTGCCTGTGCATGGATGTGGAAACCTTCATGGCTAAGGGCTAGGCTGTTCTTCCCCATATGGACTCTGACAGCTGAGGCCTGGTCTGATATGCACTGGTTGAGAGACCTGGGGCAAATCATCTAACCGCTCTAAGCTGTTTCCTCAATAGTAAAATAATACCTGTCTCTTAGGGTTGTTGTGAGGGTTAAGTGTAAAGTATTTGACATGATGCTTGGCGCGTAGTAAGTGCTCAATAAATGTTAGTTCCTTTAGCTTCACTATTATTCTCATAATAAAATACCGAATTTCCAGAGAGACCAGGCTCTGTAGTCTCCCCTGCTCTTGTCTTTTCCCTTCCCTAGTCACTCTGACCTCTCTCTAGTTGAAAGAAGTCCCATTGTATCAAAAACGTGGGTGGGTTATGTGCCCCACAGAGGCAGATGCCAGCACAACTATATGCATTTTCCAACAACGCAAATTCCTCGTTCTTTTCTCCCTTCTTTTCTAGGCTAGGCTGGCAGCCAGGATGGGAGCGTGGCTGGTGGTGAGTCGGGGGTGGGGACTGGGGCACCATTGTCTGGCTGGGACATCAGGTCACTGATACTACTGGTTGTCCACTGGGCAACTTCCCCTGCTATCTGTCCAGATATGGAATGAAAGGTGGGTATAACCTACTCATGTGCTTATCTCATCCCTGCTCTATATCCTAAATGGGATACCCTGACTGCTGCTTTCTCTTCTTTAGGTTTCAGGTCCTTGACTAGACACTGGGTATGCCCAAGATTTACTCTATTACCAGGACTGCTTCCCTCTTCCTTTTGTGCTTCTCCCAAATGATATGGGAAAAAGACAAGACATCTTTTCCCCCAAGGAAAGGCGGGTGGGAGGGCATTCTGCAGATGCCTCAATGATAGGGAATGAACCTCACCCTTCTGTCAACAAACAGCAGGATCTTCAGGGAGTGGGGGAGAGGGATTATGAGGAGGAGTGGCTAGGAGAATGAAGCTGAGGTTCTACTTAACATCTCCCCTCCCGCAGCACACACAAAATTCACACACAGGGTCCCTTCTCCTCCCCCATGGTTGCTGCTCTAAGAGGTCCTGGTAGATATCCCAGGTTTCAAGTCAGGCTGGGGAGGATCTCTGCCACAGTTCTCAGTAAGAGAATGGAAGTGCAGTTTAGTAAAAACACATTGGACAGAGTCAGGAGTGTCAGCCTTGCTGTTAGCTATATGACCTGAGGAAAGTCACTTTATCTCTCTGGGTCTCCAAGTTCTTCCTTTGTAAAATGAGGCAGCTGGAATACATGAATTCTAAGGTCTTTTTCCATTCTAACATTCCATGCTTTTATCAGTGAAATGAAACAGAGGGACGGAGAGAAAAGGACAGAGGAACCCTATGTCAGACATCCTGGCTCCATGCCACCTTGCTTACCCCTGTCCCTCCCGGGAATTTTACCTCATCCTCATTCTCCACTTTAGGATTGCTGGCTGTTCGTTTCAGGTTGCTGCTGAGACTTATGCTGGCGGTGGCATCTGACTTAGAGCGCTGGTGAGTCCTTTTAGAGGGAGACAGCCCTGTGTCAGGGGCTGGGCTCAAGGAGGGCAGCTCCCTCTTTCGGTGAGCTGGCTTCAGCTCATCTGAGAGGATTAGCTTCCGGAGCTTGGTCCCGCGGGAGTGTCGTTGAGTGGAAATGTGCATGTCTGAAGAGTAGGCCCCCAGCAACAGGGCACACTGGAGAGAAAAGTTAATGCTCTGGCGGCAACGGTGGACGATGTAGGGCTTGATGGCATCACCCACGTCCTCATCCATGTGAATGTACATGTTAAGCAACTGGGGCAAATAGAAGTCCACGTCCTCATTACGAAAGCAGAAGAGCCGGTTGCCGATGTACGCTTGCACTCCAGGCTCCTTGGAGTTATACAGGTATGAAATGGCCATGGAGATGTCAAATAGTTTCGACTCAAACAGCCTCAGCAGCCAAGACTGTTTAGCTGAGTTGTTCTGCCGCCGCCTTCTTGCTCCCTTGGCTGTGCCCGAGGCCACTGTGGCCCCCATCTCATCTTCCTCCTCCCTTATCTGAGAGGGTGGATCGTCCAGGCAACGGATCTCACTGTCCACACCATCCCCATTGACCAACTCCAGTGGGGTGCCTCTGCTAGAGATGGCCACGCCTCCATGCAAAAGCTTGACTTTCTCCAGCACCTCCTGGCAGGCCTTCTGGGCCACCTCAGGGTCAATCACTGATAGTTCCCCGACCCCCTCCGTGATGACACTTAGCAAGGAGCCCCCATTGTTCCCTGATGGGCCAGGAGTGGGCTCAGAAGTTGGCTTCAGCGGGGCAGGCTCCACTACCGTGTCCCCCATGGCCACAGCCAGACTTCGAGCTTCCAGGCTACGGAAGGAAGGAGGGAGGGAGAAAGGAACAGAAAGGGAGACACGTACACACACTGGTTAGTGGTGCCATCCTCAGGTCTTCCCTTCGCCATGAAACCTTCCCTGGCACCTCCTCTCTTTATGTCTTCCTGGACTCATTCAAAATCAGATGAAAAGTCCTCTCCTCCCAGGAAGCTTTCCCTGACTACCTCCCTCCACTTCTGATTGCTACATTACTCTTCATTCCTTCTGCACTTAGTTACTCAGCTTAGCCTTTATTCTTAACTTGTATTTGCAGAATGCTGCTTTATATGTGTTTTGTTCATATAGGTTTACAAATTCTTCAGGTAAACTGGGAAGCAATTCTGGTTTTAATTCCCTTGTCCCCAACTCTTCAAATGCTTTTCTATCTCCATATCTCCCTTTAAATGCCTGCCAATAACCTTTTCCTTTTCCTCTTTGAACTGTATTTTCTTACTCATATAACACTCCATACACTGGTTCTGAACATCTCACCTTTATTTAGTGTTAAAATCTTCATGTATTTTTCTAGTTACAGATAATTTCTTACCTTCCCTTTTAGACTCAAAGTTCCCAAGAAATACCATACCAGGCTTCACTGAGAAGAAAAAGCTCTAAAACAACCATCATCCCTGCTGAACTGTGCCGTTTCTCTGTTCGTCTGACTTCATGACATCATTCTCCCTTTCTCAAGTGCAGTGGCAGCTGAAGGAGAGTGGAAAAACTCCTGAACTTGGAGTCAAATAGGCTGAGGCTCTAAATCCTGGCTCTGCCATTATGAGATGTGTAAACTTATACAAACCACATTATCTTCTAAGTTTCAGTTTCCTCAATTGCAAAATGGGAAAAACATATCTACTTCTTATTGTTGCTGTGTAGAATAAATAACTTTATGTGTGTAAAGGGATCTAACAGAGTCCCTGGTGCACAGCAGTACTTAACAAATGCTAGTTGAATCCTAATCACCTAAAAGGTTAGTAAACAATGCGTGTGCACACACACATGTTGTTTATAAGGGAAGTGAATTGCAGTTAATACTCGTTACTTGAGACTCTTCCAAAACAATTATCCCAACACTACTTTCCCCATTCTCATACATACACCCCAAGAACTGAAGGGGCTGTGAGAAGGCAAAAAGATATCAGGCTGGGACTCATGTGTCTAGAAAGTCCAAAGAACAGGGAGGGGCAGGAATCACATAACCAAGAATCCCTCTCTGGAGGGACTCTCAGAAGGAAAGTCAGCGAGAGAACACTGTTGATAAAAGCCATTGCCGTTCTAGAATGATTCTTCAGAGCCTCACCAAATCCAAATCAGGAGAATCAGTGCAGAAGAGGAGGAAACTTCAAAGCAAGGACTGGGAGAGGCACACTGTTAATGTCAGATCAACCCAGCTCCGGAGTCTGGCTGTAGTCAGCAATGGACTCAGAGGCCTTTTCACAAAAATACAAATAGAGGGAATCTAAGACACACTCAAGAGCATGAGCAAGAGAAAGGCAGAAGCAACTGTGGAGCTGGAATGCAGGTAATTTCCAACTGATAGTGACATCAGCTTTGACACTAGTGAACCTGGTTGCATATACTTTGGGTAAGTGGAAGAAGGCTCAAGATACAGATTCTCTAGTCACTCTGCAAAGCCCATGTTTCCACTGCCACTCTTCCAGTGCCTCTTCTTGCACCTCTGAAATGTTAAGACTCAAGGTTACCTTCATTTGCCCAACATTATATAGTACAGCTCCCTGACTCCCAGCAGTCAACCACTAAAATTTTGCAGGAAGACAGATGGGGAACTTAAGTTCTCAGAAAGCATCAAAAATGGCTACTTTGGTTTATCTTTCTCCTAACTCTGTCAAGCAAGAAGTTCATCCCCAAATGTAATTTCTCTGATGCAGTTTTGAGCTTGGGATCAGCAAAAAGGTGGCAACTCTTTCACTATGCTCTCTCCCAAATTAGGCAGTGCCCTCTGAGCAGTAGAACCAGCATGGCTGCCTGTGCGGATCTGTCTCTACTCGCAACTATGGGTTGCACAGGAATAATAAGAAGGAAGCTTTAGTCATTCCCTGCCGCACCTTTGTAGGACACTCTGCACCAGAGGGTCACTCAAATTCAACTGGGACCACTACCTTTTAGGTCTGCTTAGAAACTCACACAACAGCCTCAATCACTTTATACAACCAACTCTTTTTTCTCAATCTCTCTATGCTTGGCACATTTTTCTCTTTTACTCTACTCCAGAGACTTCCAAGTCACCAAAAGCTCCTAAAAATCCACTTTTCAAAAGTTGCAAGGGAAATGAAGTTCAGACATCCTCCACAAACAGCATCTCAGACTTCACTAGGAAACACAAAAGATTTGGAAATGGTCACAATTGGGATTATTACTGGCACCAGGAAGGAAGGAAAGGAGACCATCATTTCTTTTATTCCAGGGCTCAGTTAGAAATCCCACATCACAGTATTCAGGGGACTTCCCGCTGAATAGAACAGGTCCCCAATTTGGCAGCCTCTACTATCCAGGGAACAGACAATGTCAAGAGAAGGAGGAAAACCAAACTCCTCTCGGGTATAGGCAGCTCTGCCACTAGAAACTACCAAACTGGAGCTAGGCCTCCCTCCTGGCCTTTCTGAGCCTCAGGAACTGCCTGCATCTGAAGCAAGTCATGGGGAAAAGGAGGAGTTGAAGGAAATTTAGCAATTTAGGCAATAAGAAATAAGAAATGGATTCTCCCAAACCTAAATCCAGAGATGGTCCTCAACATCAATTCATTCATTTTCAAATGCAAAGAAAATATAGCTTTGATAAGTAACTATTCTAAAGAGAGTGAAAGGACTAGAAAGTGAAAAAGGAAGAAACAGTTTCTGTATTCACCACCTTTCCCCTTATAAGTCAGAGAACAAGAAAAACACAAGAGAAGGAAATCCAGACCTCTAGGATCAAATGACTCCTACGGCTCTCAAGGACATTCAGACAACTGAGGCTCCACATTTCACACTGGGAGCCTAAACTGGCCTTCCAGGGAGACTGGAAGGGAACTGAAGAGGCCAACCCGCCCCAGACTAGCAGCTGGCTTCTAGGAAAGGGGTGTGTGTTGGGGGGTGTGGGGGGCATGTTGAAAACCGACTGGCTCCACACGTTATGTCTGGGCAATGCAGGGAATCTTCAGCTGAGCATCAGAGGGTTGTTCAGGGCAAAGCAGAGAACAGCAGCAGTGAAACAGGATAGAGAGGGTACATATGCATGTGTTCTGTGACTGAGCATTTAAGTAAATGTCTGCAGAAGACTCCGGGGGGAGGGAATGCTATCACTTAACATGGCTTCCCGCCTCTCATCACCTCAAAAGATTCTAGGCAAACAACCCTCCATGGCCTCCGTTAAAGGACTTGGTGGATTGTTCTCTGGTAGCACAGGATATAAGGAGCCCCAAATCAATTTCCTCACTCAGTTAATCACCACTCCCTTCTTAAAATCTTTTTCCATGAACTAGATAAATACAATTGCTTCAGATCAATCCTCACATTTTTTTTTTTTTTTTTTTGTGGTACGCGGGCCTCTCACTGTT
>NW_020838060.1:1357371-1449126 GCF_003676395.1 Aethalodelphis obliquidens
AGCGGGCCTCTCACTGTTGTGGCCTCTCCCGTTGCGGAGCACAGGCTCCGGACGCGCAGGCTCAGCGGCCATGGCTCACGGGCCCAGCCGCTCCGCGGCATGGGGGATCCTCCCGGACCGGGGCTCGAACCCATGTCCCCTGCATCGGCAGGCGGACTCTCAACCACTGCGCCACCAGGGAAGCCCCAATCCTCACATTTTTATATGTTTCTGTATTTTCATAGAATGACCCTTAAGAGATCATCTAATTTAGTACTCTGCCTCCAAGCGGATAGGTGAGCTCAATTTTCCACTTCCTTTTAAAAGATCCCTTTGGGAAAAAAAAAAAAAAAAGACCCCTTTGAGATGGATCATGTGAATTGGAAAAAAGAATAGTGGAGCCAATATCTTCATCCTACAAGGTAGAGTTAAGAGAGGTTACTAAAAGTTAATGGAAAGAACAGAAGATTCAAATATGTTATTTAAAGTTACACAGGGGACTTCCCCGGTGGTGCAGTGGTTAAGAATCCGCCTGCCAATGCAGGGGCACTGGTTCGAGCCCTGGTCCGGGAAGATCCCACATGCCGCGGAGCAACTATGCCTGTGCGCCACAACTACTGAGCCTGCACTCTAGAGCCCATGAACCACAACTACTTACTGAGCCTAAGTGCCACAACTACTGAAGCCCGCACGCCTAGAGCCCGTGCTCTGCAACAAGAGAAGCCACCGTGATGAGAAGCCTGCGCACCGCAAGAGTAGCCCCCACTCACTGCAACTAGAGAAAGCCTGAGCGCAGCAACAAAGACCCAACGCAGCCAAAAAAAAAAAAAAGTTACACAGGCTTCCGGTAGAAATAAAAATGACAATATATAAGCAAGAGGTGTGAATCTTCTAAAGTGCAATCTTCTTTTGTAACAATTAATAAACTAAGAAACAAAGGCACAAGCATTTTATCTAAGGCTATGGCAATAACTGTCAGAGAGAAACACTGAAATAATTAAGACATTAACTCTAGGAGTAGGGATGAAGGGAAAGGGAGTATTGATTTTCATTATAAACTCTTTAAGTACAATTGGATTTGTTCAAATGCATGTATGCCTTTAGTAGTAATTTTTTTTTTTTTTTTTTTTGCGGTCTGCGGGCCTCTCACTGTTGTGGCCTCTCCTGTTGCGGATCACAGGCTCCGGATGCGCAGGCCCAGCGGCCATGGCTCACGGGCCCAGCCGCTCTGGGGCATGTGGGATCCTCCCAGACCGGGGCACGAACCCGCGTCCCCTGCATCGGCAGGCGGACTCTCAACCATTGCCGCCACCAGGGAAGCCCTTTAGTAGTAATTTTTAAAAGAAGTTGCTCTTCTAAAGAGACTCCTAATCATCCTAAGCTGCCTGTTCTGTGGTTGAGAATTTCCTCTTCACGTCTCAAGGTTTAACTCAAACCTTTCTTTAAGGAGGTCTGAGCTCATCTTTCCCCCTTAACCTTAACGGTAAACACGGAGATTGAGTACAACCTTCTCCCTGTAGAAACAAAGAGCCGAGCAGTCAAACAGGCTCAAGCCCTACCAGGAACCAGGTAAACACTTACCCAAGGCCCCAAGGCAGGGTGGCATCAGGGGAGAGGGCATTCTCAAGCTACCAACAGGAGGGTAGGGAGAGCAGTGGTCTCTGGGTAGTTAAGTCAATGTTGAATCAGGCTGAGAATTCTGTTCAGGACTATAGAGCTGGTATAAGCAGATTCCAGCCAGACAGCCCAAGCCAGCTCTGGGAGCCCCTGCTGTAACAGACAGATGGCAAAGAAAGCAACCTGTACACTCACCTCTCTCTGAATTGTTCCTTCCTGCTGCAAGCTCCAAATGCACTTGAACTAGGCCCTCTCTTGTCTCATGCCAGTTACTGAGAGGTCCCACTCAAACTTCTTCCCCAAATCAAAGAATCTCAATTTGCTGCTTTAGATGGCATTCAACAAACATGTTCTTGTGCAGTGTGGACCCAGCGCTGAGAAGGAAGCAGGGAAACTAGGGGAAATATGACTTCTCTTTGGGGGTGCTTCCAAGGAGTGAAGCTGCTCCTAAAAAGGCGAATTACGAGATTGGACACCGGCTAACGAGGAGGGAGACAAAGGGAGAAGTGGGATGAGGCAGCATGATGACTTTCAAACAGGCGTAGAGTAGGAAGATGAATGGAACTTCATATGCTCTCTTCGCTATCGCAGGCCAAGAGACATGGCATACAAGGAAGCAACTAGTTTCCTAAGGCCTAACTCACTCCAAGTTTTCTTTTCCAGCCAGTTTCTTCAAAGGACTTTCCCACAAACATACTTTCCATCTACAGAATCTGGAGTTATGGCTCAAGTACAAGAGGAACAGCAAAGGTGGTCAGCAACTTACAGCAGTGGGGGAGAAAAGCAAGGCAGATGAAAGAAGCTGGCCTGGAGCTTGTCTTTCAAACTGATTTACTCCCATGGTTGTAAGACTAGAAAGGCCCAACAGAGAGACCAGAATGAAAGGAAATTCTCAGAACAACTAAATCACTACTCATAAATACCTTGTGTCTGAGGAACCCAGAATGTTTTGTAAACAAATAAGTCTAATTTTTTCCCCCAACCCACATCCTGCTATAAGCCTATTACTGCACTGATGCCTATACAGTGGACCATTTTCCCAAAAAAAGTCATTCTAAAGGTCAAGTGAAGAAGTCACATGCTGAACTCAGGAGTCCTGATTCTGAATATACAAGCTCTTTCCATTGTCTCATGTTCCTTTTCCCAGTTACCCCCTGACCAACCCCACTCCAGGCCTAAACTCTTAAGGAATCAACCAAAACCATTCTAGCGAAGCCACAGACAGTAAACTGATTCCTCTTAGGAGTGGGAGGAGACTCAATTTGTGATCCCTTTAAGACAAGCCTAAAATTAAATAATCCAAAACAAAATTTCTCACAACCTCATTCAGTTTCCATGCAGGACTGTTCGTTCCTCCAACGAAGTGTAATCTGATAGGAACTTCTTTTAAACTTGCTCCATCCTTCAGAAACACCCTACTGTCCAGAGAAAAGCCTGAGACAGCTGAGGCTCCCCTTCCTCCCAACACATTTTCTTCTTAGCTCAAGGTTTAGCTGATCCAGAAATAAGTGGTATGTAAAGGTAAAGAGTATGACAGAGAACATGTAAAGACCATAGGGAAAACAG
Organism: Aethalodelphis obliquidens; assembly: GCF_003676395.1. Taxonomy (NCBI): domain Eukaryota; kingdom Metazoa; phylum Chordata; class Mammalia; order Artiodactyla; family Delphinidae; genus Aethalodelphis; species Aethalodelphis obliquidens. The sequence continues at coordinate 1,360,534 of NW_020838060.1, forward strand.
AACCAAGTGTCACAAGGATCAGCAAAACCCTTGAAACTCGAGGGAGGTGTTGAAGTTGGAAATCCTGAATGGGAAGGGGCACTGTCAGATCTCTCCTCTACAGAAACAAACCTCCAGAGGTTGGGGGAATTGAGGAAGGGTAGAGGGAAGTTAAAGAAAGTTACAGGAATCATAAAGCACTCCAGAGAAGAAGGGTAAGGCTTAAGGTCAAAGGAGAATGTAAGTAGTACTTTGGGAATGATGGGGAGAGCCTAGATCCCTTCAGGAGAAGGGAACAGACAATTCTTGGAAGCCAGGAGCTGGGTGGGTGGGTGGCAGTGGGGTAACGGAATCAGAAGCAGCAGAGGAAGAGAGGGCCACAATCTTTAAATCAGGGAAAAGGGAACCCAGTGCTGGGGTGGCATAGAGACATCGGAGGAAAGGGACAAAATAGGAAAAGGGGTAAAGGCAGAGGCCATGGAAAGATTCGGGGCTGGAGCACAGACAACGAGGAAAGACAGCATGGATGGACATTATAAAAGGCGTCGTGATGTGGAAAGGGTTGACGACTTAAAATAATTCGGGACGGCGGCAACAGGGATAAGAGTGAGGGAGGGGGGAATCCCCGGGCAGAGGGAGGAGCTAAACAGAAGAGGAAGCCAAAAAGCAGAGGAGGACCCCAGGCTTGGGAAGAAAGGGTGGAGAAGGAACCCAGGGTGCAGCTGCCACCGGGAGGGCAGTTTTGTAGTCAAACCCAGGTGTGGGGGCGGGGGACGCTGTGCGGGACAGGGTGGGAGAGGGACCCCTTCACACACAGGGCAGGGGGCACTCACGGGGTAGGAGGAGCTCACCTCCGGGGGACCCCGGCGGAGGGGGTGCGGGCGGTCGGGGTCGGGCTGCCGACACCGCCGCCTCAGCAGCAGCGGCGGCTCCCGGGTTCCATTGGCCGCCTGCGCTTCCCTGACAGCGGCCGCGGCGGCTGCACCAGGCCCCGGCTGCCGGGGCTGCCCTCGGTGCCGCCTGAGGGGGCCTTCGCGCTGCCTCACTTTCGACCGGGCCTCACAACTTTTTCTTCCTCCCTCGCACAACCAAGACCAAAAAAAAAAAGAAAAATCCCCAGCAGATCTCGATTTTCTTCTGAGTTCAGGCCCTTCTTCGTGGACTATGCTTTCTTGCTTCTCCGACGCTCAGGACCCTACTGATCCCATAGTAATGTAGGGAGTCGGGTGAGCTGCCTGGAACATGCCTGTTCAGAAATAGAGAAGGGGGCGGGGAAGAGATATTTGGCAGCTGGGGAGGGAGGAGAAGACGGAGAGAGGAGCTTACGGGTGGGAGGAGGGGCCAACCTTTGGGAGGCGGACTTAAGAGGCGGCGTTCGCGAGGCTAAGGAAGCCGAAAGGGAAGTAAAATTTGCTGGATAAGGGGAAGGGGCTCCCGGGCTAGAGCAGAGAGCGGCAGTGTGGCAGGCGGGCGTGGGTGCCCTGTTAGAGGAGTGCAGACTTATCGCGTACTTCAGAAAGCACAGGAACATGCAAATTATATGTAAATGAGCCCGTTCGGTTTAGCAACCGAGTTACCGTAATTGCAATCAATGGCTTTCCCCCTCCGTTATTCCACACGACTTCCTTAAGTAAATCAGGTCAGGGGATGGACGCTGGGGATCCAGCTGGACAGCAGAAAGACAAAGGGCAGGCGGGGAAAATAGTCACCTTCACTATCCTTTTCCTACTCATCTTTAAGGACGATGCCAAGATTACGCCCCTTATCGCTTGGGGGGAATGGCGCGGTCCAAAAGCGTCAGTCTTTCGCCGTTAGCGGCGCGACTCGAGGTGGGGGTTCTGCCTCCGAGGTCACCACCTGCCTGGGCAGCCTTCGGCCTCCAGCCTCCGGACCTCGATCCAGCCAGGGAGGGGCTGGACAGGGCCAGGTCGGGAGAGGTGAGTGAAATGAAAAAAGCTTGGAGGGCATAATCACTCCTTCCAAACGAAACAAAACCATATAAAACTAAACAAATAAAAAATACGCCCCGCAAATGGACTTCTGGTGTTGCTTTTGTGTATTTATCAGATAGCTTTATTGACTAGGAACCCTTTACGTCAGAACCTCTGTCCCAACCCTCACAGGGCCTTACTTAATATTCTACATTGGGGCTAGTTGTTTGAGCCCAGATCCTGGATGCCACCTTCCCTGCCACTTAAAGGCTGTTTGATTTGGAAAGACTGATTTAACCTCTGTGAACCTCCGTTTCTGTGTCTGCAAAGTGGATCCGAGAATATTAACACTTTACAGGATTTTGTGAGGATTAAAAGAGAGTACAGGTTACTACTATACATAGTACTATATTACTATTATTGGGACAATAATATAGGATACATGACAAAAGGAAAGAGGATCACTGCTTCAGTGTTCGGGAGGCAGAATAAAGATTAATAGCTTGAAAATATCTATGTAAAACGTGCAGTATGTACAAAAGTAGAACAAATGGGGTACCTGATTGCTGAAGGAACATATTGTTAATTAATACAGAAGGCCACTCTGCATATGATGAATGAATGAATGAGTGAAAGGTTTCTCAGAAATACTGTGAGCCAGCTCAAAGAAGAGTTGCTAGAAATGATCCAGCCAAAGAAAAAAGAGGAGAGAGCATCCTGAAGGGAATTTGCTCATATCATGGGAGGGCAAGTTGATAAGCTAGGTTAAATCAGGAGTACAGTAAGGAAAGATGAGCAGAGAAAGAGGCCAAGAGTGCCAAAGATAGTTTAAATTTGTCACCGCTCGTCTGGCGTGGGGAATCACCAGTCCATCTGTCAGGCCAAGCAGCTCTTGGCCAGCTCCCAGTCGGCTGTCTGGCAAGTATGGAGAGGTGATGACCCTGGTTTACCCTAGAGTTTAAAATGTCACACATCCATCCCCTCAAGGGATAGGGATACCAAAGGCTGTAAGACGGCTTTTTGAAACACTGTAAAAAGAGATGTGACAAGCTTACTTTTTATAGTAGGAAGTTTTTTATTTTCCAGTAACATCTCTGTTCAAACTAAGTAGGAACTTTTTGTAGCTACAGCAGTTATAAGTCCTTTATTAACTGAGACCCACCCCCACCCCATATACACACACTCACACAGTATTATTAGGTAGAAGATTTTGTTTCAAGTTTTCTGTGTTCATAGCTCTAAGGGCTCTTATGTGTAAATTTCTGTGCATCTCTTTATGACTGTCTTTCTGCCTTCTTTTGGAATTTTCTTTGTTTCCCTCTATTTCTGGGTCTCCAACCTCCTCTAGTCTGAGCTCCTCAAGGCAGAAGAGGATTTATCTTTGTATCCTAGCTGTATCCTTAGTCTCTACCACAGGAAAAAATGTTTATGTTTGTTGATACAGCAACAGATTGAATGCAGAAGCAGATACGAGAATCCAGTCAAGCATTAGATTTCCAAAAATGCAGAACAGGGCCAATTGTCTGATTGTTTGTTGTCGTAGTTGTTCTGGGAAAATAGTATCTTTCTTAAATGAATTAATAAAATATTTACAAACAAATGTTTTGACTAAATTATTCCCTTCCCTTCCTGTTTGCTTTTCTTTTCTCCTGTCTCCTTGTCAGATTATAAAACTGAATGCTATTCTGTTTCCCATATTTAATTTAAAAGCATAACATTTATAATATTCTCACCACACTGAAACTATTTTTTAGATTCTCTTTCGATAGAAAAAAACACCACTTACCTCTATCTTAGGTCCCAGGGAGCTGCTACAGGTATAGATGGTTGTACATGGATGACCCATGTACATGGCGACTCTATAGGAACCCCATACTGTCCTGTATGCACGTGAAGCCTCTTACTTTGGTGCGAAAGCATGTACGCATGTGGCACCTTGGGGTGTGAGAGCAGGAAAGTACCAACAGCGTCAAGTAATGTCATTTATTTATTTAAATGTCATCAAACTGGGGAAAGAAGTTGGCTTCTTCATCAAAAGTTGGTAAAACTAGAGGACCCAGGTCATAATACAGCTCCAGTTATATTTTAAACACCCCTATGGTTAAAGAAATTATAAAGAGTAATTTTTCTCCCGAACCATAGATATTATGGGCTTTTTTTCAGAGAAAAGAAAAAGAAGCTACTAGCAGTTATTGCTTGTAGGCTCCTACTGTGTATGAATACAAACGTTACCTCATTTATTCCTTACAACCCTGTGAAAGAGATTTTATTTTATGGAGACTGAGCTTCAGAATGGTTAAGTCATTGTTTTTTGAAACTGTTTTACTTCAACCCACAGTAAGAAATAGATTTTATAATCAGGACCACTGAAGAGCACATACACATGTCTTCACTGAAATAAAGGTTTCATGAAACAATACTTACCCTTACTATAGTCAATGCATGTTGATATTTTCTATTCTATTTCACTTTTTAAAAACACTGTTTTGCACCCTGCTAAATCAGTTTCACAACCCACTAATGAGTTGCGATCTATTTTTGATTCCTGTTTGAAAAAACTGGACTAAGTGTTCAAAATCATATGGAAACTGGTAAAGCTTTGAACTGAATTCATGCTCTTTCCAGTAAGCAAATGCTTCTTCATGAATATTTCTTAAGAAATACTGCAGGGTGGGAAGGAGGGAGACGCAAGAGGGAAGAGATATGGGAACGTGTATATGTATAGCTGATTCACTTTGTTATAAAGCGGAAGCTAGCACACCATTGTAAAGCAACTATACCCCAATAAAAATGTTAAAAAAATACTGCATTTTATATATATATATATATATATATATATATATATATATATATATATGTTCAGATTAGCTTTACCTCATAGGGTGCAGCCAGCCAGGATGATCCTAGACAAAGGACTTAGGCCTACTGATGAACCACAACATGAGACAAAATACTTAGACAAATATATAATGACATTAATTCCTCCATTTAGCATGTGGTATTTGCTTTGATTTTATTAAGAAAATTGATTGTTACCCACAAAAATAAACAATAAATTCATTTATTTGAGGCCATAGACTAAACATATTGAGTTTGACTTGGTTTAATAGCAAAAGATTATTTCAAATTTTAGTAAACTATAAATTACCTCTAACAATTTACGATACGGCTAAAATGAAAAAAGACAACAATGGGAGTGGGGAACAGGGTATTGGGGAGAGAATAGGGAATGGTAGGGAGGAAGCAGTAGGCAGTCCCCCAAACCTTAGTTTAACACTTCATCTAATAAACTGAAGATTGCTTGAACTACAGATTAACTTGTTTCATGTTAGATTTTTAAAATAGGGTAAAGATTTAAAATAGGCTACTTAAAAGCCCCCTAATATTCATATAATCTCAAAATCACCCAGTGGTCTTGACTCCCAAAGTGAATGGATGCATCCCCAAACCCAGTCATGGTGAGGGCAATATTTCCTTGGATGCTTCTATCTATTCTAGCACCAGTGGTTTATTTTTCCATATGCCTATGATCTCTAACATGTCAGCAGCCTGGTCCAGACCCTCATCTCCACCCACGTGGATAATGGCAACAGCTGCCTGGCTGGTTCTATTTGACTTCAGTTCCTCCATCCTCTAATGCAAACTTCATACCTTTCATTCATTCATTCATTCATTCATTCAATCAATGGGTAACTTTCAACCATTCATTCAATGGTTGTGTGTTCTTCTTCCAGTTTCTCACTCTTGTTCACACACATCCCTTCTGCCAGGTGTCTTTACTGGGTTGTACTGCCATGTCTTTGCTCACGTCCCTTATCCCCAAACCCGTGCTTTTCCTGGAATGCCCTCCTCTTTTTTATCTATTTAAGCTCTACTTACCTTAAAGGCTTAACTCAAGGCTACCTTTTCCATGAAGGCTTCCCAAATTACTCAATCTCTTTGAATTTACACCTCTTATGCAGCAGAATGAGGATCATGATTTAGTTCTTTTTACCATGTCTTCTGTTGTTCTGTCCTTGCTTTATGAATTAGACTTGTCCTACCCACCTTTACTAGGAAGTCATTTCTGATCTATATGCTATTCCTCTGGGCTCTCATAGCTCTCTGTGCTTACTGCTAACATAACTCACACTGTGCTATGATCACTATTGACTTGAAGATAGTGCCTAAGTCAACTAGCTTCCAACAAGTGCCTAGGTCTTAAAAAACAAGAAGGGAAATGTCAAAACCACAGTAATGGACTCCTACTTCTGGCAGCACGGAGAAGAAAAAGGGCTCTCCCATTAGAATACAACTGGATCCTGGATAAATTCCAGCAAACATAATGTTTAGCACATCGCTGTCCTCATCAGAAAGTAGAAGAGATCACTAGAGGAAGGAAAAATAACATTGAGCTGAAACCTTATGAAGGATGAGTAACGTGCAGTAGGAGAAGCTGGCTTGCCCTGGGGACAAATGCCAGTATCATTATTGTGAACAGAGGCTAAGCCCTGGACCTGGCCAAAGCAGGGGAGAAAACCTGGGACTCCTGAATTAAATGGGGACCCTTTTTTCTTTTTTAAAGATAGATTTTATTTTATTTTATTTTTGGCTGCGTTGGGTCTCCGTTGCTGCGTGTGGGCTTTCTGTAGTTGCGGCAAGTAGGGGCTACTCTTCGTTGTGGTGTGCAGGCTTCTTATAGCTTCTCTTCTTGTGGAGCTCGGGCTCTAGGCGCGCGGGCTTCAGTAGCTGTGGCATGCAGGCTCAGTAGTTGTGGCTTGCGGGCTTAGTTGTTCCGCAGCATGTGGGATCTTCCCGGACCAGGGCTCGAACCCGTGTCCCCTGCATTGGCAGGCAAATTCTTAACCACTGCACCACCAGGGAAGCCCAAATTGGGACTCTTGAAGGGGCTAACACAGTCCCAGGTAAGGAGCACCCTTTGTCTCCTGGCAGAAACAAATGCATATCCTCTCTGGAGGAAAGTACACCCAATTTAGGCCTACTGGATTCCCTTAGATTAAGGAATCTTAATCTAAGATTAAGAGCTCAAAATAGGACCTCAAAATACTAAAATACAAAATATACAAGGAAATAAACTGCCATGGGCAGGAGTCAGCAGAAAACAAAACAACAGATTTAGACATCCAAGATAAGTTACAGAATATAAAATAACACTCCCAACAAACGTCAAAGAATTGGTATCATAGAGACCACATTTTCTAAGCACAAGTGATTAAACTGAAAATCAGTATCAAAAAGATAAAATTTTAAATATCTAGATTTTGGAAATTTATAAAACTTTTCTAAATCATGAATCAAAAAGGTCATAAAGGTAATTTAAATATTCTTAGAACTAAGTAATAATTTAAATACTTTAAACAGAAAAATTTGGAGAATATAGGGAAGTGGGTCTTTCAAAATTTATAATAGAAAAAAGACAGCTTGAAAATTAATTAGATAAAAATTAAGATTAAAACTAAGATGTTGTAAAAGAACCTAACATTAAATCTAAAGAAAGCAGAAGGAAATACTATAGATAAGATTCATAATTAATGAAGTGGAAAACAAATATATAAGGCAGAGGATCAACAAAGCCCAAAGTGGCAGCTAAAATCAGACAAGTAAAATAAATGTCTGGTGTAGTTGGCCAAGGGGGGAAAAAAGAAGATGCAAGTAAACAGAAGAAATGAAAAGGAGGACACAACTACCCAGGGAGCAGAGGCAAAAAGGAACATGGAATAAATTTCATTAAAAAAAAATGACATAAAACGCTCAAAATTCTAGAAAAACATTTTACCTAAATTGACTCAAGAAGAAATAGAAAGCCCAAATAGCCTACAATTATTAAAGAAATTAAATCAATAGTTAAAATATTTCCCACAAAGAAATGCCAGGTTCAGAGGGCTTACCAAGTAAGTTTTATCAAAATTTCAAGGGACAGTTCATTTCAATCTGATGTAAACCCTTCTAGAGAATGAGACAAGAGGGAACAGTCTCCAACTCAGAGGGTGTACAGACCAAAGGAACCATCTTAGAAATCTTACTAAAAACAAAGGCACTGGGACTTCCCTGGTGGCACAGTGGTTAAGAATCTGCCTGCCAATGCAGGGGACACAGGTTTGACCCCTGGTCCAGGAAGATCCCACTTGCCATGAAGCAACTAAGCCCGTGTGCCACAACTACTGAGACTGTGCTCTAGAGCCCGTGAGCCACAACTACTGAGGCCGTGTGCCACAACTACTGAAGCCCGCGTGCCTAGAGCCCATGCTCCTCAACGCCACCGCAATGAGAAGCCCGTGCACTGCAACGAAGAGTAGCCCCTGCTCACCACAACTAGAGGAAGACTGCACGCAGCAATGAAGACCCAACATGGCCAATAAATAAATAAATAAATAAAAATAAAGACAAAGGCACTAACCTGTACAAGAATGTTAGTAGCAGCATCATTTGTAACAGCAAAAAACTGGGAACAACCCAAATGTCCACTGATAGGTGGATGGGTAAATTGTGGTTTATGCACTTGAAATATTACATGGATAAAAATGAACAAATAATAGCTATCTACAACAACATGGATGAATCTTAGAAATAATGTTAAGTGAAATAAACAAGCAAACCACAGGGGAGTATTAGGGAATAAAATTTTGTAAAGCTAAAAAGCAAAACTGAACAATATATTTTTAAAGAATATATACATATATGGAAAGATATATATATATATATATATATATATATATATATATATATGGCAGGTAATTAATAAACACGAAATTAAGGATAGTGGTTACCTCTAGGGAGAAGCAGAAGGACAGGACAGGGTAAGAACACAAGAAATTCAATGGTATTTCTAATGTTTTAATGTACAAATTGGGTGATGGGTCATTTAATTATTATGCTTCATAATTTATCCATTTTAAATATATTCTTTATAGATATCAAACATTACATATTATAATTTTTAAAAATCTGCAATTGTGGAAATAAATGAACAAATGAATGAAGGCTCCCTGAAAGAAAACTGAGAATCCCTGACAGAAGCTACCCTATGCAGAAGACACAGTAGGTCCTCAAGTAATTTCAGCTGGTTTACTGCTTTTTCCAAATACATACCTGGATTCCCTTCCTACTGGTGCTCCCTGATATGTGCAGCTACCCCCTTCCATACACATAGCCTAAGCCCCACAATCCTGGCTAAGTCCTGACACGTACATGACAAGAGACTGACACCTGGTGGATACAGAATGAATTTAATAAAATGACTAGGGAGTAAATCTTTCACTCTACATGGTGAAAGAGGCAGTAGGGTGGGGGACAGGGAAGCAGGAATGAGGAGAAACCTAAAATTTGGAAACAGGAAAAGGAAGGATATCCATCTCTGAGATGTAAAGAAAGGGGACTGTCATCTAAACGAGACTAAAGAGATAGTCCCTAAAGAAGAATGATTTCCCTCTCATTCCTTCTGAGACTGGAACAAGAGGAAAGAGATTATAGCTGCAGTAAGGAAAATGCAAGACTATTTGGAAAAGAGGAAGCAGGTATAGCTGGTCTCAGCCTAGCAAGCTAAAACCACAGGTACTTCATAGCAGTGGCTAGGTGTCAGCTGTCTCCCCAGGAACTCCCCACTCCCAGTTTCCATTTAGGGATCTATGTGATTCTAAGGAGGCTGATCCTGCCCATTTTTCAAAAGGTACAGTCCATGATGTAGAATAAATAAGCAAACTAGCATTTACCAAACTCCTGGCCACAGTGATTGGTTAGGGGCAGGCATGTGACCCAGGCTGGCCTAACCAGAGTGAATCTTAGGGCTTTTGCTACGATTCCTGGCACAAAGATGCCCTCTCTTTCTGGCTGGACATAAATGAGGAAAACGTGTAATCCTAGGAGTGCTGGCAGCCATGAGGTGGACCAGGCTTGATCCTACAGAAGGTAGAACAGCAGGGGAAGAAAATCAATCACGGATTTAGAGACATACTGAGCCACTGGATCAGCTTTACCTGGAGCCAGCACTACCTCTGGACTTTCCAGTCACATGAGCCAATACATTTTTATTTTTAAGCCAGTTTGAGTTAGGTTTTCTATGATTTAAAATGGAAAGATGCCTAACCTATACATTCATCATACTCCATCCCTATATTTCCACAGGATAGCACAGGGATCCAGGTAAGATGGTCAGTACAGATTTATTAGTGACTCTAAAGCCAAGGGTATTGAGCTGGAAAGGTAAGAGGCAAGAACCAGGCACTATGCAAGACAGGGTGCCTCAGCTGTCTATACAGAAGAGAATGAAGAGCCAAGTGAGAAGCAAGTGCAAAGAAGGGCCTCTACTAGGCAGACAAGTAGAGTTAACGTAGCACTCTTCCCCACATACCTATCATGGGGGTGTTGCTTTGGGGTCTTTTCACTCATGGGGTAAGGAGCTTTGAAGCACATGCCCCTTTAAGTCTTTATTACCCTGTGCTGCAGTGTCTACCTCTCCCTTGACCAAATGAAGAGCCTCCTTTTGGCTTCTACTGCCCTTGATGACACTCACTTTCAGGGTGACAGGAGGAATTTTATCTTCTGCTTCTTTGGCATGCCGGGAACTGGGGCCCCTTCCTCCTCTGGAAACAGCACCATCTGCCTGACCCTGGGCAAGCATCTCCTTCTCAGCCTCTCCCATTGGCCCTGGCCTCTCTGACCCTCCAGCTGAGTTGCCTTGCCCTCCAGAGGCCCACGTCTCCAGTGGTAACCTTGAGGACTGGGCAGAGTCCACAGCAGCTGCTGACTTGTCAGGGGTAGAATTCCTTTCCCTACTTCCACCTGATTTTTTTCGAGGGCGCCCCCGTTTTCTTTTGGCATCACTTCCTGTATCCTCTATATCCTGCTTCGTTGCTTTAGCTGGTGGGTCCTGCCCACTGGCCTCACTCACAGGTACTTCAGCTGTCCTCTTCACACCCTTGTCATGGGGTCCCGGGTCACCACCTATGCCCACTTCCCTGTTCTCTGTGCCCCTCGGCTGAGTGAGCCCCCCAGGTGGAGCTTGCCCAGGCCCAGGCCCAGGTCCAGGTCCAGGCAAAGCAGGAACAGTTGGTAAGATCATGTTAATGATGGGCACAGCTGCTTGGGGTCCCCCAGCTCTAGGGGGCAGAGGCAGTGTAGCCATTTTCAGAGTGCTTGAAGAAAGCTTGGGGGCCAGGACGGGTGGAGAGACTCGGATTGGTGGAATAAGCGAGCGAGGGGCCCGAGGGAGAAGCAGAGGCAGCCGGGCCACTAGGGCATTAACCTGTGGGTTATTGGCTGCTGGCGCTGGGCTCTCCACTACACTCTTCTTTCGCTCTCCGCGTGCTGGGAGGCCAGCCCCAGCCCGGGGGTCCAGCTCCTTAGGAGGCTAAAAAGTAAAGAGAAGAACACAAAAAGTGGGAAGACTGGACAGCGGAGGAAGTACAGACACAGGAGGTGAGAAAGTACTGGACCCACTGGGTGAAGGATATACTAAACCCCCAACCCAGGGGAGCCAGGTCAAGGGCATCAACTTCCTCACCTGGGCCTGTCTCTCTGGTCTCTTATGGGCGCCGCCCTCCAGATTCTCTACACCATTCTTGGATTTAGATGACCGTTCCCGAGGGGCATGTTCATCCTCTTCTGCAGAGGTGCCAGAAAAGGTAACAAGGTGAGGAGGAAACAGAATGGAGGAGGGAGGCGATTCTGATTGACTGACTGGTAGAGGCAAGGGAAAGAAGGTGGTCTAAGGTATGTCCTAGAAGGCTCTCTAGGAATAGAAGGCAAATCCAAGGTGTCTCTATCCTAGGATGTGGGAGGGCCTTTGAGGTTGAAAGTGGCTGAGGGTTTCTCAGAACATAAGAGGGGGTCCACTCACCAGCAAGCCCCATAGCCTTGAGCACACTGGCGTGTGCAGATCGGGCAGAGATGAGATGCTGCTGTAGCAGGAAGCGGGCGACCTCAACGATGGAACTGAAGGACCGTTTCAGGATTCGCTCTGCCCAGTCACAGGTCAAGGCACAGGCTGCTTCAACCAGTTCATCTCGAGGTGCTGGGGTTACTTCTGGGCCCATTTCTGGCTGCAGTGGGGAAGGACACGCCCAATCACACTCTGAACAAAGGACCCTCCACCCCTCTCAGACACAGTGTTGACCATAAGTAAGACCAGACTAGGGATGGGAGTAGCCTCTATCAACCCATCCCAGAAACCCACAAATTCTCTCCCTCCTCTGCCTCAGCTGTAGGGTAGGCAGAAGGGCATGTCCTATATACCCAGAAACTGTGTGCAGAATGACCTAGGCTGTGTCAGGCCTCAAAACATCTCCCAAAGTCCTCTGACTTCTACCTTGGAGAGAAGAGTGCAGTTGGAGGGTTGTTACTTACACTCTCAGAGCCCTTTAGGTCAAGTCCGGGCAAGGGCGGCATAGACACCAAGGTCTTCCTTCGTATGCCACTGTAACAATATCTGACGTTTAAGTTAAGGGGCAACCAACACATGGGGGTCTCCAAGGCCCTTAGAAAGGTTGGGCTGTTTCCAGTCCTGTCCCTTCACATACTAAGTTTTCCTCCCCAGGTCCTCTAGCACAACCTCTCCAGTCAAGGATACTTGGACTGGCCCCGGCCACCAAGCCTTCGGGCTTTGATGTCAGGGAAGATCTCTCTGATGATTTTGCCAAAGTTGGCTGTGCTGAGTGGGCGGCAACAGGCGAGACTCTCACAGTACTTCCTGAGTGCGTGGGGGACAGAGTGGGAAGATACTCAGAGAAGGAGGTTTGGGAGTGGGTTCAGAGGGTCCCTGGGGATGAAGGTTGGGAAACCCTTTAAGAAGTCAGGCTCTATCAAGGCAGGGAGCTCTTCAGGGATGAGGGGGTAGTCCTGTGCCCACCATCCCACCCACCCCCCATCCACCCACCGATAGGCATCATAAACACTTTGTTTTGGCAGGCAGGTGTCAGTATGCTCTTCTAGGTGGTTGCGGATCCACCTATAAGCATACATGTACTCCTCATTGCTGAGTGTACTTGGCTCTGAGCTGCAAGAGAAGTAAAAGAGACAAGTATTACTAACATCCCAACAGTTGCCCTGGTTCTATCCAGATTATCACCTCAGTAGTGCTGGACTGAATCAGTTCATCCAGAATCCACCTTTCCCTGGTAAACCAAGGCAGGTGAGGGACTTTTCTTCCCCACTAAGGATACTGTTATGAGGATTCCTATTCACCCTGCCCCTTTTTAGGGAGCCTTTCTTTAAGAATCAGAACCTCTGGGCTTCCCTGGTGGCGCAGTGGTTGAGAGTCCACCTGCAGATGCAGGGGACACGGGTTCGTGCCCCGGTCCGGGAAGATCCCACATGCCGCGGAGCGGCTGGGCCCGTGAGCCATGGCCGCTGAGCCTGTGCTCCGCAACGGGAGAGGCCGCAACAGTGAGAGGCTCGCGTACCGCAAAAAAAAAAAAAAAAGAATCAGAACCTCTGATATCTAAAATTCTAGCACCAAACCTACCTTTTGTCTCCAGTACTGGGCCCTGAGGGGAGCTGAAGGTAGAGATACAGCTTGTCGTTGTCTGAGAATTTCTGTACATCTTGCTGAGGTAGGGAGGAACAGAGGCAGGAGAAATAATAAGGCCAAGAAGGACCCAAGGTAGGACCCTCTGATCCTCACTAAAAAGTTCAGCTGACGTAGTGACTGGCAGGCTGACAAAGGACCTTAGAAATGATTTGAAGCTGTGCGTTCACTCTGCCCTGAGGAGCCCTTAGGGGCTACCAAGGTGAGAAGGGGAGCGGAGGGGACCACCTCTGATTTTATTTCTATTGGGCTTCTACACAAGAGGTCACAGAGATGAAGTGAGATGCTCCAGGTCAAAGTGCTAGGAAGTTGCAAGGCCAATTATCTTCTGACAGGGTAGACAACACTGACTCGCATAAACCTTTCTTACCCATATCCTCACCATCCTCATCTCCCACCAATTCTGTCTCCCTGTTGCCCTCTTCCCCAGAATACTCACCAGGATTCCCTCTACTTTGTTCTGCACGGCCTTGCTGTGGAGAAGAGGAGAAAGCTGGAGGTCATACACAAGATTTTTCCCCATCCCTATGTCTGACTGCCAGGGAGAGGACGAGGTCTGAAAAGCCTAGCAGGTGCTCAAGTACTGCTACCATGATGAAGAATCTCCCCTGGTCAGATGCACTTGCTTGGGAGGGGGAGATCATCTACAGAGGAAGTGAAGTGCTACAGGGATCTATCCCCAGGTCCGGAACGAGGTTTAGAGGTGGTGATGAGTACTTACGAAATGGTACCTCGGAGCCTCTGAAGGAGGGTGGTGGGTTCCCCTGCCTCAGCACTACCTGAGGGGGCCCTTCCCCCAGTCTTTGGGCTCTTAGCATCAGGTTCATCTTCTGCCATCGCGGCATGAGGGCTGGAGTTGGGAGAAGACAGGACAAGAAGATTTAACTCCCCCCCACCCCGCCCCAAGGCCCCAGGGCACTCCTCATCTCTCTACCCAGGAAGATAGAAAAACAGAAAGAAAGCCTCCAAATTTCCCCAGTGGTCTTTTTCTAAAACTCGCCTTCTCCAAAAATTAGAAATTATTCCATTACTTCTCCAGGGCCATATATACCCAGAGATCTTTGCCATCTCCATTCTATCTGCCCCACCTTTCTGCAGTCTCCTAAATGTGGAAAACTGTAAAGGAAGAGATAGGGGCGATTGGGAATCCACGTTAGAAAGAAAATTTCATTTCTGCCTCTGACCCCATACTGCCCTCCTTCCCCTCAAAAACAACAATAACAACCACAAGACAAAGTTGTTTAATTCTCTAATATGCTCACCACTGAATTTGCCTGGGAGGTCAGAAAGGATACGAACATTTTCTGCCCTTCCAGGCTTGGAAAAAACTGGGCCCAAGTTCTCATTACTTAATCTCGCCACGGCTTCCCCCGCAGCTCCCCCTCCCCACGTCGCCGGCCCCTACGTCATCTCCGTCAACATCCCATCCTGATGCGCGCCCCCACCTCCCTCCCTTCCCCCTCCATTCAATCCCGCGTTGCTGCAAAGTGAGGGGTTCAGGGTAGCGGAACTCCTGGGCTGGGCGTAGGAAACCCGGTTGGGGGAATGGGGTCCCAGATTCGGGGCACGTGCACATGGGTGAAGAAGCAGTTGAAAATACAGCCAAAATCTTTTTCTGCTCTCCTCCCAACTCATATTGCGCCCTCCCTACCTTTGAATAGTCGCCTTCCAACACAAGCAACAATAAAGGTAAGGGAGAAAGAGAAACTACCTCGCAGCCACCTTCACTCCAGCCCAGCCCCACGGTCCTGGCCCAGCGGGCTCGTGCGTTGCTTTATTTTCTTTTTTCTGAATGGCTGGAACAGCCCCGATCTGCCTAGATACTCGGACGGCCTGTTCTACCATTGGTTGTTGCTGCCACCCGGAGACAGAAGGCGCCGGGCTCGCACCGGCGGCAGCTAAAGTCTGCCTGGTAACAGAATCTGATTGGTCAATAGGGGAGGGAAAATCCAAAGTTGGTCTTATTTGAGTCAAGAGGGGGAAGTCCGGGTTAGGTTTCGGTTAAAACTGGGGTCGGTTGGGACTGCAGGTCCCAAGAGGTTCTTCTCTTAAAGGGACCGCAGGACGAAAGACCGGGTGCTCGCCTCCTTCTGGAGCTTTCTTTGCTTTTGCTTTCTCCTTCCGTGTTTCAGTTTTGCCTTCGGTCGTCAGAGCTACAGGAAGAAAAGATTCAATGGATGATAAAATAACTAGAAAATTATAGGTAGTATTGATGGAAGTTCGCTGTAAGCTCACATTATCCCCTTTTGATGAAAAGCAAGTTGAACCATTCCCCCCAGCCCTCACCAGCCAACACGCATGAAGACACTCACAAGAAACCTGCAAACACAGGCTCACATTCCTCATTGATGGAGGCCGCCAAACCTCAGTAGCTGTACCACGTTAAGCTAAAGTGCCCGTAGTGTTCCTAGGTTTCCCGAGTGTACTTTATCTCCTTCCAAAGAGTTGCTAATGCCTTTGCATCCCCAAAGTTCTGCAGTCAGTGAACACTGGAATTCTGACTAACTTCCCCAGGGGGGTGCTGGATGCCCACATGAATTTTTTCTCCTCAGAGAACATTGTACTGAAAGGTCAAGGGTTCTTCACTCTCTTAGTTAAGGCTTTTTAAGGTCATGAATCAGATGAAAGCAATGAACCCTCTGCCATGAAAAATGCAGGAACAGACCACGCGGTGCATCTAATTTCAGAGGTCACAGACTCAAGGGTAACCACCCTTTGAATGGAGTACAGTATTTTGTTTTGCACAGCAGATATGTTACACCCAAAACTATCAGTGTATTTATAGTCCTGACTTATAGTTCTCCAGTCTCATCGTCATTGTGCTTTTGTAAAGAGGACAGCAGTGTTGCCTGATTTCATGACCATCGCCCTTTGCAGCTTCCATTTCCCTACTACCAGCTTCTGTGGGTAGCGGGGGAACCCAGAGGATCGCAGAGTTGGGGAAATAAGGATATACTGGCAGGAAGGTTTTCTAATAACAGCTAAAATTTATTTGTTAACTGTGTGCCAGATACCAGACCAAATGCTAAACACCTCGGTTTGAAGTAGGAACTATTATTGCCTCCATTTTATAGACAAGGAAACAGATTTGGAGAGGTGAAGGGACTTGTCCACAGTTACACTGTTAATTAGTGCTGGAATCAGGATCCAAAGTCAGACAGTCTGCCTTCGGAGCCCATTCTCTCTCTCTTTTTTTAAAATAAATTTATTTACTTTATTTATTTATTTTTGGCTGCGTTGGGTCTTCTTTGCTGCGAGCTGCTGTGCGCGGGCTTTCTCTAGTTGCGTTGAGCGGGGGCTACTCTTTGTTGTGGTGCGCAGGCTTCTTATTGTGGTGGCTTCTCTTGTTGCAGAGCACGGGCTTTAGGGGCACGGGCTTCAGTAATTGTAGCACGTGGGCTCAGTAGTTGTGGCTCGTGGGCTCTAGAGCGCAGGCTCAGTAGTTGTGGCACACGGGCTTAGTTGTTCCGTGGGATGTGGGATCTTCCCGGACCAGGGCTTGAACCTGTGTCCCCTGCATTGGCAGGTGGATTCTTAACAGCTGCACCACGAGGGAAGTCCCAGAGCCCATTCTCTTGAACACTGCTCTAGACTGCATAGATTTGCAGGTGCTCAGATACAAATATGGGTATAGACTGATGGAAAGATACCCCAAACACCACTGTTTGGTATGAAGGGGAATATAGAGCACTTTAACTGGAAAAAGAATTTGGGGTAAATTATGCTGGCTTAGGAATTTGCAGGTGGCAGAGAATAAGTGGAAGCTTTAGCAAAGGGAGAAAAAGTATCATAGCTATGTAAGGGAGATTATTTTGACAGCACTGTAGAAAGGTGAGGTTGAGTGGGGAGGCTGGGGAGGTTAGAGATGGGAAAAACAGGCAACTGACTATTCATTTACACCAGGTGTTATGCTAAGAGCTGGGGATACAAAGCTGAATAACGTACAATGGTCCTTGCCCTGAGAAGTAACAATAAAAATTGCCTGATAAGCATCATCATAACAGCAAATATTTATATAGAGCTTAACATGTGCTGAGGATTGTTCTAAGGGCCTCGCATACGTTACATTTTTATCTTGTAGCAACTCTATCAGATAGGATAATCATCTGATAGATTATCCCCATTTTACAGATAAGGAGACTGAGGCATTGAGAGATTAATAATTTGCCCAAGTTTACACAGTTAGTGATGGAGTTAGGATCTGAACTGGGCTGCCTGGATTCAGAATTTGTTCTTAGGTGCTATTATACATTGCCTACTAATACATATTTTTAAAATTTATTTATTTATTTGTTTTTGACTGCATTGGGTCTTTGTTGCTGTGCATGGGCTTTCTCTAGTTGCGACGAGTGGGGGCTACTCTTCTGTCGATATGTTCAAATCAGTATCAGCAAGGTCCACACATTGCATTGCATTTGGTTTTGGTTGATGTTTCTTAAATCTTTCTAATCTATACGCTCTCTCTCTCTCTCTCAATTTATTTGTTGAGGAAACCGGTCATTTGCTCTATAGAATTTCCCACATTCTGCATTTTTATGATTTCACCTTTATAGTGTTTTTAGGATTTTAAAACTTGTTCTTCTGTCTCCTGTATTTCCTGTAAACTGATTGTGAGCTCTGCAGGCTTCATCAGATTAATTTTGGCTTTTTGGCAAGAATACTTCATAGGTGGTGCTGTGTACTTCCTATTGCGTCACAGGAGGAACTCTTTTCATGACGTAAAGATTGAATAGTGTATTCAGGTTTGGTCGCCTGATCTATCCATTATGAAGCACCATTTCAGTCTTTCATTGAATGGTTTTAGCAGCCACTGATGATCATTGCCTGGATCCAATTGTCATTAGAGGTTACAAATTGGTACTATCCAAATTCTGTCACTCCTTCTGAATTTACTAGCTGAAATTCTTTGTTGTTTGGTTGGTTGGTTGTTTTTTTCGTTTTGTGTTTGCGTCAGGTTGGGGGGGCTTTGGGGTTGTGGGCATCGATTTAGGGGCAGTGGTTGATGTCCCGGGGAATGACAGAACATGGAATCCAGCTCCCACAGGCTCTCACACATTGGGGGAGCTAATGCCTACCCCTCCACACAGGGCTGGATCCCCGGGGCCTAACCACCTGGGGTGCTGGCGTGGTGACTCACCAGGACCATGCATTCCTGTCTACTAGCTGAAATTTTGTAAAGGACTTTTCCTCATCAACTATTTGCTTGTCCCAAGGCAAATTCTTTCTGAAGAAGTTTGGTTATTGAAAAGGACAGGGTAGAAACCTAGGATAGACTTCTGTTAAGACCCAGTAAATCCCAAGGCTCCCTGTAATTTAATCATCTTTTATAGTCACTTATTCATTAAGGCACACTATGTGCTACTATCCAAGCTGGGTATTGGGAGGAAGCAGGGATTTTCAATATAATGTGACATATGTTCATGCTGAGGTAAAGTGCAGGAGGCCCCTAACCTGGAGCTGTCAGGGAAGAAGGGCTTTCCCAGGGAAATGGCAACCTGGCCCAGATGGCAGGTAAGGCAGCAGGAGGGAATTGGACTCGAGTTGAGGTAGATGTTTCAGGGAGCATGTTTAAAGACCTCAAAGGGAAAGAAAGTGTAATACATTCTTGGGGGAGGCCTGGCCATCTCGGGGGTCTTAGACTACTCCAGTGTTTAAAACAAAGACACCTTTGTGGAAGACTGAAAAGAATGTAGATTAATACCTGAATGTTACTTGGTACTGTCTTGGGTAGAGAGTAAAGAAGTCAATAGAATTACTGCTTGGGGGCTTCCCTGGTGGGGCAGTGGTTAAGAATCTGCCTGCCAATGCAGGGGACATGGGTTCAAGCCCTGGTCCGGGAAGATCCCACATGCCATGGAGCAACTAAGCCCGTGCTCCACAACTATGGAGCCTGTGCTCTAAGGCCCGCGAGCCACAACTACTGAGCCCACATGCCACAACTACTGGAGCCCGTGCGCCTAGAGCCCACGCTCCGAAACAAGAGAAGCCACCGCAATGAGAAGCCTGCGCATGGCAGCGAAGAGTAGCCCCTGCTCACCGCGACTAGAGAAAGCCCGCGTGCAGCGACGAAGACCCAACGCAGCCAAAAATAAATAAATAAAAATTAAAAAAAATTATCTTAGAATTACTGCTTGGCTGCTGTCTCTTAGGTTCCTGAAACTTCCATCCCATTCCTCTTATAAACAACTAAAGACTTACTGCAGAGAAAGGAGGCATCTCTGATTTGGGCAAGGTTCTAAAACACTGTCCAGGTGAGGAAACAAGAACGCCAGGGCCTAGTGTGTTGGGTTGGTTACCTTGACGTTCCCAGCCCTCCTGCCCCATCGTGTTCCTGTCTTCCAGGTAGGAGGTGACACACCTAACCTCCTCAGAACAGTGTGTTCAACTGATGGCATCATCTACGTCAGGGGTCTAAGGTTTCTCCTGTGTGTGAGGGGGCACATTACATCCTCCTGGGGGTGGTGGGTGAGATTTTAGGTTCATTAAAAGGAAGCACGAATTAAAAAACAAAAAAAAAGTTTAGGAACACTGATTGACAGCTTCCTTCCTGTCAGCTTTCCTTGTGACGACCACCTCCATAATCTTCAGGTTCTGTCTGGCCATAAAAGTGCGATTCTGGCGCCCTTAGCATCGTGCTGTGATCACTGGTATGAACTAGTCATCATAACCATCCCACACCCTGGTCCTCTTCAGGACTTTCCCGTGCAAGATACAGAGGGTCGGCAGAGGAGGAGTCATAGGCCCGGTGCCCCCAAAGACAAGGGGATCTCAGGAAAAGGTTCACCAGTTTATTTCTTAGTGAAATAATTTCCAAGAGCTAAGTGAGCAGCTCGCAGCAGTGGTGGGTAGCTAGAGACACGGCTCAATTCGTTTCAACAGCCTGAGTTTGGCTTTGGGAGGACAAGCTGCCGAGGGTCGGGGACTGAGAGAGCAGAGCGAAGCCGGGTCCCTCCAGAAGTGAGGGCGCAGGGTGTGGAGTGGGGCTATAGAAGGAGTGGACTTCAGAGCCAGATATCAGAGCTGCAGTCGCCCCCAGGGTAGCGGAGCTCATGGGCCAGGGCTGGGCCGAGGGGCTCCTTCCCAAAGTCTACCAGGAAGTTGGGGTTCAACTTTAGCCCTCCCTTTACTGTGTCTACATCGATCTGCAACATCACAGAGCCTTCCCTGGTAGAAACAGGAGGGAGAAGAAAGAGGTCAGAGGGGGCCCATCCCCTTCCCCCAAGAATTAGGTAAGTGTGAGGGCAGGGAGAGGGGTTCCTGAGGAGGCCGCAGAGTCTGGAAGCGGAGCCAAGGAGTCTTCAGAAAGCCAAACCCCTCTGGGAGGGGAGGGCTGGGAGGGGAGCCCAGGCTGTCCACTTCTTACCTGATGAGATCAGGGTAAAACTGCTTGTCCCAGGCACTGTACAGCGACGTGGTGACGTACAGACGCTTCCCATCCAGGCTAAGCTGGATCATCTGAGGGCCTCCGGCCACTTGTTTCCCCTTGGGAAAACCAGGGGTCAGACCCCAGGGTCACATACAGATCCTAGGCGGGAATCAGTGGCACCACCCAAACCCCAAGGACATGCTCAGCCGCTGCCCAGCCCCCTCCCCCATACTTCTCCAGCACAGATCTGAGGGGCCCAAGAGCACGCGGAGAGATCCTCACCTTGACCACCAGGGGCTCTGGCTGGGATTTTAGCTCCTGGTCCTCCAGCACCTGCACGGGGCCTCCCTTAACAATGCTGCCCCCGAGGAAGAGCTGGGTGGGGAGGTGCACAGCATAAAGGACAGTGGTGGGAGGTTAGGACATTGCAGGAAGAGAGCCCCACTCCCTCACGTTCCCCGCGTCTAGCCACGATTCCCCGTGGTCCCGGCCTGAACCATCCCTCAGCCCCCATCTTTGCTTTTCCTGCACCTCCCTTATCATGCCCCAGCCAGTTCATACCCTCCATCTCATGCCCAGACTTCTACCTCCTCCCTCCTTTCCTCTCCATCCTGCTAGGACCCACCTGTCCCGTGAGGCGGGGCCTCTGCGGGTCAGAGATGTCATACTGCCGCAGATCCCCATGCAGCCAGTTGCTGAAGTAGAGGAAGCGGTCGTCCAGGGACAGCAGGATGTCAGTGATCAGGCCTGGGTGGGGGGTTGCAGTTCAGAGGCACCTTAAGATTCTTGTTCCCCAGCCTGAGAATCAACCTTCCGATTCCCACACTCCCCTGAGCACTCACCTGGCATTTCAGGCAGCATCCAGCCCTTCACTTTCTTGGGGGGCACCTGGATCACCTTCTCCACTGACCAAGTACCTCCCTGCGTTGGGGTCAAGAGGCAGAGAGGTGAGCCTGTCAGAGCTGGACGATGAGTGTCAGATCTGGGTCTCCCCAGGGCATACTGTCTACAGGGAGAGAGTAGATGCAGGGCCTTCTTGCCACTAGGGTCTAACCCCCATGCAAACCCCTTAAGGCAGGGATCATGTCTGCTTCACCACTGTATTCCCAGCACCTAACACAGTGCCTGACTCACTAAATATTTTTTGAATGAATGAATAAATAAATATAGCCAGTTAGGGCTTAGGGAGAAATTAGCCTAGGACTGAGAGGAGACAGGCAGGGCAGGTGGCCTTGTTTTTTATCCCTGGGAAGTCTGGGTTGGTGGAGCCAGGCAGAGGAGGCCTGGGTCACTCCTAGGGAGAAGGGAGTGTCATGGCTATGGAAGCTGGGCAGAGTGCTGACAGGACTGCCAGGAGGAGAGGGCTAGAGTGCACGTCACCTCATTCTTATAGAAGCGCTGGATGTTGGAGCTGAGGGCACAGCCCACGAAGCCCTGATCAGCGGCCGGGTTGTGCAGGAAGCGGACCTCCAGGGGGATGAGGCCGTCCTGTAGAGTCAGGGTCTGCACCATCTCATGGCGCTGCCAGTCCCACACATGTAAGTGGTTCCCATACAGCCCTGGGGTGGGGATGCAGCCGGAAGATGGAATCAGGATCAGGGCGGGAGGGCATGGGCCAAGGCTGGGGCACAGCACAGGGGAGAAGGTTGAAAGGTGGGTTGGATTATCAGAAGGACACTTGAGTAGTCAGAGCACTCAGCACACCCTGTATCATCACCGCAAGAGTCTGGGGTCCACAAGAGGGAAGCAAGAGGGCTGGAGAGTAGGGGTTTGGAATAGAGAGCAGGGGTTCGTGTGACCAGGCTCCTGCCAGCCCACGGGGAGTGGGGGATTCTCACCCGCCTCAACATCAGCGGGGTTGAAGCCATCTCGTAAGACGTTGGGAGCTGCCCATTCAGTGCTGACCATGACATTGTGTCGAGGCTGGTACCAGAAGTCATAGCCCATAGGCGCGGCACCTCCAGGCCGCTCCCAAGTGCCCTTCACCTCAAATGTCTCTCCATCCAGGAGCACAAAACCCCCTGAGCAGGGAAGGAAGTAGGGTGGTAGGTAGAGTTGGTGGAGATGCGACCCGCACCCAGCCCTCACCCCCAAGGCCTGTCCAAGAGGCTCCAAGCCCATTGCCTGGTGCCCCTCCTCCCACTGAGTTTGCCTGATCCTTAAATTCAGGAGCTGAATTTGGATACCTGTCCAAAGGGTCCCACCCAGAGGGCCAGGTAAGAAGTGGGGACTTACTCTGGTGCCCCTACCTCCCATCAAGTTCATCCCTCTCCCAGACCACAGGGTAAATTTTTCCTCCCTTGAGCCAAGATCTTCTGGGACTCTATACCCTGTGCTTCCTTTGCCTAGCCTCCTACTTTCAGGGTAGAGTTCCTGCCAGAGTCTAGACTCCATTCTGCTCACTCACTCCATTTTTTTTTTTAGAGAGAAAATTATATTTATCTGTAATTCCACATGAATGCCCACTATGTTTTTCCCCAGCTGAATATGTCATGACACCTTGCCACTTCTTTGCAAATGTAAACAGATGTCTACTCCTAAGTGTTCTTAAATCTAGGAATGTCATGCATCCCATCTCCTGGAAAAAGCACTTAAATAGAGTCTAATGCAGTCACCTTAACTGGATGACCTTAACTGATACTTCACTCCAAGCCCTTGGATGGGGAGTTCTGGTGAAATACGTAAGGCCGGGAGAGAAGCAGCACAGCATGGTGATTAGGACATAGATTCTGGAGCCATGTTGCTGGGTTTGAGTTCCAGCTCTGTGACTTAACAGCTGGCTGACTTTGGATAAATTACTTAGCCAGTCTGTGCCCCAGCTTCCTAATCTGTAACACAGGGATCACAGTAGCATCTATCTCATAGGTTGTGTCTGGCACATAGTAGACATTTTATGTGAAAGCTCTGATCATACCATAAATGAGAAAGTGGCTGTGACAATTAAGGATCTCCAGGACTGTGAGATTTGCTCATGAACTCACGAAGGCCGATATTAAATGCACGTGTTTTCTGGGGCCATGTCTGTACTTGCTCACGTTTCCCACGGCAGACAGTTCTGACTATAACTTGTACGTGAATTCATCATTTAAGGTTCACCTTCATAAAAATAATTGAAACAACTGAAGTTACTTGACTATAGTTTAAATATTGGATGAGACCCTGCCCTCTGGTTCTCCCTGGAAGGTCATTCCATCCCTCCCTCAGTTTGGGATCTGCTTCCCTCACAGATGTGCCTACAATGCTGGCAGGTACCTTTGCCATTGCCCTTGGGGTCTCCCAAGGAACTGATCATCACGTCCCCACTGGCCAGGCAGTGGGTGGTGTGGAGGTAGCCCAGGTCACACTTGGCATGGATGTCCTTGGGCTCAACAACCTGGAAAGGGTAAGGAATGGCATCAGAATCTTACAGAGCCAGGAGTCCCCACTCCTCACTCCTCCCCTCCCACACTTCTATCTACTGACCCTACCCTCTTTTCCTCTGAAACATAGACACAATTTTCCCTGCAGGAATATGGCAAAGACTGAGTCTGCAGAGCAGCAGGGGCGTCACAGAGACTGATAACTCCCCAGCAGAAAACATGGACTTCTCTCACCCTGCCTGTCTTGAGGGCACTCACAGCCCTTTGAGACCATAAGCTCCTCCCAGGCTGGGAGGACGCCAGTGTCAACTTTGTATCACCAGCGTCCAGCAGTGAGTGCCTGGCACAAAGAAGGCGCTCAACAAAGTGTTGAAAGGAAGGATCAGAGGCTCCCGCCTAAGGAGAGCCCTGGGCTTCTAACTGGCTGGGGCAGAAATGGCTCCTTCTCCAGCTCGGAGTGAAAAACGAGAGCCTCCTTCCTCCCCTGTGGTGCCCCTGGGTGATGATGACCCAGCACACCTGGTAACTCTCCTCCAAAGTCTAGCCCCACTCGCTGCTGTTGAGCCCCAACCCTGCACAAGAGCTGGAGGGAGCTGCTTTAGGGGCGGCTTCCTTGCCCACAGGTTGCCCTGGGTGGCGGGCACATTAGGGGCCCAGAGCCGGCTAGGGCAGAAGACGTGCCTTGTGCAGCCTCGGAGCACGGGGCTCGGTGCCCACATCCACCACATAAATTCGGGAGGAGATGAGACTGGGCAGCAGCAGCTTGGTGCGCGACTTGGTGCTGTCCCCGAAGCAGCTGCTGCAGGTGTTCCATCCTGAGTGATGCAGCTCGTCCTTCAGGTGGGGCATGGGCAGCCGGTGGATGACCTAGGATAGGAGAGCGGGCAGGGGTGGTGCTCACCCAGACCACGCTTCTGCACACTTACGGAGAAGGGGCCCTCTGGACCCATTTCATCCTGGTAGCACAGCACAGACTTCATTTTCAGCACTGCCCTCGCCCATGGGTGGGGGTGGGGGGGTGCCCTTGTGCAGTGAACAGCCTGAACAACCATCCCCAGGGAGGGTGAAGAAAGATGGAGCAGGGAAAGGGCACTGCCAGGGCCAGGGCTAGAGGAGGGGTCTGAGGGTCCTCTGGTGCCCAAGCCCCACCTCACCTGGCAGTACTGGGGAGACTTGGGGTCAACGTCCACAGTGGCCAGATAATCCGGGGCCTCAGTGTTCGTGTTTCGGTAGATACAGGGCAGGTAGACAATCTCCTCCCTGGGTCCTAGAGGGTGGAAAGCAGGTGGTGGGGTGGGCAGGGTGGGGACGAGGGCCGGGGCAAGGCAGGGTGTGTGTCAGCAGTGGAATCGGTAGCAGGCACTGGCTTGCCTACTCCTGGGGGTGCTGGCTCTCAGTCTTCCCACACTTACCTTTCATGGCTTCCAGAGGTGAAGGGTAGCCAGGTCCACATTTCCCACATTTCGTAGCTGTGGAAACAATGGGGCATGCTGGCTGCACCGCGCTCTGGAGGATGAAGGCTCCTTCCTCACATGCTGCAACCCGAGCCCCCCAAACCCCCGGCCGCCACTGGCCAAGGCAGGGGCACTGTCTCAGGTCCCCTCCAGACCCTCAAAACCCTGATGAGTATGTGGGTATGGCGGGAAGAGCTGCAGAGCTATGACCTGAAGGTGCACAGACCCTTGAGCAGGACCCAGGGGAGGCAGGAGAAGGGTGAGTGCAGGGGAGGCGGTGTGGTGCAGTGGTTATGACATTGACTTGGGCCCCAATCCCAGCTGGTCACTGACTAGCCACGGGAGCTTAGGCAAATCACCTAACCCCCCTGGCCTCAGTTTCCACATCATCTGTAAAAAGAAGGTAATAAGAAGACCACATGGGCTTGTATGAGAAAGAAACAAGAAGCTGCAGTCAAGTGTGCAGCTCTGTACTTGCCTGGTAGGAGCCCGTAAACCCTGGCTGTTCTTCAGGAATAGCCATCAGGGAGTGACGGTGGTGCCTGTTCAGCTCCTTTCACTGAAAGGTATCTAAACCAGGAGCTGGAACACTTCCTGCTTCCCTCCCCTCTGGGTCCTGACCCCAGGCTGCTGGCCAGAGCCTGGGTTATATAACCAAGGGTCTGGTAAGGGAGAGGAGGCTGAAGTTCAAGGCTGCAGGACGGATACTAACTGAATGTCCTTAGACCAGTTTCTACCCCTGGGTGGGCCCCATCCACTTACTCTATCTGTAAAGCAAGTTGTTTGGCCCAACCCTGGAAAGCTCAGAGGCCCACCCACCAGAGCTGTAGGAAGTGGCCCTCCTTGTCCCCTGAAGTCTGGCAAGAGAAGCCAGTACGTGGATGTACGGGACCAAAGTCAGGAACCAAAGTCAGTCGCTGAGAAGGAGGGCTGCCACCAGGCGTTAAGCATCAGGATTTGCGGCCTAACCAGGAGGAAAGGCTGAGGAATAAACAGAGGGAGCTGTAGGCCAAAAGAAATCCTGGAGTGGAGTTCACAGGACTTGACACTGCCTCCCTGCCTGGTCCCATGGCCAGTCCGGCTACTGGCCCAGAATCGAGCGTCCACCGGTGTCTGGGCTCAGGCACTCAGCCAGGGAGCCAGGTCCCCCTACTTGCAGCGGCCAAGTGACTTAGGAGGCTGAGAGGCAGCAACAGCATTTTTGAGTCCAGAAGCGTGGCGTCAAGGTCCAGGTGTGACATCTACTCTCTCCATTTTCTCCCCTTTGTTCACCTAAAAGGGGTAATAATATCTTACCTTCTTCTCTAAGTGGCTATGAAGGCCAAATAAGACAAAGTATTCAGAAGTACTTTTATTAAGTGAGAGGTGTTGTATAAATATGGGTAGCGCTGTGCCAGAAATCCCAGGCAGTGCCTGGTGCCCAGAGAGAGGGCTGGGGCTGGGATGGGACACGGTGAGGTCCAGTCCAAAGGAATTAAGGAGACTTGTTCTGCTATACGACCAAGCTGTGTCAGGGTTTGGTACAGGAGGTGAGGCGGAGGGGAAGGAGATTCAAAACTCCAAGACATCAAGACAGAGATGCAAAATCTGCAAAACCAGAGACTGAGAGAGAAGTAAAGGTATGAAAGAGGCGTGTGAAGGAGGTACTGCCCCTCAGCACCATCTCCCCGTCCCAGACCCTAACTGCCGCATCCCGCACAGCATTTCTGAGAGTCAGGGTCAGGCCCTGCGTGCCACTCGGGCCCCACTGAGCATCAGTCCTCTTTCGGGGGGAAAATTCCCCCTGTCTTAAGCATCTCAAAGCAAGATCTCTGAACACCTTTGGGGTTGAGATGAGCCCAGGGAAAGCTCATTGGGTTTTCCCAAGGCCAGGCTGGTTTGTTGGGCATTCTGCCAGAAAAGACCCAGATCCACAGCGGGCAAGGACCTCAGTACTCCCAGCCAGACGCAGACTCTTCCTCAGCCTGACATCCAGGAGTCCATGGATGGGGGAGTTGGAGGACTTGGCGGACTGAGAGGGTGGGACGCACTGAAACAGCCCCTCTCCCATCGCGAGAGAGGGGGGCTCCCTGATTTCCCTCCCAAAGTGATTGGTGGGGCAGGGTAGCTAAAGAGCAACCTGGTCACAGAGGCCTGGGTTCCCTACTCCCTGCAGTAAGAAGTTGGCTTAGGGCTGAAATCAGGGTTGTCTGTCTCCTATGGCAACAGACAGAGAGATAGAGCTCCTCCTAAGTACCCCTATCCTTATTTTCTCAGCTGCAGAAAGGCTCCCTGGCCGCAGGCTGCAGCTGGGGAGCGGCGGGGTGGGGGGGAGCCCAAAGTCACCCTTCCCAGCAGTCCCTCTGCCTTCCTTCCCAGACGCCTCCAGCACTTCGGCTAAGCTGGGAAATGCAGGGGTGGGGGTGGGGCGGGGCCGGTGGAGCGGAGCCTGGCGCTCCCTCTCCTAACCAGCTCCCCCTCCAGGTTTTCTGTCACTTTCTGCGGGGCGGGCCATTGGTGGTCAGCGACGGTTGTCAGAAGCCCCCCTCCTTACCCATGCTGCTTGCTGGTGCGCTTTGCTCCCGACGGGTCTGCCAAGAGTGGGCAGAGACGGAGGGCTGTGCTGGTGTCCGAGGCAGGCTATGCGGGGAAGGGGCAAAGGGACGGAATTTATACCGCCAACTGGGGGTGGGCGGGGAAGGGGGAGGGCCCGGCCGCCGCCCGGAGTGGATGATGGATAGCTCCCGGGCAGGGCGCTCTCAAATGGCCTGGGCGGCTGTGTTTGAGTTACTGGCTGTGTGCTTGTATGTGTGTACAAATGTGTGTGCGCAGGAGCCTGTGCATGTGCAGATATATGCTGTGCCTGCGCACGTTTCTCTTTAGTGGAGTGGGTGCCTGGGCATTTCCATTTGTGTGTGCTTGCTCCTGTGTACCTGGGTGTTTCCTGTGTGTGTACTTTTATGCATGTGCCTGCATGAGTGTGTATTTGTGTCTGTGTGCCTGTGTGAGGGTGCTTGTGTGTAAAAACCTGTGCTTGTGTATGTATGTGTGCCTGTGCATGTCGGTGTGTTCCTGAGTGCGTGCCTGCCAGAACATTTATGCCTGTGAGGGCATGTGCATGTGTGCCTGTGTGTGTGTGTGTGTGTGTGTGTTTGCGTGAGCGTGTATGTGCCAAGTTCCTGGGTCTCTAAATGCTCATCTCTGTACTTGGACCTGTCTCTTGGCATTTAGGGGCACCGAGGGCTGTGGGCCCATTTGCTCCTGCATCCACAGCCAGGGTCAGCCCTCTTCTAAGACTGCCTTCTTATTCTAGACAACCATGTTCCCCAAGGACTGCTCACCCATGTCTTCCTGCCAGGGCAGGGTCGTGTGTCCAGGTTCCACTTTCTCCAGACCCATCCTTTTGAGCTTTGAAGTGGAAGGAAAGTTGGCAGTGCCATTATTACCCTCTACTACCCTTATAAACCTCAGAAGGTGAAAGTGCAGTGCCTCCCCCTCTTCTCCCAGCCTGGTGCCTCAATAGCTCCCCAGGGCAGGGTAGCAGGGCCCAAGGGTAGCCCAGCCTGATGCCGCTGTCCCTAGCTGACCCTGACAAGCCATAAAACTCAGGTTCTCCATCTATCCAGGAAAGAGTCCTCCACCTGGAGGATTCCATGACTGCTCAGCCTGCTCATATAGTGTCCCAGCCTCTCAGGCAAATGACAGCTACTTGCTGAAGAGCTGAGGCAGGGTTGAGGCCTGATCCCTTTAACTTTCTCTGGGGCTACCGTCATCCAGGGAGCGAGCGTTTAGAGAGCTGGACAAGGGGACCCACACAAATTGCTCTCCATCTTGAAGCCGAGGGTCCCCTCTTTCCTCAAAGTTGGCCACCTGACCAGGGTAACCCCTGCCCCACTCTGCTAGGAGCCTGCTGGCTCTGGTCCACAGAAGCCACTTTCATTTCCTTGGATGAAAGCTCTGGGGTGGAGTTTTTATTGGATAGTGAAAGGAACAAACTTTGGGCATGAGATCGCCTGTAGAAAAGAGCCACGAGGTTTCCAAACCAGAGTGGAGGGTAGGAAAGCAAACCTGGGCTTCAGTGTGATGGGTTTCTGTCCTCCTGGTTCCCATGGATGAGGGATCATTTACCCACAAAGGAAGATGCCCTGTGGCTGCCCAGGGTAGGGGTCCTCCCTTATCCCCTCATCCCCAGTGTCACTCAACCCCTCCTGGCTCTTTCCTTCTTCTACACCCTAGCCATTGTACTGTCAGCCAGGCAGCTATCAGAGTGAGCCTCGTGGGTGCAGCTGCCCCACAGGGGTGGCCCCTGAGGGCTGCTTCTTTGCCTGTCTCCAATCACCCTACCTAATCCCTCTGGCCCTCCTCCTCCTGAGGTCTCCATCACCTACCTCCTCTCTACTCTTCTGCTTTTTGGCTTCAGGTAGCCCAACATGCAAGATCTGAAAGAGAAAGAAACCCCATCCCCACTGTCTTATCAAAAGTTCTTAAGTCCAGGGCTTTCCTGGTGGTGCAGTGGTTGGGAATCCGCCTGCCAATGCGGGGGACACGGGTTCGATCCCTGGTCCGGGAAGATCCCACATGCTGCAGAGCAACTAAGCCCGGGCACTATAGCTGCTGAGCCTGTGCTCTGGGGCCCGCAGGCCACAGCTACTGAGCCTATGCACCACAGCTGCTGAAGCCGGCGTGCCTGGAGCCCATGCTCCGCGGCAGGAGAGGCCAGTGAAATGAGAAGCCCATCGACACAACTAGAGAAAGCCTGCGCGCAGCAACGAAGACCCAATGCAGCCAAAAAAAAATTAAAAAAAAAATTAAAAAAAAAAATTAAAAAAAAAATTAAAAAAAAAAAAGTTCTTAAGTCCAAAGAAGTTGTTATTTCAGAGCTGTTGCAGACTCTGTCACTGACTGCAAGTTCTTTCATGCCCTGTGGCTCTGATCTGGCAGGTCTCTGCGGCTCCTCTTTGGCACCCCTAACCTCCTGCTGTGGCTTTCTTCCAGAATTCTTACTCCAGAGCCTGCAGCGTGCTTGGGGAAGGCTGTCCCAATCCAGGCTGCAGGTGGAGGGAGTCCAGGGTCAGGGTTCAGGCAGATGACTGAGAAGCGCCCATGGTATACTTGCTTCTTTTGACATGAACAGGGCTTGGGCTTCCACCGTGAATGGCACCCCCATCAGCATGGGATCTCTTGAGCATCCCTAATGCTGCTTCTCAGGAATTTCAGGGCTGCCCTTCCCTGGCCAGAGGCCAACTAGAGTTGGGCGAGTTGGACTTCAGCTCAGATCTGCTAACCAGGGAGGCCCTGCACGGCGCCCCGACACCGGGCATCCCCCAGCCTGAAGCAAGGTGCTTGGGAAGGCTGGCAGGGTGGGTGTGGCCCACGTTCCTTCTGCTCCTTTCAAGCCCTAGAGAAGCACAGTAAATATTAGAGGGGATAGGTTATCGAGTTGACAGTTGGACAGCCAGGCGATTATGTAACTGCTGCCTGAACTTTGGCTGGGCCTCCACAAACAGGAAATGGGTTCTCAAGGCCACGGTGGGTTCTGGAGCCTCAGCTGCACAGGGAGGGTGCAGGGCGCTTACGGTTCCCTCCTTTTCTTCCACCCTCAGCCTCTTTAAACAGGCCCTGAAATCACTGATGGGGAAATGGGGAAGTGAGGGAAGAAGGACTAAACCCAGCGAAGGGAAAGTAGAGGAGATGATGAAGTCAGAGTCTCTAAGAATAACTTGATGTGTTAAAAAAAAAAAAAAAAAAAGAAAGAGAGAAAGAAAAAAAAAACTTGGTGTTCTTCATCTCTAGCAAAACAAAAATGACAGGGAAGCAGTAAGTCCGCTCCAGAGTGATAATGGGGAGAAAGGAAAGTTAACTTGTGAAACCACCTCCCGTGCACTAGCCCTTGCCTGCAGCACCCAGTTTAACCCTTGACACCACCCAGTCTTGTAAGTAAAGCACCCTCCTTTCGCTCACGAAGAAACTGAGGCTCAGAGAGGGCCAAGGCTTCTGACAGATGGCAGAGCAGGATTTCCATCCAGGTCCGCCTGACTCTGGAGCTCACAGTTTTTCTAATCAATCCTTGGCGTTTTTGTGTTTTGTTTTCCTTCGTTTGGTTTCAGGAGGAGGAGGGTGGGGAGCAGAAGAACAGAAGGAATGTGGAAAGCTCTGATGTTTTGTTTCTTGGAAACCTCAGAACAGAGAGACTTTTTCTCGGAAAGGGGGAGAGGAGTGAGGAAGCAGATGTCTACAGCTTGGAGCTGTGCGGTCTTGGTAGGGGGAGTGGTGGAGACCCCCCCCCCCCCCCCCGTGCTCTGGGAAAGACTGGGAGCATATACATCTAAGTAACAGCCGTGGTTACCTCTGGAGAGACGCAATGGAAGGAAGGTGATGATTTTCCATTTTTTCTTTATATGCTTCTGGATTTTAAAAGATAAAAAGCATGGGGAATTCCCTGGTGGTCCAGTGGTTAGGACTCTGCGCTTTCACTGCAGTGGCCCGGGGTTCAAGCCCTGGTCAGGGAACTAAGATCCCACAAGTTGTGTGGTATGGCCAAAAAAAAAAAAAAAAAAAAAAAAAAAGCATATATTACTTCTGTAACCAAACCCCAAATAAAGGTATTAAAACAAAACAAAACATATATATATTGAGAGAGAGAGAGGGAAAGAAAGAAAGGAAGGAAGGAAAGAAAGAAGGAAGGAAGAGAGGAAGAAAAGAAAACAGGATGGAAGATCAGTGCAGTGCAGTCAGGGCCACAGTGGGAGCCCATGCTAGGGAGAAGGACTGGCCCTGGGTCCTTCACCCAGCAGCTGTCCCACCAACCTCTCTGCCCTCTCCTTTGAAGACACACATGTGCATGGTCATTCATTCATTCAATCTCCACAAACATTTCTGGAGCCCTGTTTTGGTAGACAAAGTGGTGAACAAGACAAAGTTTCTGCCATCAAAGAGATGACATTCTAAGGGAGACAGCCAATAATCAAGTAAATGTATAAATAAATAAGATTATTTCATATAAGTGCTAAGAAGGAAGGAAGATAATGCAAGGGTGACCGAGAGTACAACATTCGAAAGGGTTGTCTGGTATATACAGGTACAGGTTTGTGTGCAAACGAACAGCATAAACAAACTAAGAACCCAGGAACACACAAACGTATACGAAAATGCCTGTAGCACATAAGGTAGCAGCCTGCGGCGGCCTGAAGCAGAACTGGCTGGACAAGTTGAAGTTTGGGCCTGCTCAGGATTTCTGAGCCCTGGCCTGCTCATTTCTCCTTGTTTTAATAGACCAACTCCATGCCCTCAGAGGAAGAGAGTAGCGTTTACTGGGAACCAGTTACCAGGCGTCACTGGTGCCAGGCTGGGCACTGCACTCTAGCAAGCAAATGGCTCAGGCACGGCCCACAGCACACCTGGAGAGGCAAGTAGCTTTTTTCTTCATCTCACCCTAAGGAAACAAAGTTTTACTAATTCATCCAGCTGCCCACGCTCATCTCACAGCACCTCCCCATCTCTGAACAACGCTGAATTCAGAGCCTGTTGCTCAGAGCAGCAACGAAGCTCAGAGAAGAGAAATAAAGAAAAAACAACAATGCCCTCTTCCAGGGCTTTCCACAAAGGGTATAATTTGAGAGAGCTTCCTCCCCACCTCGAATCCACTCAGAAATATCCTCCCTTCTGGCCTGCTGCTGATGCCTGAAACATCACCACCAGCAGTTTATGTCTTTCTGTTATGTGATGGCCTCTTCTCACCTCTGAGCTGCAGGGATTACCCCTGGGGTGTTAAGCCGCTAGGATTTTAGCAGTGTGGTCAGATGCATGCCTCCCAGTGGGCAGTGCTGAGGAGTGGCTACTGGTCTACCGGCAAGAGCAAGGGAGATGCTAAAGAGGGGAAAGAAAGTGCTTTAAAAGCAACTTTTACCTTAACTATTTTATCCCTATCTCTTGAGAGAGAAGACAAGAATAGAAAGTGAGATAGAGAGATCTCCTCTCTCTCTCTCATTCCGGAAAATTTCAATAAATACAAAAGTAGAGTGAATAGTATAACGAACCCACAGGTACACCATACACCTTCAATAAAGATCAGCTCATAACCCATCTTGTTTCGACTATACCTCCAAGCCTCCCTCTACCTTGGATTTTTTTTGCAGCAAACTCTAGACATTATATTATTTCTTGAATTAATATTTCAGTATGCATCCCTTCAAGATAAGAATTCTTTTTTAAAAACCACAATACCATAATCACAGGTAAACAAATTAATACACCTTTACTATTACCAAATATTAAATCAGTGTTCAAATTTCCCCCATTGTCTCGTAAGTTTTCATTTTACAGTTTATTTGCATCAAGATCTAGACGGTCCATAACTGTCCGTTGACTTTCTCAATAAATCTCTTAGGGGCTTCCTGGGTGGCACAGTGGTTGAGAATCCGCCTGCCAATGCAGGGGACACAGGTTCGAGCCTGGTCCGGGAAGATCCCACACGCTGCGGAGCAACTAAGTCCATGCACCACAACTACTGAGCCCACGTGCCACAACTACTGAAGCCCACGAGCCTAGAGCCTGTGCTCTGCAACAAGAGAAGCCACCGCAATGAGAAGCCCGTGCACCACAACAAAGAGTAGCGCCCGCTCGCCGCAACTAGAGAAAGCCCCCATGCAGCAATGAAGACCCAACACAGCCAAAAATAAATAAATAAAATAAATTTTAAAAATGCTTAAAAATATAAATCTCTTAAATCTCTATAACCTAATCTCTTTAACCTCTGCCTACTGAAGACTTGATTTTCTGTTTAAATGAAGAGTCTGACTAGAACAGATATTATGTGTCTTGTAATACATCTAATCTACAAGAAGAAAAGGTGAAGTGGGTTTGAAAACCAGTTATGTAGTCTAGAAAAGGTAATGTCGGTTATAGGGACACAGGTGAAAGTTTGCCATCACACTCCGCCCTCCCCTACAGCCTTCCTCCCGTGCCAGGACTGGCTCCAGAAGAGCTGAGACAAGAGCCATAAAGCCATTGCTTTAATGCAATCATCTCCACCTTTACAGAGACCCACTTGGCTTGCACCCTTTCAGTTAAGAGCCTGGGAAGAAACAATGCATCATTCTTGGTTAATGGCCCAAATTAAGCCATCAACCCCCCTAATCAAGCCTTCATTTTGGACACGTTACAGTACTGTAAATAAAATATCCAAAGGAAAATAAAAGCCCTTCCGTTTGAGGCTGGTAGGACCTTTGGTCCCTGGAGTCATATTCCTGAGTCACAGTTTCTCTACGAAGACTCAGGGCAGGCAGGAACAAATCCTCTCCTTCCCTTGGGAGCCCAGGGCCTCTGCTTTCTCACCTCGGCACCAAGAAGCTGACTGGGAAGAAAGTAGGGGATACTTCTCCCAGTGCCCCAGAAAGACAGGAGTCCCAAGGTTTGAAGAGATGTCCTCAGTTCTACTTGGAATCAGAGGGAGGCCCGGGAAAAAGTCTCCATGCATATCCTGGATTCTCTGTCTTCTATACACCATATCTAACCTGCTGTTTCCACTAGGATCTCCCCAGGGTCACAGGCATGTGTAGAAATACTAATAATTGCTATTTGGGAAATGAATACTGTGAGAGTTCCTGTCTCAGCTTGTCAAAAGTCAACCAAAGTTTAAAAGGCAAAGTTTAAACTGAAAAACAATGATTGCTCTCAAGATCCAAAATCTCCAACAAATCAATTGGAAAAAGACAGTGCAACAGAAAAATGTGCCAAGAATATGAAAATGAAAGATAAATGGCTTTATAAACATAAGAAGAGTTACCCAATCTCATTAGTAATCAGAGAAATGCTTGTTAAAACCACAATATGACATGACTTTCAAAAATAAAAAGGCTGGGGGCTTCCCTGGTGGCGCGGTGGTTGAGAGTCCGCCTGCCGAGGCAGGGGACATGGGTTCGTGTCCCGGTCCGGGAAGATCCCACATGCCGCGGAGCGGCTGGGCCCGTGAGCCATGGCCGCTGAGCCTGCGCGTCCGGAGCCTGTGCTCCGCAACGGGAGACGCCACAACAGTGAGAGGCCCGAGTACCGCAAAAAAAAAATAAAATAAAAAAAATAAAAAGGCTGATAATATTCAGGTTGGAAGGAGTGTGGGGAAAAGGTCATGCTTATATTTTATTGGCAAGAGTATAAAATGGTGAACATTTTAAGAAGGCAATTTAGCAATACCTAACAACATTTTACAGGGAAATCCATTTTAATGATCTGCTCTGTGGAAAGACAAGTATGCAATATAGACAAGGACACAAATATGTGAATAGAATGTTCATTGCAACATTGTTTGTAATAGCAAGAAGTTGGAAACAATCAGTAGGGGAAATGGTTAAATACGTTATGTAACATCAATAATATGGAACACCAAGCAGTCATAATGTACAGTTTTGTATATACTGATATGGCAGGATATCCAAGGAATATGGTCAAGGGGTAAAAAACAAAAAATAGTATAATCTTATTTAATTAAAACTATATATTAAATTAAACCATTTAATTAATTGTTTAAATTAATTTAATTTATATTAAACTAGTTTAAATTATATATGTTTAAGTTATATCTATGTGTATTTATATGTTCATAAAAAAGGATTTGTAGAGATAAATCATCCTTTATTATACCAAACATACCAAATGTAACTGACAGTGGTTACCTCTGAGGAATTGGATTATAGGGAGCAATTTTTATTTTTACATTATATATCAATTACGTTTTTTAATTTTTTAAAATAAATTTATATATTTATTTATTTATTTTTGGCTGCATTGGGTCTTCATTTCTGTGTGCAGGCTTTCTCTAGTTGTGGCGAGTGGGGGCCACTCTTCATTGTGGTGCGTGGGCTTCTCATTGCGGTGGCTTCTCTTGTTGCGGAGCACGGGCTTTAGGCGTGCGGGCTTCAGTAGTTGTGGCACGTGGGCTCAGTAGTTGTGGTTCGCGGGCTTAGTTGCTCCCCGGCATGTGGGATCTTCCCGGACCAGGGCTTGAACCCGTGTCCCCTGCATTGGCAGGTGGATTCTTAACCACTGTGCCACCAGAGAAGCCCTGCTCTGTGTGTTTAATCCTCATAACAGCCCTGTGAAATGAGCACTCTCATGTCCACTTGACAGATAAGGGAGTTACATATACCAAAGGGAAGTAACTTGACAAAGTCATACAGCTAGTGAGCGGCAGAGCCCAGGAAGTGAACCCAGGCAGTTGGCGTTAGACTCTGTGCCTGTGACTCCTACGCTATAATAATGTAGTAAATCATATAATCTTCACAGCTCCTTGGGATAGGTTGTTTTTGTGTTTTATTGTTTGGGTCTGGCCAGCACATACACCTCTTTTTAAGTTTGGTGGGAGACAGAACCCACCAACCACTTCAGGAACCAAAAGGCCAGATACTCACTGTCCCAGGTCCCCTTGCGGCTGGTAGCAAGCATGTGACTCGGTCTTGGACAGCCAGCTGTGCCGAAGGAGGACCATGACACAGAGAAATAGGGACAGTGGGGAGTGGGCTTTGGTTGATGCGGGGGGGCACGCAAGTGTTTGGGTAGGTAGCATGCTACAGAAGCTCCTAGGGTCCCATGATGCTGGTGGAGCCAGGGCTGCACTTGAAATTTGAGAGGTAGAAGCTGCGTTCTGAGAATGGGTTCTCAGACGAGGAAAGCTGTCCGGCTGCTCCTGGCTGCAGTTCAGGCACATCTGTCACTGGGGCCTTATGACTCAGGGGATCCAGTGGTGCTTGACATACTGGGGTGATCTTAGAGACTGTGGCAAGCAAGTCCCAGAAGGAGAGTCCCCAGGGTGGCCCAAAGCGGTGGTGAGGTCCAGCCAACTTCAGCAAGTAACAGTTCTTCTCTTGATAAATAGCTTCTTGTGAGTTTCTGGATCTCAGTAGAAACCAAACATGGGGCCAAGCCCCTTATGAACTGAGGATTATCTGATCCACCCAGCCAGCCCAAGGTCTCACAAGCCCTGGTGCTCCTCGTCTTCAAATAGAGCTGGCTGGAGCCTGATAGTATCCTAAAGGCAGAAAGGAGCCACAGAATGCCCTGGTGTGCCATCTAGCTTGCCATATCTTGCTAAATAACCTCTCCTCCCTCAGTCCACTCCAGTGGCTTCAGGAGAAGTTAGGCATGAAGACACTGGAAACAAAAAAATAATTCCAGGGGACCTCCCTGGTGGACCAGTGGTTAAGAATCTGCCTTCCGATGCAGGGGACACGGGTTCAATCCCTGGTCGAGGAACTAAGATCCCACATGCTGCGGGGCAACTAAGCCCGTGCGCCGCAACTACTGAGCCCGTGGCTCTAGAGCCCGAGCGCCACAACTAGAGAGAAGCCCACGTGCCACAACGAAGATGCTGTGTGCCACAACTATGACCCAACACAGACAAATAAATAAATAAATATTACAAAAAAAATTCCAACTTGGATTGCAGGAGACTGGCTCTGCACCATACACCATCACCAGCCAGAAGTGGCTTATTATTAAGAGATTAACAGCAAGAATTCTAAATAGATAAACAAGGTACTACTGTAGAGCACAGGGAACTGTATTCAATATCTTGTAATAACCTATAATGGAAAAGAATCTGAAAAAGAATATATATATATATTTATTTATTTATATGTAAAACTGAATCACTTTGTTGTATACCTGAAACTAACACAACATTGTAAATTAACTATACTTCAATTTTTAAAAATGGTTAAAAAAACCCACCACAGTTAAAAAAAAAAAGATTAATAGCAAGAATTCTAGAACCAGACTGCCTGTATTTGAATTCTGGTTCCACTAGTTCCTAGCTATATGAATTTGGGCAAGTGTTTTTTTTTGTTTTGTTTTTTTGCGGTACGCGGGCCTCTCACTGTAGTGGCCTCTCCTGTTGCGGAGCACAGGCTCCGGACGCGCAGGCTCAGCGGCCATAGCTCACGGACCCAGCTGCTCCGCGGCATGTGGGATCCTCCCGGACGTGGGCGCGAACCCGCGTCCCCTGCATCGGCAGGTGGACTCTCAACCACTGCGCCACCAGGGAAGCCCTGGGCAAGTGTTTTAATCCCTCTGAACATCTGTTTCCTTATCTCTAAAAGAGAGATAATAAAAATACCTAACCTCGTAGGTTGGTTTAAAAATTAAATAACTTAATGTATGTAAAACTCTTTGAATAGTCCATGCACTAAGTGTTCCTGTTATTATTGCGGTAACAAAGCGCTTCTGAGAAAAAGTTCTAGAGATCTATTGCACAACAACGTGAATATACTTAGCACTATTGAACTGTACATTTAAAAATGGTTAAGACAGTAAATTTAATGTTATAGGTTTTTTACCACAATTTAAAAATGTTTTAACCCTTAGGAAAGCAGAAGTTTTTAGCATGGAATTTTTTTTTGGATGGAGCTTTATTTATTTATTTATTCATTTATTTATTTTGGCTGAGCCACGTGGCTTGCGGGATCTTATTTCCCCGACTAAGGATGGGACCCGGATCCCCGGCAGTGGAAGTGCGGAGACAACCACCGACCGCCAAGGAATTCCCTGGAATTTTATAAGATATTTACTTTCAAATCTAGAGACTCAGTGGTCTTTTTCTTAAATTGTACATAATTAACAAATGCCTCTTCATTGAAAAAAAATAGTAAAGCCCTTCTGAGAGATGATCCTGGAAGTTAATGGAGAAAGAAAATCCTCCAATGGGTAAAATTTCAAGTAGAATACATCATTGGCTCTTTTGGGAGAAGACACAGAGGATCTATACTGATTCATGTGCAAGGTCAGTGATTTGGCTGGGTGGACAAATGTAGATGGAACAAAATCAGAGGGTTGGGGAAAAGAGGTTTGGGAAGAAGTCTTGTGAATGGACCTCTTAGGAGGGCCCCAGAACACAAGAACATTTGTGTCTAGTAGAGCCACTCACCACAAGGTCGTCTCCCTAGAGGCTGCTCCTGGTGGTCAGATGGGTAAGGTGAACCCGCTTTATGGGCGTCATTCTGTTTCTCCCTGAGACATTCTATGAACCAAACAGCTGTGGTGGCAAGGACACAGGCTGTATGTGGCCTTCACAGGATGGACCGCCCCTTACCAAGTCAGACCTAGTGGGGGCTACTGCTGAAGGTCAGCTTGGCCCACAAAAGCTACCAATTCAGCCCACCTACTTGATGAAGGGTGCTTATGTTAGCTCTCCTCCAACAAGGAAGGGGCAGAAATTTGTTCTCTCTAGAAGGCAATTATGCATTTTTAAGCCTTGGATTTATTTTCCCTACTCCCATACATCTGCCCACCCCCTACCATCTGTGGACATTCCAGATGCCTCATACGCTATCGTGGCTCCCCACACGCGTGGCTTCTGACCAAGATCTCACTGTACAGTGAAAGAGTGTTGACAGTGTCTAGCACGCGAAGTGCTCTGCAAGTATTAGTGTAACCAAAAGTGGGGTCCAGCTGCTCAGTGCTCAAAAGTCCATAAAGAGGCAAGTTGGTGGAAAGGAAAGTTTGCTTTATTTTGGAAGCTGGCAACCGGGGGCGGGGGGTGGGGGGTAGGGCGGATTCCCCCTCCCCCTCCCCGCCCCCTCCCCTCCCCTCCCCTCCCCTCCACCCCCACTGACAATCAGTGGGCAAGAGCTTTTATAGATGTAGGGAGGGGCTACATGCAGAAACAGCACAGTCAGCTCTGACAGTCATCTTGAAATTGGTCATGCGGTGGTCTGACCAGCGTCGTCTTGATTTAAAAAAATATATGTATTTATTGTTGTGGCTGTGCCTGGTCTTAGTTACAGCATGTGGGATCTTCGTTGCAGCATGCATGCGGGATCTAGTTCCCGGACCAGGGATCGAACCTGGGCTCCCTGCATTGGGAGAGTGGAGTCTTTACCCAATGGACCACCAGGGAAGTCCCTAGATTGTCTTAAGTACAGTTAATCTTCAATTCCAGGGTTGGTTTGTTCCCATTTCCTTGAGGCCAATTCTTGGAACTGTGGCATCTTATGTCAAGGCTACAGTCTGGTCATCATGTAGTTAACTTCTTCCACCTGCTGGGGGTTTCAGTATCTAAAAGACAGCTCACAGGATATGGCTCTGAATGTTATCTACAGCCTTTGAGAAGGAACTAAAGGTCCTTGACTTTGCTTACAGACTAAACTATTATTGTTTTGTCCTGTTTGACTGCTTTTCTTTGCTTCTGCATTTTCTCACTTCTCTGATTAAACTTATTCTTTGGCTAAAGATTTTCCACAGACAAGAGGCAGGCGGAGGACATGGTGGGGAAGGACCATAGTGTCCTCCTCCATTTCATTAGCTCATCTAATCTTCACAGAAACCATATTAAGCTAAATACCATTATTATCTCCATTTTACAGATAAGGAAACTGAGTTACAGAGAAGTTTTATAAATGGCTCAAAGTCACAGTAGGTAAGTGAGTGGTGAGGCCAATATATGAATCCAAACAGTTTGGCTCCAGAGTCCATGTTCTTTACCCTGGAAGGCCCATGGGAGTCATGAGTCTTATGTACTCCATCCCTCAGAAGGAGTTGGCTTTGTAGAGACTGAGTTATGGCAAAACCCTCTGAGAATGGAGTGCTGACCCCAGAGTGGAGTGCAGTGTATGCTCTGAACCAGCAGCAATTCTATGGTACCATTTCTTTCTTAGCCAGGATACATGGTGGCCCCAGGAAGAGGGAGATAGAGGTGGGAGTGGGGCCTCTAACTACTACACCTAATAACCCACAACATTTTTGCGTGTAGCCCCATGACTCTGGGCTTTGCTGGTTTAGAGGTTTGGTATCCCAAGGAGGTTTGCTTCCACAAAGAGGAGACACCAATAGGCCCATTGCACTGGAACGTGAGACAGAAACCTGGCCATTTGGGGCTTTTTAAGCCATTGAGTAAACAGGCAAAGAAGGGGAATAAGACGTTAGCTGGGATGATTGATACTGATGATTTAGAGAAAATAAGGTTACTGTTACACAGCAGGGTCAGAGAGGAGGATGTGTGCAACCCAGCGGCACCCCAGGGATATCATATACCATCATGTCCAATGGTTAAAGTTAACAGAAGACTAAACCAGCAGAAGCAAGATAACAGCTAGTTATCCTCCAGGAGTGAAGGTTTAAGTCACTCCATGAGAAAAGAACCCAACCATCTTAAGTCCTGCCTGTATAACATAGTGGTTTAGAGCCTGAGCTCGGGTACCAGACTACATGGATTTAAATCTGAGTGCTAACACATGCTGGCTGTGTACCTGTGTCTACTTTAGTTTCCACACCTGTAACATGGGGATAATA
This sequence comes from Aethalodelphis obliquidens, assembly GCF_003676395.1. Taxonomy (NCBI): domain Eukaryota; kingdom Metazoa; phylum Chordata; class Mammalia; order Artiodactyla; family Delphinidae; genus Aethalodelphis; species Aethalodelphis obliquidens. The sequence goes on from NW_020838060.1 coordinate 1,402,398, forward strand.
ATAGTTCATATCTCAAACGGTTATTTTGAGAATTAACACTTATAAAACACATAGAACAGGGTCTGGCATGTAGTAAACACTCTATAAATGTTAGCTATTATTAAGACAAAGGAATGAGAAGCAACAGAGGAAAGTCATAAATACCAGTGACAGCCTCAGGCTCAGTTGTGAAAATGAGAACAGTACAGGAATGTTTATACCAGTTTTATTTGTAATAGCCAAAAACTAGTCAGAAACAATCCAGATGTTCGGCAGTATGTAATTGAATAAACTGTGGTGCATCCACACCATGGTAGATGCAGCAGTAAGAAGAAATGAACTATTGCACAGAGAAAGAAACCATCAAAATGAAAAGGTAACCTACGGAATGCGAGAAGATACTTGTAAATCATCTATCTGATAAGAGGTTAATGTCCAAAATTTATAAAGAGCTCATACAACTTAACTGCAAAAACCCAAACAATCTCATTAATAAATGGGCAAAGAATCTGAATAGACATTTTTCCAAAGAAGACATACAGATGGCCAACAGGCACATGAAAAGGTGCTCAGCATCACTCATCACCAGGGAAATGCAAATCAAAAGCACAAAGAGGGCTTCCCTGGTGGCGCAGTGGTTGGGGGTCCGCCTGCCGATGCGGGGGACGCGGGTTCGTGCCCCGGTCTGGGGGGAATCCCGTGCTCTGCGGCGGGAGGGGCTGCGGCGGGGAGAGGCCCCCGAAAAAAAAAAAAAAAAAAAAAAAAAAAAAAAAGCACAAAGAAGCGCCGGTGGGGCACAACTACAAGTGGAGGCACGCACCACGGTCCCGGGCGGGCAGCCCTCAGCCATGGCGCGCGGCCTCTAGCTCCTGCTCCTGAGCTGCGCCTGCAGCGTGGCGCCCCCTGCCCGGGAGGTGAAGGTGGCCTCTTTGGAGGATGTGGACTTGCCTTGCACTGCCGGCTGAGACCCGCAAGTTCCCTACGCGTTCTCCTGGGCCAAGCTTACAGATGGCTGTGTAGAGAGGATGGAGGTGTCCCAGGAAGACCTGTGGTACTCTCAGCAGAGGGGCTCTTCAGCGGCCCCCAGAGAAAGGCTGTATTCCCTGAGGTTCCGAAACACTACTAGCTACAACTTGGGGACCTGCAGGTACTCTCTGGGAGATCCAGAAAGGCAGAGAAAGTTAAGTGGGACCGTGATCTTGAAAGTGACAGGATGCTCTAAGGGACGCAAACAAGAGACTTTTAAGAAATACAGAGCTGACACCGTGGGGCCAATGACACTGGCAGCAGAAGTCCTGGGAAGTACTCCTTGGCGTGAGCCTTCCCAGAGTCTGTCATTAGCCCCACCAAAGAGCCCAGGTAGACTCCAGTGTTGGGTTGCCTCAGGCAAAACAACCAACAGGGAGGGAACCCAGCCCCACCCATCAACAGTCAGGCAGATCAGAGCTCTAGTGAGCTCTGCCCACCAGAGCAACAGTCAGCTCTACACACCACCAGTCCCTCCCATCAGGAAGCTTACACAAGCCTCTTAGATAGACTCATCCACCAGAGGGCAGACAGCAGAAGCAAGAACTACAATCCTGCAGCCGGTGGAACAAAAACCACATTCACAGAAAGACAGACAAGATGAAAAGGTAGAGGGCTTATGTACCAGATGAAGGAACAAGATAAAAACCCAGAAAAACAACTAAATGAAGTGGAGATAGGAAACCTTCCAGAAAAAGAATTCAGAATAATGATAGTGAAGATGATCCAGGACCTTGGAAAAAGAAAGGAGGCAAAGATTGAGAAGATGCAAGAAATGTTTAACAAAGACCTAGAAGAATTAAAGAAAAAAAAACAGAGATAAACAATACAATAACTGAAATGAAAACTACACTAGAAGGAATCAATAGCAGAATAACTGAGGCAGAAGAACGGATAAGTGATCTGGTAGACAGAATGGTGGAATTCACTGCTACGGAACAGAATAAAGAAAAAAGAATGAAAAGAAATGAAGACAGCCTAAGAGACCTCTGGGACAACATTAAATGCAACAACATTCGCATTATAGGGGTCACAGAAGGAGAACAGAGAGAGAAAGGACCAGAGAAAATATTTGAAGAGATTATAGTCGAAAACTTCCTTAACATGGGAAAGGAAATAGCCACCCAAGTCCAGGAAGCGCAGTGAGTCCCATACAGGATAAACCCAAGGAGAAACACACCAAGACGCATCGGCATGTAATCAAATTGGCAAAAATTAAAGAAAAAGAAAAATTATTGAAAGCAGCAAGGAAAAATGGAAAATAACATACAAGGGAACTCCCATAAGGTTAACAGCTGATTTCTCAGCAGAAACTCTATAAGCCAGAAGGGAGTGGCATGATATACTTAAAGTGATGAAAGGGAAGAACCTACAACCAAGATTACTCTACCCAGCAAGGATCTCATTTAGATTCGATGGAGAAATCAAAAGCTTTACAGACAACCAAAAGCTAAGAGAATTCAGCACCACCAAACCAGCTCTACAACAAATGTTAAAGGAACTTCTCGAAGTGGGAAACACAAGAGAAGAAAATACTCCAACCAAAAGACACAGGCTTTCTGAATGGATACAAAAACAAGACCCATATATATGCTGTCTACAAGAGACCCACTTCAGACCTAGGGACACATACAGACTGAAAGTGAGGGGATGGAAAAAGATATTCCTTGCAAATGGAAATCAAAAGAAAGCTGGAGTAGCTATACTCATATCAGATAAAATAGACTTTAAAATAAAGACTGTTACAAGAGACAAGGAAGAACACTACAAAATGATCAAGGAATCAATCCAAGAAGATATAACAATTATAAATATATATGCACCCAACATAGGAGCACCTCAATACATAGGGCAATTGCTAACAGCTATAAAAGAGGAAATCGACAGTAACACAATAATAGTGGAGGACTTTAACACCTCACTTACACCAATGGACAGATCCTCCAAAATGAAAATAAATAAGGAAACAGAAGCTTAAATGACACAATAGACCAGATAGATTTAATTGATATTTATAGGATATTCCATCCAAAAACAGCAGGTTACACTTTCTTCTCAAGTACACATGGAACATTCTCCAGGATAGATCCATCTTGGGTCACAAATCAAGCCTCAGTAAATTTAAGAAAATTGAAATCATATCAAGCAGCTTTTCTGACCACAACGCTATGAGATTATAAATGAACTGCAGGGAAAAAACCGTAAAAAACACAAACACATTGAGGCTAAATAATACGTTACTAAACAACCAAGAGATCACTGAAGAAATCAAAGAGGAAATCAAAAAATACCTAGAGACAAATGACAATGAAAACACGACGATCCAAAACCTATGGGATGAAGCAAAAGCATTTCTAAGAGGGAAGTTTATAGCTATACAAGCCTACCTCAAGAAACAAGAAAAATCTCAGGTAAACAATCTAACCTTACACCTAAAGGAACTAGAGAGAGAAGAACAAACAAAACCCAAAGTTAGCAGAAGGAAAGAAATCATAAAGATCAGAGCAGAAATAAATGAAATAGAAACAAAGAAAACAATAGCAAAGATCAATAAAACTAAAAGCTGGTTCTTTGAGAAGATAAACAAAATTGATAAACCATTAGCCAGACTCATCAAAAAAAGAGGGAGAGGACTCAAATCAATAAAATTAGAAATGAAAAAGGAGAAGTTACAACAGACTCCACAGAAATACAAAGCATCCTAAGAAACTACTACAATCAACTCTATGCCAATAAAATGGACAACCTGGAAGAAATGGAAAACTCTTAGAAAGGTATAGCCTCCCAAGACTGAACCAGGAAGAAACAGAAAATATGAACAGACCAATCACAAGTAATGAAATTGAAACTGTGATTAAAAACCTTCCAACAAACAAAAACCCAGGACCAGATGGCTTCACAGGTGAAGTCTATCAAACATTTAGAGAAGAGCTAACATCTATCCTTCTCAAACTCTTCCAAAATATAACAGAGGGAGGAACACTCTCAAACTCATTCTACGAGGCCACCATCACCCTGATACCAAAACCAGACAAGGATGTCACAAGGAAAGAAAACTACAGGCCAATATCACTGATGAACATAGATGCAAAGATCCTCAACAAAATACTAGCAAACAGAATCCAACAGCACATTAAAAGGATCATACACCATGATCAAGTGGGGTTTATTCCAACAGCACATTAAAAGGATCATACACCATGATCAAGTGGGGTTTATTCCAGGAATGCAAGGATTCTTCAATATATGCAAATCAATCAACGTGATACACCATATTAACAAATTGAAGGAGAAAAACCATATGATCATCTCAATAGATGCAGAGAAAGCTTTTGACAAAATTCAACACCCATTTATAATAAACACCCTGCAGAAAGTAGGCATAGAGGGAAATTTCCTCAACACAATAAAGGCCATATATGACAAACCCACAGCCAACATCATCCTCAATGGTGAAAAACTGAAAGCATTCCCAGTAAGATCAGGAACAAGACAAGGTTGCCCACTCTCACCACTCTTATTCAACATAGTTTTGAAAGTTTTAGCCACAGCAATCAGAGAAGAAAAGGAAATAAAAGGAATCCAAGTCGGAAAAGAAGTAAAGCTGTCACTGTTTGCAGATGACATGATACTATACAAGGAGAATCCTAAAGATGCTACCAGAAAACTACTAGAGCTAATCAATGAATTTGGTAAAGTAGCAGGATACAAAATTAATGCACAGAAATCTCTGGCATTCCTATACACTAATGATGAAAAATCTGGAAGTGAAATCAAGAAAACACTCCTATTTACCATTACAACAAAAAGAATAAAATATCTAGGAATAAACCTACCTAGGGAGACAAAAGACCTGTATGCAGAAAATTATAAGACACTGATGAAAGAAATTAAAGATGATACAAATAGATGGAGAGATATACCATGTTCTTGGATTGGAAGAATCAACATTGTGAAAATGACTCTACTACCCAAAGCAATCTACAGATTCAATGCAATCCCTATCAAACTACCACTGGCATTTTTCACAGAACTAGAACAAAAAATTTCACAATTTGTATGGAAACACAAAAGACCCCGAATAGCCAAAGCAATCTTGAGAACGAAAAACGAAGCTGGAGGAATCAGGCTCCCTGACTTCAGACTATACTACAAAGCTACAGTAATCAAGACAGTATGGTACTGGCACAAAAACAGAAAGATAGATCAATGGAACAGGATAGAAAGCCCAGAGATAAACCCACACACATATGGTCACCTTATCTTTGATAAAGGAGGCAGGAATGTACAGTGGAGAAAGGACAGCCTCTTCAATAAGTGGTGCTGGGAAAACTGGACAGGTACATGTAAAAGTATGAGATTAGAACACTCCCTAACACCATACACAAAAATAAGCTCAAAATGGATTAAAGCCCTAAATGTAAGGCCAGAAACTATCAAACTCTTAGAGGAAAACATAGGCAGAACACTCTATGACATAAATCACAGCAAGATCCTTTTTGACCCACCTCCTAGAGAAATGGAAATAAAAACAAAAATAAACAAATGGGACCTAATGAAACTTCAAAACTTTTGTACAGCAAAGGAAACCATAAACAAGACAAAAAGACAACCCTCAGAATGGGAGAAAATATTTGCAAATGAAGCAACTGACAAAGGATTAATCTCCAAAATTTACAAGCAGCTCATGCAGCTCAATAACAAAAAAACAAACAACCCAATCCAAAAATGGGCAGAAGACCTAAATAGACATTTCTCCAAAGAAGATATACAGACTGCCAACAAACACATGAAAGAATGCTCAACATCATTAATCATTAGAGAAATGCAAATCAAAACTACAATGAGATATCATCTCACACCAGTCAGAATGGCCATCATCAAATATCTAGAAACAATAAATGCTGGAGAGTGTGTGGAGAAAAGGGAACCCTCTTGCACTGCTGGTGGCAATGTGAATTGGTACAGCCACTATGGAGAACAGTATGGAGGTTCTTTAAAAAACTACAAATAGAACTACCATATGACCCAGCAATCCCACTACTGGACATATACCCAGAGAAAATCATAATTCAAAAAGAGTCATGTACCAAAATGTTCATTGCAGCTCTATTTACAATAGCCAGGAGATGGAAACAACCTAAGTGTCCATCACCAGATGAATGGATAAAGAAGATGTGGCACATATATACAATGGAATATTACTCAGCCATAAAAAGAAATGAAATTGAGCTATTTGTAATGAGGTGGATGGACCTAGAGTCTGTCATACTGAGTGAAGTAAGTCAGAAAGAGAAAGACAAATACTGTATGCTAACACATATATACGGAATTTAAGAAAAAAAAATGTCATGAAGAACCTAGGGGTAAGACAGGAATAAAGACACAGACCTACTAGAGAATGGACTTGAGGATATGGGGAGGGGGAAGGGTAAGCTGTGACAAAGCGAGAGAGTGGCATGGACATATATACATTACCAAACGTAAAATAGCTAGTGGGAAGCAGCCGCATAGCACAGGGAGATCATCTCCGTGCTTTGTGACCACCTAGAGGGGTGGGATAGGGAGGGTGGGAGGGAGGGAGACACAAGAGGGAAGAGATATGGGAACATATGTATATGTATAACTGATTCACTTTGTTATAAAGCAGAAACTAGCACACCATTGTAAAGCAATTATACTCCAATAAAGATGTTAAAAAAAAAAAAAAGAAAGGAGGAGGGCTGAAGTTTTCCCCTTTGGTCTCCAAAATCTTTGCTTTCTTTTAGATGACTTTATAAAACAGCTTTATTGAGATGTAATTCACATACCATAAAATTAATCCATTTAAAGTGTACAGAGCCCGCAAGTTGCAGCCTGCTCACCTCACACCCGCCCACCCCACTGGAGCCCAGAATTTCTGTGATCGTATTTGAATAAGTCACTTGGAGAGAGCCCGTAGCTCTATTGCACCATGTGTGGCATTTGGGCCCTCTTTGGCAGCGATGACTGCCTTTCTGTTCAGTGTCTGAGTGCTATGAAGATTGCACACAGAGGTCTAGATGCATTTCTTTTTGAGAATGTCAGTGGATACACCAACTGCTGCTTTGGATTTCACCGGTTTGCCGTGGTTGACCAGCTGTTTGGAATGCAGCCAATTTGAGTGAAGTAATATCCTTACTTGTGTCTCTGTTACAACAGTGAAATCTACAACCACAAGGAGCTGCAACACCATTTCGAATTTGAATACCAGACCAAAGTGGATGGTGAGATAATCTTTCATCTTTATGACAAATGAGGAATTGAGCAAACAGTTTGTATGTCGGATGGGGTATTTGCATTTATTTTACTGGATACTGTCAATAAGAAAGTGTTCTTGGGCAGAGATACCTATGGAGTCAGACCTTTGTTTAAAGCCGGGACAGAAGATGGACTTTTGGCCATGTGTTCAGAAGCTAAAGGTCTCATTACCTTGAAGCACTCTATGACTCCTTTTAAAAAAGTGGAGCTTTTTCTCCCAGGACACGATGAAGTTTTGGATTTAAAGCCAAATGGCAAAGTAGCATCAGTGGAAATGGTTAAATATCATCGCTGTAGAGATGAGCCTCTGCATGCCCTGTGTGACAGCGTGGAGAAACTCTTCCCAGGTTTTGAGATAGAAACTGTGAAGAACAACCTACGAATCCTTTTTGACAATGCCATTAAGAAACGTTTGATAATGGACAGAAGGATTGGCTGCCTTTTATCAGGTGGCTTGGTTTCCAGTTTGGTTGCTGCCATCCTGTTGAAGCAGCTAAAAGAGGCCCAAGTACAGTATCCTCTCCAGACATTTGCGATTGGCATGGAAGACAGTCCCGATTTACTAGCTGCTAGAAAGGTGGCAAATCATTGCGAGCGAATACCATGAAGTCCTCTTTAACTCTGAGGAAGGCATTCAGGTCCTGGATGAAGTCCTATTTTCCTTGATATTACATCAAGGAAATACTACATTTCCTTGCTATTTCCTTGATATTATGGTATTACAACAGTCCATGCTTCAGTAGGTACTTAATTTCAAAGTACATTCCGAAGAACACGGATAGCGTGGTGATCTTCTCTGGAGAAGGTTCAGATGAACTTACACAGGGTTACATATATTTTCACAAGGCTCCTTCCCCTGAGAAGGCCAAGGAGGAGAGTGAGCGGCTTCTGAAGGAACTCTATTTGTTTGATGTTCTCTGAGCAGATCGAACTACTGCTGCCCATGGCCTTGAACTGAGAGTCCGCTTCCTGGATCATCGATTTTCTTCCTATTACTTGTCTCTGCCACCAGATATGGGAATCCCCAAGAACGGGATAGAAAAACATCTCCTGAGAGAGACGTTTGAGGACTCCAGTCTGATACCTAAAGAGATCCTCTGGTGACAAAAAGAAGCCTTCAGTGATGGAATAACCTCAGTTAAGAATTCCTGGTTTAGGATTTAACAGGAATACATTGACCATCAGGTTGATGATGCAGCGATGGCAAGCGCAGCCCAAAATTTCCCGTCAGTACTCCCAAAACGAAAGAAGGCTATTACTACCATCAGATCTTTGAATGCCACTATCCGAGGTGCGCCGACTGGCTGCCTCATTACTGGATGCCCAGGTAGACTAGCACCACTGACCCTTCCGCCCGCACTCTGACCCATTACAAGGCCGCTGCCAAAGCTTAGGTACTCCCTGAGCTGTGGAGTGAAAGTAAATATTTCTTCTCATTATGAAGGGTAGGGGGCTTGGGGGCAGGATGGGTCAACTGCCCAGGCTTGCGTGGGTGTGAAAAAATAAAAGCCTTAAATCTGAAAGAAAGAAAGAAATAAAGTGTACAGTTCAGTGGTTTTTAGTATATCCACAGGTGATGCAATCATCAACACAATTTAATTTTAGAATATTTTCATAATCTCAGAAAGAAAATGATATTCATTAGCAGCCACCTTCCATTCTCCACCCCCAGCCCTAGGCAACCACTCATCTATAGATTTGTTTTTTCTGGACATTTTATATAAATGGAACCATATAATATGTGGTCTTCTTTGTCTGGATTATTTCACTTTGCATGATGATTTCAAGGTCCATCCACATTGTAGCATGCATTAGTACTTCATTATATTTCATGGCCAAATAATATTCCATTGTTTGGCTATACCACATTTTGTTTATCCTTTCATCGGTTGATTGACATATGGGTTGTTTCCACTTTTTAGCGATTATGAATAATGCTACTATGAACATCTGTGAACTAGTTTTCCTATGGACATATGTTTTCATTTCTCTTGAGTATATATACGTAGGAATGGTGAGATATATTTTTCTGTTTGATTGAGGAGGGGGTTTCTTTCTCTTTCATGTTGGAGTCTTTCCTCAAATATCTAGTGATCCCTGGTGATCCTGTTTATATTTAAATCAGAATTTTCAGCATGTCCATCTCAGCCCAGACTTTCAAGGTAGCCGTTGCCTCCAAATTCTAAGATTTTTAGGATAAGACATTCTTGCTTTACCATCTTAAAACCAAAAGTCTTATGTACACCTTAAAAATTAATTACAGAAGCAATAATTATACATATTCTTTTTTAAAAATTACAGTAAAGCAAAAATCTCATTATAACTTCTTCCAACTCTATTTTCCTCTCCAGGGACCAAGTTATTCCCCTCACTCCAGCAAAGCATACTTTCTGCTTTAATTCCATTTTGATTGGCAGATTTTCTTGATCTTTTTTGTTTGTTTGTTTTTGTGTTTGACTGTGCCACGTGGCTTGTGCGATCTTAATTCCCCACCAGGGATTGAACCCTTGCCCCCTGCAGTGGAAGCATGGAGTCCTAACCACTGGACCACCAGGGAATTTCCAAATCTTTTATTGCTTGGACATTTTTCAGATATTCCTTGAAATTTGCCCTGGAGTGTCATTATAAATAAGATTATGTAACAGTCACTTTCAACCGCCATCATGAGCCCATTAGCCCATTATATATACATGCCTAGTGTATTTCGTGTGTTTAAATTAACACAAATGGTATCACATCATTCATATCATTCTGTGGTTTGCCCTTTTCACACAACAATGTGTTATATGTTAGGTTCTTTCTCTTTAGCCACCTTGTAGTGTTTATTTGTAATAAATACATTGTATTTAATTTATTCATTTCCCCTTTGATGGGCATTTAGATGGTTTCCAATTCTTTGCTATTACAAATAATGCTTCAATAAACATCCTTGAATCTGTTTCCTTGTGCATATGTGTGATTGTCTATAGGTCATACAGTCAGTTAGCATGTATAGTTTTCAATTTTATTAGATGCTATCAAGTTGTTTTCAAAGTGCCTGCTTCAACGTACACTCCCATCAGCAGTCTATAAAAGTACCTTCCCCCATTCCTTCTCCAACAGTTGATATTGCCAAATAATTCATTTCTGATAATCTTACTGGTGAAAAAATAGTATCTCCATATTTTAACTTGTGTTTTGTTAAGTGAGGATCTTTTATATTTTAATTTATCATTTGGATGTCTTTCCTATACATTGTTATTTATATTATTTCCTCATTTTCTTAGGATTGGTTATGTTTTTCCTATTGATATGTAAAAGTGTTCCGAATTAGAGTGTATTTGTTTCCCTGTCACTTATATTTTACTTTGTAATAGTATCTTGGGTCATAAATTTTTTTTAAATTTTGATATCAAATTTATTAATCATTTCCTTTACCGGTTTGAATCATGTTTTAGGAATTTATTTACTATCATAAAATATTCTCCCAAAATTAATGTATATATTTAATGTAATTTCAATTAGATTCAATTAGAATCCCAATATGATTTGGTGGGCTTTTTTAAAGTTTTTTTTAAATCATTTATTTATTTATTTTTGGCTGCGTTGGGTCTTCATTGCTGTGTGGGCTTTCTCTAGTTGCGGCGAGTGGGGGCTACTCTTTGTTGTGGTGTGCAGGCTTCTCATTGCTGTGGCTTCTTGTTGCAGAGCACGGGCTCTAGGCGCATGGGCTTCAGTAGTTGTGGCACACGGGCTTAGTTGCTCCGCAGCATGTGGGATATTCCCGGACCAGGGCTCGAACCTGTTTCCCCTGCATTGGCAGGCGGATTCTTAACCACTGCGCCACCAGGGAAGTCCTGGTGTTTTGTTTCTTTTTTAATTGGATAAAATGATCCTAAAGAAAGGATAAACAGGGAATTCCCTGGCAGTCCAGTGGTTAGGACTCAGCGGTTTCACTGTCAGGGTCGGGTTCAATCCATGGTTGGGAACTAAGATCCTGCAAGCCACACGGCGTGGCCAGAAAGAAAGAAAGAATACTCCAAGCAGACAATGGATTAATATCCATAATATATCAAAAGCTCTTATAAATTAATTCAATATAAGAATGAACAAACAATATGAATAAACAATGCAGAGAGGAGAAAATTTTCTGCCAAGAAATAATGAAAAGATGCTTAAATTCACCATTAGTCCAGGAAATGCAATTTAAAGTAACAATGAGATATCACACTCCACCCTGTCAGAGACGCAAAAATTGTAAAAGAGCTATTACAGCTATTGCTGGCTGGGATTTGGAGAAAGGATATATATATATATTTGTTTGTTTGTTTGTTTGTTTGTTTGTTGTGGCCTCTCCCGTTGCGGAGCACAGGTTCCGGTTGCGCAGGCTCAGCGGCCGTGGCTCACGGGCCCAGCTGCTCTGCGGCATGTGGGATCTTCCCGGACCGGGGCACGACCCCGTGTCCCCTGCATCGGCACGCGGACTCTCAACCACTGTGCCACCAGGGAAGCCCGAGAAAGGATATTTTTATCTTTAACTTTTGACAAAAGGTAACAAACTCAGAGATTTATATACTGAAAAAATCTTTTGTCTATAAATATTTCCTTATAGGCCTCTCATTATACCATTTTGTCTGGATTTATGTTTTACTTTAATTTTCATTTAGTTCTCATAATAATTCTATTCCTCAATATTTTTATGCTCTTCTGAATGGCATTCTATATTTCATTACATTTTAAGAGCATGTCCATTTACTCTGATTTTCTATATAGGCAATCATTTTGCCTCTCCACAATTTTTTCTTCTTTCTCAATTCCTATTCTTTTCTTTTTCCTTCCTCCCTCCCTCTCTCCCTCTGTTTTATTTATGAGGCTATTCTTCATTGCGGTGTGCGGGCTTCTCATTGCGGTGGCTTCTCTTGTTGTGGAGCACAGGCTCTAGGTGGGCGGGCTTCAGTAGTTGTGGCACATGGGCTCAGTAATTGTGGCTCATGGGCTTTAGAGTGCAGGCTCGGTAGTTGTGGCGCACGGGCTTAGCTGCTCCACGGCATGTGGGATCTTCCTGGGCCAGGGCTTAAACCTGTGTCCCCTGCATTGGCAGGCAGATTCCTAACAACTGTGCCACCAGGGAAGTCCCAAACCTTTTATTTTTATTTTTCAGTTTTTTATTCTTTTAAATTAATTTTTATTGGGGTATAGTTGATTTACAATGCTGTGTTAGTTTCTGCTGTACAGCAAACTGAATCAGTTATACATATACATATATCCACTCTTTTAGATTCTATTCCCATATAGGTCATTTCAGAGTATTGAGTAGAGTTCCCTGTGCTAAACAGTATGTTCTTATTGCTGTAGTTATCTATTTTATATATAGTAGTGTGTATATGTCAATCCCAATCTCCCAATTTATCCCTCCCCCACCCTTTACCCCCTTGGTAACCGTAAGTTTATTTTCTACATCTGTTACTATATTTTGTAAATAGGTTCATTTGTACCATTTTTTTAGATTCCACATATAAGTGATATCATATGATATTTGTCTTTCTCTGTCAGACTTACTTCACTCTGCATGACAATCTCTAGGTCCATCCATGTCGCTGCAAATGGCATTATTTCTTTCCTTTTTGTGGCTGAGTAATATTCCACTGTGTATATATATATATATATATATATATATATATATATATATACCACATCTTCTTTATCCATTCCTCCATCGATGGACATTTAAGTGGCTTCCATGTTCTGGCTATTGTAAATAATGCTGCAATGAACATTGGGGCACATATATCTTTTTGAATTATGGTTTTCTCCGGATATATGCCCAGGAGTGGGATTGCTGGATCATATGGTAGCTCTATTTTTAGTTTTTTAAGGAACCTCCACACTGTTCTCTATAGTGGCTGTACCAATTTACCTTCCAACCAACAGTGTAGGAGGGCACTCTTTTTCTCCACACACTCTCCAGCATTCATTGTTTGCAGATTTTTTGGCAATGGCCATTCTGACTGGTGTGAGGTGATACCAGTCAGTTTGGATTTGCATTTCTCTGATAATTAGTGATGTTGAGCATCTTTTCATGTGCCTCTTGGCCATCTGTGTTTTCATTGGAGAAATGTCTATTTAGATCTTCTGCCCATTTTTTGATTGGGTTGTTTGTTTTTTTGATGTTAAGCTGCATGAGCTGTTTGTATATTTTGGAGATTAATCTCTTGCTGGTTGCTTCATTTGCAAATATTTTCTCCCATTCTGTGGGTTGTCTTTTCATTTTGTTTATGGTTTCCTTTGCTGTGCAAAAGCTTTTAAGTTTAATTAGGTCCTATTTGTTTATTTTGTTTTTATTTTCATTACTCTAGTTGGTGGGAATCTTTTAAAATAACCCCTTAGAGTTGAGGCCCACAAAGTTGGTGACCTCTGCCCCTTGCTTGCTACCTTGCTCTCTATGTCTTGCTTGTTTGTGATGTGGGACAGAGAACTGACCTTTCCCTGGTTCATTGCGCATGCCCCTGTCCCCCCGCCCGTCCGTTTCTGGGAACTGTAAGTAATGTCTTGCGACTCCCTTTGTGTGAGTGGACTGAGACCGTGCCTTCAATCAAAACGACCCCAGGGTTTTACTTCCCCAAACTGTGAGCACAGATGCTGAAGGAGCTACCTGTTAACCTATGTGGGTGACTTGTGCCTCTTCATTCAGCAGGTCATAGTCTGCATAGTCTTAATTTAATACACAAGCTATGGGCCCCCCAACACAAAGAACAGAGGCAATAGAACTGGATGTGCAAATAGTTGGCTTTTCTTCTGGGCACTCCAGGAGATGAGCTTTCACAGCATGAGGGGTGCTCTGAATGGGATGGGTCAGGCCGGGTGGTTTGGGGAGAGCATGTGTTGTGAACATCTGCTTGCTCTTTTAAATTTAGGACTCTTAAATACAGTGAATCTATGAGTATGAATAAAAAATACTTCAATAAGTGGGATATTTTAATCATGTCTATTTCACTGGTCATTGCTACTCTCAAAAGCTTGTATACCTTTATTTTTATCAGTCACTTTATTAAATTCTCTTATAAATTTTTATAGTTTTTAATTGATTAGGATTTCTAGAAGTACAATCATATTTGAAAGTATAAATAATTTTATCTCTTATTTTCAAATATTTATGCCACTCTTTCCACTTTATTGTCTCATTGCTTCAGCTATAAGCTCCACAAAGGCAAGAATTTTATTCACTACTCTATAGACTGTTTGCCTAAAACAGTTCATAGCAAACACTCAATAAACATTTGTTGAATGAATAAATAAATCAGGTAAAATCTTCAAATTAACGTTGAATATTTATGCTAACAGTAGACTTCCCTCTTCAGTTCTTTTTTTTTTTTTGCCACGCCCTGCAGCATTTGGGATCTTAGTTCCCAGACCAGGGATAAAACCGGCGCCCCCTGCAGTAGAAGTATGGAATCTTAATCACTGGACTGCCAGGGAAGTCCCCTGGTCTAGTTCTTAATTTGAATACTTCAGCAGTTAATGTGTTTGTTGCTGGTTTTTGGCAAATAGACACTGTTATGTTTACGATTTCTATTTCTATTCCTATTTTGCATAGAGTTTTATTAGGAATGGCGGCTGATTTTCACACAGTGCTACTTTGGGGGTATCTATTGATACAATCTTATGGGTTCTCTCCCTTATTTTATTGATATAGTGAATTAATGTTGACAAAATTAGTAAAAAGTATTAAACTTAAAGTCCATGGTCTATATAAGGAAAAAGATGAAATCTTACTTTAAAGATCAAGAAATGCCTACGGAAAGGTAAACTGTATTTCTAGAAGGGAAAATTTAACATAAAAATGTCAATCCTTCTCAACTGATTAGTTTCCATTAAGAACCCCAATGGGGGATGTGGCCAGGATGGCAGAGTACGAAGACCCTGAGCTCACCTCCTCCCACAAGCACATCAAAACTGCAACATTTACAGAGCAACTATCCATGAAAGTGACCTCAGGACTAGCAGAAAAGATCTTCTACAGCTAAAAATATAAGGAAGGAACCACAAAGAGACAGGAGGGGTAGAGAGGTGGAGATGCGGGTATAGTCAAGGCCCATACCCCTGGGTGGGCAACCCACAAACAGGAGGATAATTATAATTGCAGAGGTTTTCCCTAAGAAGCAAGGGGTCCAGGCCCCACGTCGGACTCCCCAGGCCAGGGGGTCCTGCATCAGGAAGACAAGTCCCCAGAACATTTGGCTTTGAAGACCAGCAGGGCTTGCTTTTGGGAGAGCCAGAGGGATGTAGGAAATAGACCCCACTCTTAAAGGGCACACACAAAATCTCACATACTCCGAGACCCAGGGTAGAAGCTGTGATTTGAGAGGGTCAGACCCACTTGCTGATCTCAGAGAGCCTCCCAGAGAGGCAGGATGCAACTGAAATTCACCCTGGGGACATAGATGCTGGCAGCAGCTGGTTTTGGGAGTGCATCCCACCACAAGGACACTGGTGGTGGTAAGGACCATTTTAGAATCTTCCCTCCACCTTATTAGTGCCGGTCCTGGCCCTGCCCACCAGCCAGTTGGCACCCATCCTGGGATGTCCCAGGCCAAGCAGTTAGCTGAATGAGGACACAGTCCCACTCACCAGCAGGCTAGTTGCGCTAGGACCCCCTGAGTCCCCAGCTGCCTGGGGACATGGCCCCACATATCAGGGGGCCCAGGACCCAGACCTTCCCACTAGTGTACCTGCATTAGCCCTGGGCCCCTTGCAGTTAGCCATCAGACCCAGCCCTGGAACCTGGCCTCACCCACCAGCAGGCCATCACCAGCTCCAGGTCACTCCAGACCCTGCAGCCAGCCATGTCAGGAATTGGCCCTTCCCACCAGCAGGCTGACAACAGTCCCTGAACCTCCCTCCAGGCTACGGTCCAGCGCATCAGCAGTCTGACACTAGCTCTGAAACCCCTGGGCCTGTAGCCAATCACACCAGGAGCTGGTTCCACCCACCTGTGGGCTGGCATCAGGACTGGGTTCCCCTGGCCACGTAGCCAGCTACAGCCAGGACCCGGCCCCAACCACCATCAGTTGGCAGCCTCCACACAAGGCAGGGCCTGGCAACCAACCAGACCAGGGACCAGCCATGTCTACCAATGCACCCAAAGTAGTCAGCCAGACACAACAGAAGGACCCACGCAGCACATGTAGAGAGCAACCCTAAAGCATATAGCTCTGGTGACCAGAGTGGAGTGTGCTGCTGGGCCCCAAAGGAGATTTCCTACATAAGGTCACTTCTTCAAGATTGGGAAACATAAACAACCTACCAAACACATAGAAATAAAAACAGCAAGTTAGGCAACATGAGGCAACAATGGAATATGTTCCAAATGAAGGAATAAGAAGAAACGCCAGAAGAAAAACTAAGTTAAGTGGAGATAAGCAATCTACCAATAAAGAGTTTAAGGCAATACTCATAAAGATTCTCAAAGAACTCAGGAGAAGAATGGATGAACAGAGTGAGAAGTTAGAAGTTTTTAACAAAGAGTTAGAAGATATAAAGAAGAACCAAACAGAGCTGAAGAATACAATAACTGAAATAAAAAATAACACTAGAAGGAATCAATGGTAGATTAAATGATACAGAGGAACAGATCAGCAAACTGGAAGATAGAGTAGTGGAAATCATTCAAGCTGATCAGAAAAAAAGAAAACAGAATTTTCAAAAATGAAGACAGTTTAAGAGACCTCTGGGAAAACATCAAGCATACTAACATTCACATTATAAAGTCCCAGAAGGAGAAGAGAGAGAGAAACGTACAGGGAACATATCTGAAGACATAATAGCTGAAAACTTCCCTAACTTGGGAAAGGAAACAGACATCCAGGTCCAGGAAGCACAGAGAATCCCAAATAAGATCAACCCAAAGAGGACCACACCAAGACACACTGTAATTAAAATAGCCAAAATTAAAGAT
The DNA here is from genome assembly GCF_003676395.1 of Aethalodelphis obliquidens. Lineage (NCBI taxonomy): Eukaryota > Metazoa > Chordata > Mammalia > Artiodactyla > Delphinidae > Aethalodelphis > Aethalodelphis obliquidens. The sequence continues at coordinate 1,419,616 of NW_020838060.1, forward strand.
AAAGAAGGAATATTAAAAACAGCACAGGAGGACTTCCCTGGTGGTGCAGTGGTTACGAATCCGCCTGCCAATGCAGGGGACACAGGTTCGAGCCCTGGTCCAGGAAGATCCCACATGCCGTGGAGCAACTAAGCCTGTGCGTCACAACTACTGAGCTTGTGCTCTAGAGCCTGTGAGCCACAACTACTGAAGCCCACACGCCTATAGCCCGTGCTCTGCAACAGAGAAGCCAGAGCAATGAGAAGCCTGCACACTGCAATGAAGAGTAGCTCCTGCTCGCCGCAGTTAGAGAAAGCCTGCGCACAGCAACGAAGACCCAATGCAGCCCCCAAATAAATAAATATATTTTAACAAATAAAAATAATAAATTAATTAATTTTAAAAAACAGTAAGGGAAAAACAACAAGTTATATACAAGGGAAATCCCATAAGGCTATCAGCTGACTTTTCAGCAGAAACTCTGCAGGCCAGAAGGGAGGGGCATGATATAATTAAAGTGATGAAAAGGAAAAAACCTACAACCAAGAATACACTACCCAAAGGCTTTCATTCAGATTTGAAGGCAAGCTCAAGTTTTACAGATAAGCAAAAGCTAAAAGAGTTTGGCACCATGAAATCAGCTTTACAAAAAATGTTAAAGGGTAGTTTAATAATAGTTCATTTTAGGGAAATATTTTTTCTTCAAAGATAAAGTAAATGTCAAATGATACAAATATGTCTTTCCAAAATTAATAATCTCCTTCTCCACTGGCCCCAGGTAAACAATGTTAGCAATTTGGTAGATGTATTTCCATGTATTTCCACCCAGCCACTCCGTGGCATGTGGGATCTTCCGGGACCGGGGCACGAACCCGTGTCCCCTGCATCGGCAGGCGGACTCTCAACCACTGCACCACCAGGGAAGCCCTTAAATTTTGTTTTTAACATCTAAAATCAACTTTATTGATGTATAACTTACGTACACTAAAATTCACTAATGGGTGAGTTTGTTTTCTACTGTACACTTTTCTGTATTTGTACATCATAAAAACAAAGTACAGGATTCTGGAACAACGATGATTACATAGTTTTTGAATCTCACCCAATTCTCTCATAAAAACAGAACAACTAGACAGCAAAGCCAAAATCCCATCAACAGCATTTCCAACAATTACAAAATGACATGACAAGGTATCCCCATGAATCCAAAAACAAGTGAGTGGGGACAAACCACCAACAGTTAAAAGACCGGCGTGGTGTCAGCATTTGTGTGGGAGAGAGTAGAGTGAAACACTGGGGCCTCTGACACACCTGAGAACAGCAGACCCCAAAAAAGCCAACAGATATTCACAGGAAAGGACAACAGGGTAATTTGAAAACAGCAGTTCAAACAGAGCAGGGCTTTGCCCAGTCCAATAGCTGACACATGCAAGGAGTCCATGGTAAGGTCTGAAGAGGCTGGAGTAGTCTAAGTCCCAGGAACTCTCCAACTGACCAGCAAGGCTCCTGCTAGAACAGGGTTCCACACTGAGGAGAAAATGATGGAAGTAGAATAAAAATTAATTAAAACAGGACAACAGAGCCACACGAAGAGAAGGAAGCTCTGGATGAAAGTGGAAAAGAAGAACAAAGCTAGGAAATCTTGAGAGAGCAACTGGTCATGTTTTTGAAAATTACACAAAAAGAACAGCAGAGGGAGCTCTGTGAAGTTAGAAAAGCTATCCTGAACCTTGCCTCCTAAAAGTTCAGGAAAACAAATGTTTCCAAAAGAAAAGAGGGTCAAAGGATCGAGGGCAAATCCCACACAGTTATTACAAAAATAAAGAGAATAAGAAGCAGAATAACATCTCTACTGACAATGAAATCACGCCAGACAGTCATGTCCACGAGCAAAACAGACCGTAATCCACCATTTCAAAATGAGCTGAAAGATACTGTGAAAATAATGTAAGAAATAAAAGAACAACAGAAGTCAGAATTTGAAAATGCAGCTATTAGGTGACTAAACTCGGGAAAGAACTGGAAATAAAAGAAAAAATCTGGGACTTCCCTGGTGGTCCAGTAGTTTAGAATCCCCCTTCCAATGCAGGGGATGCGGGTTCAATCTCTGGTTGGGTAAGTAAGATCCCACATGCTGTGGAGCAACTAAGCCTGCACGCTGCAACTACTGAGCCTGTGCACCACAACTAGATAGAAGCCCAAGAAGCCCGTGTGCCGTATGAAGAGCCTGAACACCACAACTAAGACACGACGCAGCCCAAAATAAATATTTTTAAGAAAGGAAAAAAATCTCTTCAGAAATGAAGACTAAATTAAAAGGAATATAAGACTAAGTAAATATAATAGATAATGCCTTAAGAGAAACAGAAAGTAAAATTTTTTTAAGTTGAAAATAAATGAAGGGATATAGAGAATACATACTAAAAGCTAAAATCAAGGAAAAAAAATTAAACCACTACATATTGAAATAACACACTGCATATATAAGATTATCAACTCAGAATGACCAACATAGTCCTGTTCTAGTAAAATTATTGAACTTTAAGGAAAAAATTATTATTTCATCATGTAGGCAAAAAGAGCAAGTGACCTAGAAAAGGGGGAAAATTATATTGTCATTAGACTGTTTGACAGGAACAATTTATGTCAGAGAAATTAGGATAACATAACTAAGATATACTTAAGGCAAAAAAATGTAAGCTAAGGGTTTTTTTTTTGTTTGTTTTTTGGCCACACCACAAGGCATGAGGGACCTCCTGACCATGGATTGAACCTGTGCCCCCTGCAGTGGAAGCATGGAGTCTTAACCACTGGACCGCCAGGGAAGTCCCAAGGCTAAGGGTTTTATACCCAGCAAAATTGACTTGGGGTGCGGAGAAAAGGGAATCCTCTTGCACCGTTGGTGGGAATGTAAATTGATACAGCCACTATGGAGGTTCCTTAAAAAACTAAAAATAGAATTACCATATGACCCAGCAATCCCACTACTGGGTATGTACCCAGAGAAAACCATAATTCAAAAAGACACATGCACTCCAATGTTCATTGCAGCACTATTTACAATAGCCAGATCATGCAAGCAACATAAATGCCCATCGACAGACGAATGGATAAAGGAGATGTGGTACATATATACAATGGAATGTTACTCAGCCAAAAAAGGAAAGAAATTGGGTCATTTGTAGAGACATGGATGGACCTAGAGACTGTCATACAGACTGAAGTTAAGTCAGAAAGAGAAAAACAAATATCGTATATTAACGCATATATGTGGAATCTAGAAAAAATGGTACAGATGAACCGGTTTGCAAGGCAGAAATGGAGACACAGATGTAGAGACCAAATGTACGGACACCAAGGGGGTAAAGCCAGGGGTGGTGGGGGTGTTGGGGTGGGATGAATTGGGATATTGGGATTGACATGTATACACTAATATGTATAAAACAGATAACTAATAAGAACCTGCTGTATTAAAAAATAATAATAAAATAAAATTTTTAAAAAATTGACTTGGAAGTTTGAAGGGCATACACAACTGTTACCAGTATTCAATAATTAAGAGAATGTAGATTCCATGAGCCCTCCCTGAAGGATCTAGAAAAAAACTTTACAAACAAAATGATTAGAGCAACATCAACATAAGGATTGGTGGTAAGCCAGAGATAGATAGATAGAGATATAAATATATGTATAACTTGTAGAACTAAGAATAAATATATCTGTATGTTTTCCTTTTCCTCTAACCCTTCCTTTTGTGAACAATTTAGTCCAAAGCCATTAAGTGGGACCAAGCAAGGGAGGCAAAGGTGTGAAGCAGAAAATGGTGCAGAGCCACAGTGGCCCAGCATGAGATGTGAGGAAGACGTCTAAGCAGGGAGGTGGCAGCGACAGTGACCTGATGTAGGTTGTTGGAGCCACAGTAGGATAAAGGGGGTGTGTACTTGGAGAGATGGTCCATAGTAAGGTATGGGAGCCTGAGTCGGGTACAGAGAAAATCTTCATGAGGGGATGGTGCAGTAGGATGTTGGAGCTGGAGCAGAGTGAGGAGGGCATTGGTGAAGGGATGGAGTTGGTGGCAGTGATGGGAGATTGGTTATGCATAAGGGAATTGATTTACATATATAGAGAAGATAATGGGAGCCAGGTTTCTCACTTTCACTTTCAGAAAAGGGAATAACAAATATGGAAAGGGAGAAAGTTAGAATATGTTATGTCCAGTAGTGTTGAATTGAAATTGGAGATACTGGTGTAAAGTTGTAGTTTTCAGTGGATAGATAACTAATAAGTTATCTACTATCTACTAATAAGTAGATAGACATAGAAATAAATATTGATGTAAATGTATGTGCATAGCTCTCTCCACTGAGAAGTATTGGGGACAGCAATATCTCAGTAATGAGCTCACCTAGGGACTAAATCTTGGTTTCTAAATACCAGTCTCAGGAATTCCCCGGCAGTCCAGCAGTTAGAACTCTGTGCTCTCACTGCCAAGGGCCCGAGTTCGATTCCTGGTTGGGGAACTAAAATCCCACAAGCTGCTCGGCCAAAAACAAACAAACAAACAAAAAACCAAAAAAAGGAATAAATACCAGTTTCTACTAAAAGGAATCAAGGCCCTTTGGAGAAATGACTGATTCCAGGGCTGGTGCAGAGAAAGTATGAGCCTGGAACATCCTGTTTTGCCAAAAAGTAACGATGTGCTCAAATAATGATGGGGACATGTTAAAAGGACCCAGAAGCCAGTTTTCTTTAAAATTGATTTTTATTGGAGTATAGTTGATTTACAATGTTGTTAGAAGCCAGTTTGAAAAGGCTCTCACTGGCCAAATCTGGAATAATTTGAGCATCAGAATGAATGTTTAAATCTATGAGTTCATAAAAATACAAAAAATGCTAACTGGTCACATTTAGATAATGATGGGGCAAAATCATTTTAAAAGTCTTTAAAGAGAAAGAATAAAGCATTTATCTGACATTTCTTATATGAACTTAACACTGGGTAACCAAAAAAGTAGATGAGAAAAGTGTCCCCTTATGGAAATATTCACGTTAATGAATGAAAACAAAGTTACAGAATTAGAATATCATTATTGTGCAATACCAAATGAATTAACTGAACAGAAGCAATTGCTAACATCACAAGAAAAAGAGACAACCAGACACAATGGGCCTCCTGGTGAAAAAACACACCACCACTTACCGTCTTGCCAAAGGCATCAAACCTGAGTCTGAACAGACCTCTGGATTGAGCTGTCCACGTGCAGGAACTGCAGAGGACTGAGGAACATGTTGAACTAAACTATTAGTATGCAATCAGCAAAACCCAGGCTGTGGGCAGAAAGTAGGGTATACAGATCAAACATCCTGGGGTCTTTAACAGATACACTGTTATGAAAAGAAAGGGCTAGAGGAGGAAATCTGTAGATTAAAAAACTCAAAATACATATAAAATCAAATAAATGGGAAATCTGAAGTATAGTGTCCAGGGAAGCACACTTGGATGATGAAACTATAAAGAAATCCAAGGGGATAATTATCATAAAAGTCAGGATAGTGGCTATTTTCTAGGAGAGGGAAACAATTGTGATTGGAACTGGGCTAGCTGGAGAAGTTCCATTTCTTGATTTAGATGGTAGTTTCAAGGGTGTTGGCCTTAAAGTAATTCAAGTCATGTATTTGTTTTGTGTGATTTTCTATATGTGTGTTTTATTTTTCAGTTATAAAGGTAAAAAAAACAAATCATGGACTTCTGATTCCAGATGTGGTAGGCTGATAATGGCTTCTCAAGATATATCCACAGCCTAATCCCTGGAACCTGTGAATGTTACCGTTTTTGAAAAATAAGAAAAAAGTTTTTATTTGGAAAAAGGGTTTTTTTTTTTTTCTCCTCCAGATGTGATTAAACTAAGGATCTTTAAATGAAGAGACTATAATGCATTACGTGGGTGGGCCCTAAATGTAACCACAGTGTCCTTATAAGAGAAAAGCAGAGGGGGATGTGACCAAGAGGAGAAGGTGAGAAGAAGATGGAGAGAGATTGGAGTTATGTACCCACATGCCAAAGAACACCAAATAATGGCAGAAGCTAGAAGAGGCAAGGAATGAATCCCCCTCCAGACCCTCCAGAGGGAGTGTGGTCCTGATGTTGCCTTGCTTTCAGATTCTGGCCTCTAGAATTGTGAGAGAATAAATTTCTGTTGTTTTAAGCCACTAAGATTGTGGTTATTTGCTATAGCATCCACAGGAAACCAATACACCAATACACCAATAAACCAATACAGGTAAGCTGTAGGTCATGGCAGGTCAGTCTTCCTCCTGCAATAAGAAGCTAGAAAAACTACAAAAACCATGTTTTTTAAAGGCAACAAGGGGATGTCAAAGGAATGAGGACTAGATCAAGTAAAATTCCAGAGACAGGAGAATGTTTCTGAAGTGAGCTGAGCACAGGCTGAAGATAAGGCCTAACCTAGACAGAATGCCTCTGCTTGGGGAAAAGAAATCACCAAAGACTTTGGTGGTCATGCAATGCTGGAGTGACTAGTTAAAATTTTAAAGGGCCTCTAATGATGGCTAGTTTTATCTATGGAAAATTTGCGGAACTCCTGGAATGTTCATGAGGCTGGAGAGTTGGGTTAAAAGCTTCTAAAAGGCACAATGAACCTCCCACAGTCTGGCATTATTGATTAGGAAGTGAAGACCTGCTGAGGCAGGGAAAGGAGAAGAGCCTCAACTACTCAACTGGTCTCCTCCTCAAGATATCTGCCAGATTTTGAGACTCCCTGGAACAGGAGCCTGCAGAGCTGGCTCAATCTTCTTCAGCACTTCAGAGCTAAGGAGATGAATACCTGCCCAGCTTTCAGTCAAAAGATTGTGAGGAACATGCCTGAAGAATATGGATGAACCAGACTGAAACAGCAACCCAACCCTGAGACAGCCTAATCCTTGACTGGATTGAGGTGAATCAGTCCCTCACCCTATCTGCCTAATAGGAAAAAGTGAGAACCCTCTCTGGTGGAAGAGAACATGATATGGAGCCTTCTGTAGTTATTCATAATTTCTGGCAAACAATAAAAAAGCATGAGACTTGTAAAGAGAAAAAAAAATATGACCAAAATGAAAAGAAAAAAAATATAAAAAGACTCATAGATGATCCAGATACTAAAATTAGCATACAAGAATGTAAAAATAACAATGATTAACATGTTAAAGAAAATAGCAAAAATTATGGACATATAAATGAAAATGAATTTAAACAGAAAATTGGAATCTATAAAAAACTCAAATGGGGCTTCCCTGGTGGCACAGTGGTTGAGAGTCCACCTGCTGATGCAGGAGACATGGGTTCGTGCCCTGGTCCAGGAAGATCCCACATGCCACGGAGCGGCTGGGCCTGTGAGCCATGGCCGCTAAGCCTGCGCGTCCAGAGCCTGTGCTCCGCAACGGGAGAGGCCACAACAGTGAGAGGCCCGCATACCACAAAAAAAAACCCCCAAAACTCAAATGGACATTCTAGAACTGAAAAACAAACAAAAAGCCAAAATCTGAAATGTAAGGGTTTAACAGCAGATTGGGCACAGAATTAGAGAACTGGAAGATAGGTCAGTAGAAAACATCCAAACTGAAACACAGAGATAAAAAAGAATGGAAAACAAAAAGAAAGTAAGAAGCATAGGAGACATGCTCAAATATCTAGCACATGTTTAACTGGAATCTTAAAAAAGAGGAGAGAATATTGGGAAAAAGCAATATTTAAAGAGATAATGGCTGAGAATTTTCCAAAACTGATGAAAGATATCAAACCACAGATTCAAGAAGCTCAGCAAACCCAAGCAGGATAGATACAAATAAAACCATGGCTAGGCATATCCTAGTAACACTGTTGAACATCAGAGACACTGTTGGGTATCTTAAAAGAAGTCAGAAGAAAAAAGCCCCAGTATCTTCAAAGAAACAGCAGTATGACTAACAGATGACTTCTCAACAAAAACAATGGAAGCCAGAAGAAAATGAAATAACATATTTAAAGTTCCAAAAGAAAATAACTGTCAACCTAGAATTCTATACCAAAAGGAAAAAAATGCCATAAAATATAAAATTTAAAGATATCTTTACCAAAACAATCTTGAAAAAGAAGAATAATGTCTTGTACAGTCTGATTTCAAAACTTACTACAAAGTTACAATAATCAAAACAGTGTGGCGCTGTCATAAAGACAGACATATAGACTATGGAATAAAATAGAGAACCCAGAAATAAACCCTCACATATGATCAATGATTTCAACAAGAGTGCCAAGACCATTCAATGAGGAAAAGACAGTCTTTTCAACAAACGATGTTGAGAAAACTGGATACCTACGTGTATAAGAATGAAGTTAGGCCCTTACCTTATACCATAGACAAAATTTAACTCAAAATGGCTAAGAGTTCTAAACATAAGGACTAAAAGTACAAAACTCTTAGAGGAAAACATAGTGGAAACGCTTCTTAACATTGCATTTGGTAATGATTTCTTGGATATGACATCAAAAGTATGGATATGATATCAAAAGTATGGGCAACAAAAAAAGATAAACAGGACCACATCTGAATCTGAATCTTCTGTGCATCAAGGGACACTGTTGAAAGACAATCTGTTTCTGCTTTTGTGGAACTTTTGCTTTAGCAAGTCAGTTTTTAGACAAGTGTGACACATCCTGCAAGAGAGATATTGCAGAACTGAATTATAGAGGATGTAAAATTACAAAAATCCTCAGGGCATACCCACAGGGTAGTGCAGCCATGGACAAGCTAGACACATTTTCTTTCTCATCTTTCTGTTACAGCCCCCTGGAGCCAGGCCCTGAGCAGGTCAAGAAATGATCCTTAACTCTTTTGGAGTTGAAGTTTCAAATACCACTTCTCCTAAAATATGGAGCAGTGAAAATGTTTGTGAGGTGGTGATGATGGTGATTATTAATTCCAATTTAGTCTAGTGTTATTCTTTTCTGAGAATTTCAAGACATTCCCCATAACCAGAGATACCCTGACATGATACAAAACCAGTCTGATGATTATTGACTTAAAAGCTCGAACACTGGTGAGAGCTAAATACTAATTAAACTCGAAGTAATAGCCAACCATAGAAAACTGGGCAAACTTAAAAATGCTTTAAAAAGAGAAGAAACTTCTTATAAGTTTCCCTTTAAGTTTAAGTTTCCCCTTCAGTTTAACTTATGTCTTGTTTTCATCTTAGCACAAAAGACATGCTGGTCACCTTCCTCTGAATATTGCATCATCAAATGTTAGTGGTTTGCTTTCCCTGTCATCCTACTCCCAGGCTGAATGATTCTAGATCCTTTCACTTTTCTTCTTTAGACTCTGTGGAATTTGACCACCTGCCTGATCTCTGGAACTGGTACTGGCCCTACCAGAGCCTTAATCTAGGGACCTTGAAAGGAGTGAGACCAGAAACCAGCAAGCCACCTCAGGCCACTTCTAAACAAGGATATAGCCAATTAATTGATGGCTAATTGCTTTAAAGTTCATATGAAGAGGACTCTGGTAGCTATGAAAGTGAAGTATTCAAGCAGTTTTGGAGGAATCCCAGTAAGCCTTTTGTCATCACAAACGACACCTGCTATTTGTCCAGGTAAGCCTCAGAGAGGTCCAAGAGTCACCTGGAATATGGGGTTTGCGAGAACGTGGCTATTACTTTGAAGAAAAAATCTACTATCTAGTTTTCAAGTCCCAAAGGTGATACAAAGAGCATCATTTGGGTGCCTCTAACACAAGATCTTGACCCTTCCCTTTCCAAGGTTTCATGACCTAATAAAATATTTTATTTCCATTAGGCTAAAATTTTTTGCATTGCTTTGGTTCAAATTAACTCAGGGAATTTTAAAAAACAAAACTGATTTGGTTTCCTGCTGAGTGAAAAATTTTAAATCTAGTTGTTAAGGGAGTTGTGGCAAAGTAGTGGTTTTAGGTTTAGTGTTTGATTCTAGACACTGCTTCCAGCCCTTGCTACAGAACCACATTGAGAAGGGAACGCCTGTAATTTAGTTACACTCCCACAGTCAATGGAATTTTTCTGATGTTTAAGAGGTAGGCAAGAGCCTTTGACAATTAGGAAACTTTCAGAGATTTGTCCAAGGTCCTACAGAGTGAGTGATCCATCTGAGATATCGTACACCCCAAGGTACGCGCAACTGTATGATTCCTATTTTAATTGAGTTTGAAGACTCAGATCTTCTACTACTTGCTGTGTAATCGGGTAAATCACTACACAAGTCTCGGTTTCTTATATATAAAATGGGTCGAATATGCCACATGATCCTGGGCTCACTGTTAGTTTCGTGTGGGTTTTTTGTTTTTCATAAGGATCCAAAAAGGAAAGGAGAATTTCTGCTTCCTCGCTCAGCGTCAGCGTCTTGAAGTGCCCCGCCCTCCCATCCACCCCCGACCCATACCCATCTCCCACACCACCCACCCCTTCCTTGAATTTGTGCGTCAGAATACTGTTCTAGTCCAGACTCTACCGCGACGTGATACGACGTCTGGCAACTCCACATCTCTGGGTTTTGGTCGCCACCCGGGACACTGGTACGGTCGGCACTGACCCTATCAACATGGCAGCTGGAAGTAGCTTGCAGGAAGAAGAAAGGTGTGGCACTGAAGGATCACTTCCGCTTCCGTCGGCGACAACGCTTTCGTTTCCCGTGCTACCGTGACTAAGATGGAAGCGCTTTTGGAGTCGCGGTGCGGACTGGCCCCTGGGCAGTTTTACCGCATCCCGCCCACTCCCGGTTCCTCTGTGGATCCGGCGTCCGCGCTCTACGGGGGTCCGATTACGCGCACCCAGTAAGCTCTCGGCGCCTTAGCCTGCGCAGGGGGAGGGACCGTGGGGCCTGGTGCGGCCGGCAGGTTCTGGGAGCCGGGGAAGGCGAAGGGGGCACCCCGGGGCGCGCTAACGGCGGGGGAGCTCGGGGAGGAGGGTCCCGGAGAATGAAAGGAGCCGTTGAAAGTCAGAGGCGGAACCCACAACGCGGGAAGCGGGCTCAGGCTCTCCCCCCGCGCCGCTCCTCTCCAGACCATCCTCTCTCTCCAGGAACCCCATGGTGACCGGGACCTCGGTCCTGGGCGTCAAGTTTGAGGGCGGAGTGGTGATTGCAGCAGACATGCTGGGCTCCTACGGCTCCTTGGCTCGTTTCCGCAACATCTCTCGCATTATGCGAGTCAACAACAGCACCATGCTGGGTGCTTCCGGAGACTACGCTGATTTCCAATATTTGAAGCAAGTTCTCGGTCAAATGGTGTAAGTCATCTCGAGAATAGGAGTAGTTTCCAAGTGGGGAGGGGAATACACTGTTTTTTATCCCCTCAAGAAGTTCTAGGGTGGAGAAACTTGAAGCTGCAGCAGAGGACAGGGAGACTTGGCGTGGAAGATTTGAGAATGTTTGCAAATAAGTAGTTTATTTTAGTTTATTTTAGTTTAAATGGGGAAGATTGTGGTAACATCTTTTGGGGGTGGATGGAAACCCCGACTTCCGTTCTCTCCCTTTTTTCACAACCAATTCTTTTTAAGGATCGATGAGGAGCTGTTGGGAGATGGACACAGCTATAGCCCTAAAGCTATTCATTCATGGCTGACCAGGGCTACGTACAGCCGGCGCTCCAAGATGAACCCCCTGTGGAACACCATGGTCATTGGAGGCTATGCTGATGGAGAGAGGTTGACTTGAATACAAATAACTCATTTCCTTGACTACCCAATCTGTAGTGCCCGTGTATGTCTGTCTCTTCCCCCTGAGTGACTCCCACTTCTACCTCAGACCCCATGGTCCCTTCCTACAGCTAAGATACAGAAACCTAAGATGACCTATTGTGTCCTGTTAGCTTCCTGGGTTACGTGGACATGCTTGGTGTAGCCTATGAAGCCCCTTCGGTGGCCACCGGTTATGGTGCATACTTGGCTCAGGTAAGTAGCCAATTGAGGGATGAGGGATAGAAGACAGAAGGCAGGGGGGGTTAGTGGTTGTCTGCTTGTTCTACCCTTGAAATTCTGACATGAGGAACAGGCTAGGATCTGTACTGCTGGGCGGATGGTTTTCTTTTTGGTCCAGAGGCCATAATGACACAGTGGGGTATGTCCTGGAGGGAGTCAGTATACATGTGCTAAGAGAGGACACCCTAGAATTTCCCCTTCAAGTGGGTCTTAGCACAAGTAAGCAGAGTTCATTTTGCTGAGGCAGTAGGTGGAATGTCGCCCTTTCACTCATTTATGATTCTTTTCACACTGTGGATTTGCGACAAATCGCCTGGTATTCAGCTCGTGATATCTCCCATGTTCCCCCCCACCCCCACCCCCGATATCCCTAGCCTCTGCTGCGAGAAGTTCTGGAGAAGAAGCCAGTGCTGAGCCAGACTGAGGCCCAAGAGCTAGTGGAACGCTGCATGCGAGTGCTGTACTATCGAGATGCCCGTTCTTATAACCGGGTGAGAAGTGTGAATAATAAGTGATGCGGAGCTAATTGGCAGGCTTTGCAATCCCCGAGTCTCTAAACTTTGAAGCAGAGTGCCCCATTTCTGTGTCTCCTGTTTTCACCTTTGGGAAAGACCCTCCACTTGACCTTTGACCAGGGACTTCTTTCACATAAGGGTTGGCATTTTCATTGAGATCTCTGCTTTCTTTCAGTTTCAAATCGCCACTGTAACTGAAAAAGGTGTTGAAATAGAGGGACCCCTGTCTGCGGAGACCAGCTGGGATATTGCCCACATGATCAGGTGATTGAAATTAAAATTACAGTAGAAGAGATAGTTGGGAGATCCCTTGGTTGCAGTAAGCTTTGTTTTTCCGGAAGTCTCAACCAAAAAATTCTCTGGGTGGCAAGGGTTTGGGCTGAGGATAGAGCTGCTTTTACGAATTGATTCCTCACTCTATGGCTTCACCATTTTATTACGATCTCTTCCTTTTTAGTGGCTTTGAATGAAATACAGAGGCATTATCCAGAACTGAAGTTGTACCCTTCTTCTAACTTTGAACTTGGCTGGTTCAAAGGTACTATTCTTTTGTAAAATAAATCCTTTGAAACACTTGCTGAGTGGTTGTACTGTTTGACTAGGTCACACCAAGAGTGAAACTGCTAAGTACTGCTGTGTGCCATCTCCCTCCCTGGTCAGAGAACCCTTTGGTTCTTGGTTCTGGTAGCATATATATAGAACGGTCTGCATGATAATACCAAAGGCCCATTACTGTCTTCATCTGGGTCTGTACGAAGGCTGCTTTGTACAGAAGTCAGACTTAATCTTTGTGTGGTAACATAATTAGCTTTTAACATTTTTCTTCAATGTTTTCACCCATGCACTAGTCTAAAATACAGACTTTCTGGTTAATGTTGGCTCTATATGTGATTTTAGTTAAAACATCATTTCAAAGATGGAAATGTAACATCTCGTAGAGCTGTATAAGGTTACTCCCAAACTGGAACTAACAGCCTTGATCCCACACCCGTCCAACCTCCTCACCCTTCATGGGGAATACTAAGTAATTTCGACATTTAAGCTAAGTCTTCTACTAATTTCTAGCACTGTCAGAAGACCTCTTACAAGTATCGTGTTCACTAAGTCCTAGGTGTAGTGGTGAGTCAAATCAGTTGGGGTTATTAGCCAGTTCCATCACCAGGATGGCGTTAAACCCGAATTTTAAAAAACACCCTGGGTGATTCTGATGCATATCCTCTCTAAACCTCTTTTTGAGAAACTAGTGTAGGCAGTAAACCCCAAAACTATTACAGGCATATCTTGTTTTTTATGCTTTGCAGATACTGCAGTGTTGTTTTACAAACTGAAGGTCTGTGTCCACCCTGCATTGAGAAAGTCTTGGTGCCATTTTTCCAGTAGCATTTGCTTACTTTGTGTCTATGTCACATTTGGTGATTCTTGCAATATTTCAAACTTTTTCATTATTTTATTTGATATGGTGATCAGTGATCTTTGACGTTACTACTGCAAAAAAAGATGACAACTTGCTGAAGGCTCAGGGTGGTCAGCATTTTTGGCAATAAAGTATTTTTAAATTAAGGTATATCATTTTTTAGACATACATAGTGTTATTGCACATTTAATATACTATAGTATAAACTTACATGCACTGGAAAACCAAAAAGACTGTGACTCGCTTTGCTATGATAGTTGCTTCACTGCAGTGGTCTGGACCCCAACCCACAGTATCTCCAAGGTATGCCTGTATAGAAATTCAGTGAGGTGAGAGCTGAGAGAGAAATTAAAACCCCTCCACTTGTATTACCCATGATTACAACTAGTAAATTCAAGCCAAAGAAAACTGTCAGCTTTCAATTTGAATCTTCCACACATTCAGTCTCAACACAAAGTAGTCAATAAATACTTGTTTATTGATTAAACTGAATTATAAAAAACAAAACAAAAAAAACTTCCTATACTACGAAGCCATGCGGGCAGAATCCACAAAGGTAACTTCCTGGCCAAAACCCAGCTGATCCACTGTTGGTATTATGGCCTTAAAAAAATTACCCATTGAGAAAGTCATACAGTGTGCAGAGGCCAGGAACCCAGCTCTGCTAAATCTGGGGCTGCTGTGGAGACTACCAAAGAGAAGGATTAAGTCACTGCAGATAGCGTTGACCATAGTTCTTGAACTTTCTGAAAGGCAAAGTTTTGACTCAAAAGTCCATATTCTGTCAAAATGGCATCAGGCAAAAAGCTGGGGAAGAGAAGCCCAGGTGGATCCTCAGTTCAGTTTTCAAATGCCATGGGTTCACAAAGCTGGCCAAGCTGTTTATGGAGGGGAATACTCCAGTTCACTATATTATAGTGTGCTGGGAGTTAAAAAACACAAAAAAAAAACGGATGAGGAGAAACAGGTGGTAACAAATGTCACACCTGTACCACCAGGCCCATCACATCTTGAGCATCTCCCAGTCTGTGAAAGCCTGCTCAAATAGGGTAACCTAGAAAAAAACCACATTGTTTATAAATCCATTTCCCCTCATTTTTTTTAAATGTTCCACTTATGTACATTTTAAAGATGAACCATTTACAAGCCTGTGCAGGTTGCCTCCTTGGCTCACAGGAGGGAAACGTTGCAGAAAGCCTCAGGATGGACAGAAGTATAGTATAGTTGTGGGAAAGGTGGACCTGGATTTTTGCTCCTTTTCTCTGTGTGTTACAGTACGTTTCAGTTTATAGCCATTGAGTACATACAATTAAAAAAAAAAATCCCTCATGCAAATTGTAGAAAAAATTTTCTTTCCTTGAAGCTGGCAGTGAAAAATAAAGATTCGTGTCTTTTTCTTTGTGCACACCCCTATGTGTTTCTTCATGTCAGGTTCTTCTCTAAGCATTAAGAGAAATAGGGGAAAGCCACAGGGTAAGCGGAATTTCAACAAGTGGTCTTTTTAAAGTTCAATACAACTTCTTGCACAATTAGCTGCTGGCTGGCGGACATGTGATCCCTTGAACAGGTATGCTGTCCACTTAACAGGAGGAAGTTCAACAAGGCAGGGACTGCCCCCATGGATTGCAGGATGAAGACCCATACACTGGGAATGGCTTCCACCCTAAGGTTCTGTGTGATCACCTCAGTACCTCTTGCTTGCTAATGACCCATGTATGATCCTTTGTCCAGAGTGACGGTGTGAGAATGGGGAAGGGGGCCAAGGATCACAGGTGCAAAGAATATTGGTTTTGTTGTGTTTTTGTCGGAGGGAGGGTGGTGAGGGAAAAAATCTACTCATCATTCTGGACGATTAAAGGTGGTTTCATGCATTTTTAAAGCCACAATTTTATATTTAGAGTTGCTGTAGAAACCAACATCTCTGGAGAGGGAAGGAAAGAAAGGAGAAGGAAGAGAGAGTTCAGTGGGATTTTTTTTCCATTTTCATTTTTATATAAAAGTGTTAAGACCACAATGAAAAAACTTTTTTATCCATATATATATATAATAAACCAGTTTGTGAGCTACAATTTTTGTCTTTCCCATCTTCAGAAATGTTCTCACATTGACAATGGTTGGATAGCATCATGCCCAAAGACACTGGCCACACAGTAAAACAAACAAAACCCAGATGTACTATGATACAGTTGAGGTAAAAGGGGAAACAAAAGATTTAACATTCGCCCACGAAAGATTTTTTTTTTCCTTTTTCTTGATTTTGTCAGAAAAATACCAAGCACAGTGATTTAAATTTAAAAAAAAGTCACAAAAACCTGTTTTTAGCAGAAGTGAATGACCAACAGGGCCAGGACCAGCTCATCGGCTCAGACGTGATCACTATCGGTTTTCCTAATAATCCACAAATCCACAAGGATGTATAAGTCAACATCAGGGGGGAGTGGTGGCATAAAATTAAAAAATATAACCCAAATACCCCCACCTGGTATACCCCCCTTTACCTCTACCCTCCCTAACACTTTCCCACCCCCACTCCACACCCCCTCATGACCCCAACACTTAAATCTCCATCAGATCTAGGTCAGCTTCTTCAAAGCCATAGAAGGACTCGGTCTCACTTTCACCCTCAAAGAGCTGGTGAAGGCTTTCCGGCTCAACTGTCTCTTCAGGAGATGACCTGGGTCGGGGAGTGGAAGCTGAGGCCTCCTCAGACTGTTCCCCACTCAGCTTCAGTTGCTCCTCTAGGGAGGCAATTAGCTCCTCCTGCATGTCAGCATTTCTTGTAGGTGAGTTAATGTTGCCATCAGGGCCAGGCAGAACGCTGGCCACAAGGAAGGACCGCTGAACTAGCTCTGGACAGTCCCCAATGACACCAAGCACCTCAGCCAGCCAGACCAGAAGCAGCTGAAGCAGGACATCAGAATCACACGCACTATCTGCCATTTCCCGAGCCTGCTCCTTCCACTTTTTGTGCAGGAAGTTCTTGACAGTTCGTTTGATGCATACATCTAATGGCTGGATTTTGGAGCTACAGCCTGCTGGGACAACTGCAGGCAAAGTGCTAGAGGCACTAAGCATGGCCAGCACCTCTTCTGACAGGTGAGTGCGATGACAGTCCATCACAAGCATGCCTTTGCTGTGCTGGCAAGCTGTGTGCTTCTGCCACACTCGGGTTGACCACAGCTCCATGATCTCATCGTCACTGTAGCCACTCTCCTTCGCCTCTAGCAAGATAGAGTCTGGCACATTAGCAGGCTGATCCATCTGTCCTCGGTAGAAAACCAGGGTAGGGAGGACAGTGCCATCTGCCAGAATGGCCAGCACCACATCACACCAAGGCTCCCCTGTGCCCACTGTCTGCAGGGCATTTTCCTTTCGGTCGTCACTGCTCAGTACCTCCGTATCCAGGAACAAGGAGATCTCATCAATAGCCACAATCATAGACAAGGGTAAGTCCTGGTTGTGAATCTGCCGTTGTACAAATTCAATGAAGAGTCCTGCATTCTCTGCCACATCCTTAGGTAGAGTGTGGGCCACAGCTCGCCGAGCGTGGGGAGTCAGGTGGTGACGTAGCATGAAACGCACAGCCCACTCATAAGAGATCTTAAACCCCCCCTCCAAAGAACGTCCTATTTTGGTGGCCTTCTGGAACAAGGTCTCCTCATTTACAGGTAGCTGTTGCTCACGTTGGGTCAGCACCCACTCAGCCAGTTTCTCTTCCGCCTCTAAGCTCAGATATTTGCCCTCCAGATTCTCCCCCTGTGAGGCCTGGAAGCGCCGAAGCCAACGCCGGATGCGTCGTTGGGGGTTTCGGAAGTGTTCAGCTGCCTGTTCCGTATTGCAGCACAGGGCAAACAGTACCACTCGAAGCTTCTTCACAGAAAGCTGCTCCTTCTTGCCAATCACACTGCTACTACCACCCCCTGATGCTGGCTCAGGCTCCTGGGTGACTGGGCTCCCTTCATCCTGGTCATCGACATTCAGACATTCCGCCCCCTCCGTAGCCAAGGGTGGAAGGGCTAAAGGCTGGGGATGAGTGGGGGTTGGTGGTGGGGTTGCAGTTGAGGCTGGTGACGGGAGTGCTTGGGCCATGGGAGCTGATAGCTCTTCAGGCTCAGCTGGGGTGGCCCCCGCAGATTTCACAGTGGCAGCTTTAATAGAGGGGAAGGAAGGAGGAGGGTACAAATTCTTCAAGTTCCGGTCGTGCACTCGGTCACGAGTCTGGCCATGCCTAAAAGGTTAGCAACGAGAGGAGGAAAAAGCTCAGTTAAACTAGAAAAATGAAATAATAATAGTAGTAGTAGTAATAATAAAGACCAAACATACTATAAAATAGAAATTAAACCATCAAGCGAGTTTCTGTTACCTTGAGTGAGATATCCAAGTGAGTCCTATGGGAAATAAAGACAATAAAAAAGTGTTAGCTCAGTGAAGAAACAAACCCTCCAAAGAGTTCTTTAGATTTCAATCAAAAAAGCAAACCTACTGTCTTCCCAGTCTTATATAAATTTCAGGTTAGAATGCTTCCAATTTGGTGAAGTGTATCTAAACAGTGAATGGGTCAGGCCAGGTAGAGATGCACCAGACTCATGGTATGACCTGTATCCTTAGCTTTTTTCCCTAATCCCCATCTCTCCTACTTACCCCGTGGCAGGATGCTACTGGATCTGTGAGAGGGGTTGAATACCAAATGCTTAGCCATGGCATCTCCAACAGAAGTAACAAAGGTACATGAAGTGCAGGCCAGCTTGATTCCACTAAGAAAGAGAGTCAAGAGTATATAAGACAAATGTAGCAGTGACACTAGAGAGAGTTAAGCTTTGAGGCTTAATAAAGAAAAAGAGCGTCCCTCCTTTCTCCTCTCTGTCAAATTAATTCATATATCCACCCCCCAAAATATTAAAAGGGATTTAATGTAAAAACTTGATAAATTAACAGACCATCAATAAGTTTTTTGTTACCTCACAGAATTTTTAAACAAAGCCAAATACTTGGGGCTCTTCCGTGGAACATGATTGCTGAGGAAGACAAACAAAAAGTGGTATGAGTTACGTGGTTCTGCTTGCTAAACTAGAGATCACCAGCGACTGACAATGCCCCAACAAAAGATATGCCTCTTCACTCAATCCTAACCTCAACCCAAGCCTGTTTTCCTATCACATTAATATTTCCTATTAATATGCAAACGAATCATGGGGGTGGGGGGAAATCTATTAAAAGGCACATTCTGGTTGGGGGTGGCGTGGTGGTGACCAGGGTCAGATGCTACATTTCTAAGACGCTCCAAATGAGTGCTGCTGGTCCTTGGACCACGTTTTGGGTAGCAAGGTCCTACAAAATCAGAGCACAGACCATCAAAGCCAAATGAAGCCGGGTCTGGCCTCTTACCTGCTAGGACAGGTGGGCAAACAGCTCTAAAAGTTGAAGAAGGAAACCCCAGAAGCAGGGGAGGGAATGCACTGAGTTCTGGAGAACCTGAAATCCCAGATAGGAACATTGGTTTAATCCTGACTTACTTGATCATGTGGTTGGCATAAGCTCGAGAACAGCAGGTACTATAGCGACATAGAGAGCAGTGAACATAAGTAGGGAAATGGTTAGGGAAATCTGGGATCTCAAAGCTGCACTCCAGACATGTCTGCCGGCCCATGACACTCCTGTCAAGAAACAAGGAAAATTCTTATTACTGCCTCAGGGGTTCCTAAATTGTAGGCGATTTAGACAACAGATACTACCTAAAAGGCTACCAGATTACACTAGCTATCAGGAATAACTGTGCCCACCCGGCCCCCAGCCTCCAGAAGAAGGCACTGACATTTTCCTAACAGCTCTCTTCTGGACGTTGCGCTGGACAGGGGGATAAAGGAAGACGGGCAGAGGGTCCGCTGAGGAGGCCAGTGGTGCTGCCTCCTGCAAGGTGCTGGGAGGGACATCACTGGAGGGTACAGGAACAGTGCGTGGCTGCCCTCGGGAAGCCCGGATTGTCACCTGTGAGTCAAGGGAAGGGATAATTAGACACTACCCACGTTACACCTCAGAACACGGAAAATCTCTATTCCTCCCCTTCTTGGATCTGTAAAGGGAATGTCAACAAACCCTTTACCTTGGTGCCTGGTTTCAAACCTTCCAGCTGCTTGGGTTTACGGAAGGTTTTATGGTGCTGAAGCTTGTGTTCAATTTTGTCCTTGGCAAAGAGAAACTGCAGCCGGCATTTGTTGCAATGATAAACATTCCTCTTCTGAAGGGGGAATAAAAAGAGACAGAATCCTTTAAAGGTTCCCAATGAATTTTCTTCCCTGAGGAGAAGGTACATCATTGCCAATCGTATTCTTCCCACCCTTCTGTTGGTAATTTAACAGAGGAAAAAAGAGAAATACACAACCTAACACCAAACCTAGTATTTTTTTATCTTTTTATATAACTTTATTTATTTTGAAGTAAAGTTACAAACCTATTATTGGGTGGTGAGAATCATCACCTCCCATGCTCCCAGAGAAAGGCAGACTCAAAGTCAGAATAACTAGGTCCTCAAACCACCTCCCGCTGACTTGCTTTAACAATCTGGCTGAGTGGCTTACGCTTCACTTGCCCCTACTACTTTATATTTACAGTGTGGATGGACAGTGCTACTACTTCTGGATATTCTTATTTTTTAAAAAATACAATAAATATGTACGTGGTAAAAAAAAAAATCATACTTTTATTCTGTACTCCTTCATGTGGTAAGCTTGCCTTCAACTCCAACCCTCAGTCCCTCTCCATAGAAACAACTTGTTACCAAGTTTCTTGGGTATTCTTTCACAGATAGTCTATGCATATAACCATATAGCAAACACATACATCTCCAATCACCACCTGTTTTCCTTTCTCTTTCTTTAACAAAAATGATAGTCCTTTCTACACAGTGCTGTTTTTTTCCTCTTAACACATCAATGCATACAGATATGCCTCCCTCCAAGGCCATTTTGAGGATTCAATCTGCCCAGTATTGAAATACGACATGTCTATGATTTTCTTCCCTAGGATAGCAAGGCTCTCTCTGTAACCTCAGCTGAGTCACAGGTGATAATTTCCACGCTACTATATGGAAATGCATTAGTGGTGGATTATCAGCAGTCACTACTGTGAGCCTAAGAAGTGCCTGCTTACAAGTAAGAGTGAGGGCACGTGTGCACACATGTGGATGTTATGCACAGGTACACCCACCCATCTTGTTCTCTCTTCTGTTCCCTATGTACCTTCACTCTTCTCCTCCAGTGGCTCCTTTCCTGCAGTATTTTAAAACAAAGGCATACCTATTCCATCTTAAAAACAAAACACAAAAGCAACAACAAATTCTCCCTTGCTACCTCTTTTCCTGGATCTACCACCCTTGGTCCTCCCCTTCATAAACAAATTTACTTATTTTTATTTTTTATTTTATTTATTTTTTTGGCTGTGTTGGGTCTTCATTGCTGTGCACGGGCTTTCTCTAATTGTGGCGAGCGGGGGCTACTCTTCGTTGTGGTGCGCAGGCTTCTCATTGTGGTGGCTTCTCTTATTGTGGAGCACGGGCTCTAGGCATGCGGGCGGCTTCAGTAGTTACAGCACTCGAGCTCAGTAGTTGTGGCTCATGGGCTTAGTTGCTCCACGGCATGTGGGATCTTCCCGGACCACGGCTCAAACCCGTGTCCCCTGCATTGGCAGGTGGATTCTCAATCACTGTGCCACAGGGGAAGCCCTAATAAATTTATTTTTTAATTAATTTATTTTTTTCATAAACAAATTTCTTTAAATAAGTTGTCTCCATTTCCTTACCTCTCATCATCTGTCCCACTGAAATTTGACTTCCACCTTGCTAACCAACAAAACGGCTAAATTAAATGCTGGCCTCTAAAGTTTCTACCTTGTTGATACCTTCCTGCAACACTTGACCACACTCTTTTCTTCAAAATACTTTTGTCCCCTCAGCTTCCTTGACACCAAGACTCTTCTTGTTTTCCTTCCAGGACTATGGTCCTGGCCTTGTGGATAGAGACTTCAATGGTCCTAAGCCTTCACCTTATTCTCAATTTGGGGGGTGGGGGATGGGGGTGCAGCATAGCACTTACAAGTTTAAAATCCACTTATTTATATAATGATGATTCCTAAGTACCTTTCACAATCCAGGTTTTTCTCCCAGGCCTCAGACCTGTATATCCAACTACCTATTTAATAGTCAGTTATACTTGATGTCCATAGATACTGCTAAGTCAGGAATATCCAAACTTGGGACTTCCCTGGTGGTCCAGTGGTTAAGACTCCATGCTTCCATTGCAGGGAGTGTGGGTCTGATCCCTGGTCAGGAACGAATAAGATCCCGTGTGCCACATGGCATGGCCAAAAATTTAAAAAATAATAGTAATAAAAAAGAATATCCAAACTTATAATCCTCCCCTCAAAAATTACTTTCTCCAGTGTTCCTATCTCAATAAACAGTCCCACCATTCATCCAATTACCGAAGACAGAATCCTGGGCACTATCCTTAACTACTCTCTCACTACCTTCACCTAAATCCATTTCTAAATCATAGATATCACTTATCTTCTCAATATCTCTCAACTCTATCCTCTTTGTCCTCATTTCAAAAGCCCGTAGCCACTATCATCTCTCATCTCAACTACTGAAAAAGCCTCTGGCTTGTCTCCCTAACTCTAGTCTCAATCTCCTTCAATTCATTCTCCTTAGAGCAGCCAGTGCAATCATAACTAAAAGCAAATTTGAACACATCACTCCAGGACTAAAAATCTCTTTAATGGCTTCCCAACAACTTATTATAATAAAAGTTGAAATTCCTTTTATATGGCTTACAAGATTCTCCATGATCTGTTCCCTAACTTCCAAACTCCTCCTGTACCCTACACACGCCAACCACACTGAACTTCAATTCCTTGAATTTCCCTGTCTTTGAGAGCATTCTGTCCTTCTATCCCACTTCATCTGGCTCATCCTTACTCATCCTTCAGGTCTTGAACACCCCCTTTCCTAAAAGCCTTACTAGGCTCCCAGAATAGGTACATTCTTTTTTACATCTTGTATTTCCCCTAACACAACATTCTTCTTGCTTTATTGTACTGTTTAATTGTCCTGTTTAACCACTAAATCTCTAGCATCTAGCCCAGTGCCTGGCACACATCACTGGAATTCAATAAATTTTTCAAACACATGGTATCTTCTCTACCAAAATTATTTGCTTAGCTCAGTCCTGGCCCCTGTATCCATAATTAAAAAATAAGAACACGGAAATTGCTTGGTGCCTGGTACCTGGTGCCTCATGTAATGCTGTTGGAATGCATTGCCATTTTTGAAGACCTTCAAGCAATAAGGGCAGAGCAGGTGCCGAGTATCCTCATGGATCATCCGAAAATGGACATCTACCTCAGAGTAGAGTGAGGAGCGATACTGACACACCTGAGTCACATAAGAAGGAAAATAAGCTAAGAGTGAAGTGGACAACTGAGGCCTTAAAAAAGAGGTAGCAACAAAAATGTTAAGATATGAAAAAAAATTTTTCCTAAATGTATAGAAATCAGATTATTTTTCTGACGTTTATTGCAGGGCTATGTTGGTGATAAATTCAGCCGTGAAATAAGATAAAAATGGGAAAGACAGGAAAGTCTGAGAACAGTCCATATTCTGACAAAGAGGAGTAGAGTTTTTTTTCTATCTCCAACGGGCACATTCAGGAGACAGACACTCCCTTAGTACAGGTATATATATGTTCCCAGACTGGGTTCCTCGGCTGGGTACATGCAGATATTCCTTTATGTTTTTCTCCTGCATGGGAAACCCTGAAAATAGAACCCGTGTTCACTATTTCTTCTGTATTTCCTCAGTGTTCCTAAAACTGAGTGTGTGCAGTAGGTACTGGGCAATGTTCATTAGTGGATTCTTTGTATTTAGCCTGAGAGCAAAATGGCTAAATCTCCCTGGAGAAAAAGGCAATACCTGGCAAACATAAGGCATCTCTCCAGGCTTATGAGTATCCTTCATATGCTGGAGAAACAGTGGCTCACTCTCAAACGCCCACTCACAGATCTTGCACTTGGCTGTAAGAAGAAAAATAATCAATAAATCCACCTGAAAATAAGACCAAAGTCCTGCTGACTCATAATCTTTTTCTCTGACTCCTATATCTTCATGTTCAATAGTCAGTAAATTATGAAGTCTCTTCTAGTCTTTCTTTAAAATGGTTCTGTCTCAACATTTGTGCTGCTGATTAAAACTATCCTTCTGTCTCTAGCTCAGACTTCTTTACCAAAGTTCCATTCTAGATTTTGAACTCTTTACGAAACATAATATTCTACCATCTACTCTAACTTAATTCAGCATCCTCCTGCTTCCCATCATTTCCCTTCTCACATCCCACCTCCTCCTGAACTCAAAACCTAGGCATTATCTGACTCCAAACCCGTGTCTGTCACCATTATTTCAAAATGCATCAAGGAATTGTCACTTCTGCATTCTCACAGGCAGAAACTTGGTAGAAGCCCATATGATTTCCTACTGCTGATCAGCTGGCTTCTAATACCTCCTTATCTCTCCAATACAGTATCTATTCTTTATATACCATTGCCAAATGAATTCTTTTAAAGTACTACATTACTTCATCCCTCTGCTCAAGGATAGACAATGATTATCTCCTATGAATAATTCAACATTTATTGAACGTTTACTAAATGAGGACAAAGAAGGATTTGTCCTTAAAAGACTGACAATATGAACAGAACTTCTTGACTTATGAGTTACTGTGTTATTTCAGTATTAACTAATTTGAGATAATTAAACTTTAAAATTAGCCATTTTATCAAGCTTTTATAAGGCTGCAGTTCTAAATTTTTGGCAAAAGTTTTGTTACATATTTTGAATTATACAGGCAAAATAATGATAGTTATTTGCATTTTTATTACCATTACTGAAATTATTTTCAAGTTTTTGCAAACATGAAAATTGTAAATTTGAAGCTCTAAGCGCTTATTTATTGGACAATGTCCAACCCCTGCCCCGTACCCCCAAATGAGTGAAGCTGAAATAAAAAACAAAACCAGGGGTCTGAATCTGGGGTCCAGGGAAGAGGTCTCAGGGAACCCAGGTAGCCCCTGAAATTATCTGCAAAAGAGTAAAATGTGTATTTTTCTGGGAAGTTTTGTGTTTATTCTCAAAGATGTCTGCAACCCATTTAGGACCACTTCCTAGAGGTACATTAGATACAAGATAAGATAAAGAACAAGAACAAGATAAAGAAATTAAAAATTCTGCCTAGAATGAGGAAAAGCTGATATACGAGCTGAACCTTGAAAGAGTGGTTTGCCAGACAGAGGAGATGAGAGAAGAACATGAGCAAAGGCATGGTATTGCATGTCATGTTTGGGAAACAGTAACTAGTGGCATGACAATATTTTCTCCTGTTTTCTTCCCCCTTACTTCTCAATTCAATTTGTTAATCTTTTTTTCTTTTCTAGAACACTTTTAAGCATTGGTGTTTCCCAACCTTCTGTCCAGGCTTTTCTTATTCTCTATGTTTTCCCTGGGCGATCTCTTTTACCCTCAAAGGCTTTTCCTACAACCTATACATACGCTCTATTCTTATAGGTCTCACACATCAACTATAACAACATTTATTAAGCAATTTTTAATGCATAAACACCATGCTAAGATTTATATATATTATCTCATACAAAGAAAATCAGTGAGAAAGGAACCAAAGGCATCAGTGGATTTAAGAGATCTCTAGTAACCTTTCACACCTATTGGAGTTGATGTCAAAAAAGATTTAAGAGGAAGAATTAACTGATTTTCCAAAGTGGCAACCTAACACTGTCCCTCCCAGCACTATCACTCTCATCTCCCTAACACCTACCATAGTCTCCTGCCTTGAGAAAACAGGCATGAACTACTACAGCTTTTGCTTCCTGTTTTCCAAATTTGGAAGGACAGATTCCTTATGCCTTTTCTAAGGCTCATCCGATCTCATCATTCCACGTATCCCATGACTTTATCAAGCAAGTGGTTCTCCCTTTCTTCAGTCTTTTTCCATAGAACCCTCCTGACACCTGAACACAATTAATCACCCTGAAGCATCCTTCCCTCAACCCTACCTCTTCCTTAGTCTATTGTCTTTAAACAAGTGTGAAGAAAAACATAATGCTATTAAAAATTATACTGTTACCATAATTAAATATAATAATCCATTGATGTTTTGGAGACAATTCAGGAAACTTGAAAATGAAGATACATAATATTAAACATTTACAATGAATTCTGTTATGTCTTGACAAACATACTATGGCTATGTATTTTAAAATGTCCTTACTTTTCAGAGATAACATAATGAAGTATTTAAGAGTGAAATATCATTATGTCTATAATTTAGTTTAAAAACACTTCAGAAAATAAAAGGAAAAGAAATTTTCAAAACTAAAAAGAAAACAATTGGTCTCAAAATATTAACACAAAAAAAATAAGCTACTTTCAATGAAGGATCTGCCATGGATGCAAAAAAAAGGGAGTTATTTAAAAAAAAAAAGGGGGAATTACAAAAGAATCCAAAAATAAGATTGATATATACTAAAGTACAGAAACGGTATTTACCTGTTTGGATCAACAATTTCTCAGGTTTTTCATCAGTGTAAATTTTAAGTCATAAGATACTCAAAAATTAATAGTCAAGGATAAAAGAGTGGTAAGCCAAGAGAAAAAGACTGATGAGGTGCTGCACTGTTTCCCATTAGGAAAAATTTATCTTTTTATGTACAGTACATATATAAGTGGAATAACAAAAACACACCCCACCAGATTCTGTATAAAAGTAGATGTTTTCACTGGGGATTCAGATGAGTTATTTGGGCTTCCCATGACTGACAGTGAAGAATTTTGGGTCCTAACCTAGACCAAGTTGGTTACTCTGCCACTATACTGTAGTGTTCTGATGTTTGATTCCAGTATCTACTCTACTCACAAATGATTAGCCCAAAGTTCCACGGTCTAATATGGTAACCACCAGTAACATGTGGCTAGTGAAGACATGAAATGTGGTGAGCCCAAACTGAGATTTGCTGTGGTGTAATAATACACACCAGATTTAAAAAGAAAAGAAAAAAAAAAGAATGGTAAATATTTCATTAATTTTAAAGTTCTGATTACATGCCGAGATGATTTTATTTTGGCTATTTTGAGTTAAATAAAATACAATATTAAAATTACTTTCGCCTTTAAAACATCTTTATTTCAAATGACTACTAAAAATTTAAAATTACATATGTAACTCATTATATTTCTGTGAACCAGCACTAGTCTGAGCCACTCATGGCAATCCCATTTCCCTTGACAATATGGCCAAGGCTAAGAGATATAAAGGGAAAACAATTCTGTCTTGTAAGAAACAGACTTAGAAAAGACACAGGAAGATACGGTCTCTTCTTCATCTGCAAAATTTTACATCCGCCTGTATTCCTGAGACTAACGCAACCATCCTGCTATGAGCCAGAGACAAGAGAACTGTTGAAAAGTAGAAGACTCGCATTCTGGGCTTGAAGCTTACTCCACCTTGAGTCTTTTCAGTTAAATCATATAATAATAGATGTCCTTAACATTTAATCCATCTTTAGTCAAGATTTTTAATTTGCAGCAGAAATTTCTGTCTTTATGTGTTTCCTATCACCTAAAATCTTTTCTTACTACTTTCCATCCATCTAAATCCTTCTTGTATTTAAAGACCCTAAAAGTTTACGCATTACTTTCTGTGAAATCCACAAGGATCTTTTCCCTTCTCTGAACTATTTCACCTATCACTGGTATCATACAATGCATATGTTTACAGCAAATATATTGTCTTGTTCTCACATTTTCCTATAGTTAAATAATTTTTGTCTCTTCAACAAAACTAGAAATCCAAAAAAAAAAAAAAAAAAAACAAACTAGAAATCCCTTAAAGGACAAAAGAAATATTCTAGAAGACTGGACTCAAATCCTCACAATTTCACCTTATTAGAAGTGTTTGCTCTAAAGCAAATGACTGAATGTTTCTGGGCTTGTATTCAGCCTGTGTTTCTCATCTGTAAGACGTACAGTGTAGCTAACACTCCAACTCATCTTATATCTCATGAAAGCACTGTCTTAATGGTGAAGTATTCTATAACATTATCTTTTATCCTTCATAAAACCTATGAGGGTACTAACTAAAATGGAGACCCAAATACAGATGCCTGCTTCTTCTATAAAAGGATCTAGGTAATAAACTCTTTACATATACCTCTCTACAGTGGTCCTGAAAGAAAGCCCCTTAATTTAGAATCAAGCACTGAACTCGACTCATGCTTGAACAGAATAGAAGTCAGGCTTGTAAGATAATAGGGTAAGTGAAGTAAGAAACTGACTACGAATATGCAAAGAACTTCCTCGACACTGTTATCCACATATAAATACACATAATGGGCTCCCACCAGTGCCATTCACTGAATGAAAAATGAAGTATACCCCTAGAGTTTAAGAATTTCCAAACTTACTAGTTGATTCATAGGGACTATGAACATTTTCCAAGTGGCACTGGAGCTGGAAGGGAGTGGAAAACTGACGATAACAGTGCTGGCAGATAGTATGACCATCCACCTCACCGTTCTGCTGATCAAGTTCTACATGATGTTTCATATGGTTCATAAATCTGTAGCACGGCACAAAGGAAAAGTACAGACAACATAAAAAATCAGAAGCCTTGGAAAAATGTACCAGCGAAATCACAGAACAGACATTACATGTTTCCCCCTCCACCCTCCCACCCAACTTCCTCTTTTTGGGACATCTTCTGAGCCCAGAAATTAAGAGAGATCTCGAAACTTTTCTGGGGAAGGAGATGCACTGGTCTCACTCTACCCAAAGTTATGTTTTATTTATTACCACAATATCTCCTTCTATAGTACTAGTTATTGATTTAATGATAATCCTTAGCAAGAAAGGATAATAATTAGGGCCATTCTCCAAACAGAAAGACTTAAACATGTAAGAAGCTTTCAGACTTCACTTGTCCAAGGTGAGCTCCAAGGCTCTTCAACACTCACCGAATGTTGTTTTTTAGCCTTTTGGTACAATGTGGGCATCGGAAAGATGTGGCGACCTTAGGGAAGTTTGTGAGCTGGGCTACTTTGCCACCATCCCGTCCATAGTAGAAGTCATCTACTAGCATAATGAGCTTGGTCTGGACGCCATCACCCACATTCTCATTTGGCTCTGGTACTTTGGTAGGTGGTGACAGAGCAGGAATAGGTGTAGAAGAGGGAGTGGAAGCAACAGGAGTTGTTTTCTCAGGGGATGGGGGCTTTGCTGCTGATGGGACACTGGGTTCTGAATCCAGAGACTTTCCTTTCTTCTGGTATTCAACCATTTCTGGGCAACAGTACTATAAAGAAAGAAGACATCTGATCATCCTGGTTCTCCTGGGGGCTAAGATGTGCTAACTCCTCAACCTCACTAACATTTCTCTGTAAGTGTTTGGTTCTAGGTATTCTCAACCAGCTTTCACCCTGCAGTTTTCTAAAATGCTTCCAGGTTTCACTCTTT
This sequence comes from Aethalodelphis obliquidens, assembly GCF_003676395.1. NCBI lineage: Eukaryota > Metazoa > Chordata > Mammalia > Artiodactyla > Delphinidae > Aethalodelphis > Aethalodelphis obliquidens. Next base: position 1,449,077 of record NW_020838060.1, read on the forward strand.
TTCGTGTGTGTGTGTGTGTGTGTGTGTGTGTGTGTGTGTGTGTGTGTGTG
>NW_020838060.1:1449136-1768014 GCF_003676395.1 Aethalodelphis obliquidens
GTGTGTGTGTGTGTGTGTGTGTGTGTGTGTGTGTGTGTGTGTGTGTGTATTTACAGCCATATGCCACTCCAAACACCATACTTTGTACTTCTTCCTGTCTTAGATCCTTTAACCACTCACTAGCATAACCTGGCTCTGAGCTCCCTGGTAGGAAGAAGTCTCAACCTTTGCATCTGGACTAATACCAAAAAATGAAAAGACTAGAATTAGAAACTGGTTAATTAGAAAATGGACTGAGGCCAAGTTGGCCTGTCTTCCTGTGCAGTTCAAAATCTATGAACTAAGGAATTAAGGTCGCATATGTTCTGACCTATTTGAGGGTCTTTAAATATATCCTATCACATTTCTGAGTTCATTCTAAAACAGGCCAAAAGAAAGTAACCCTTTAAAAAGCTTCCAAGCCATTTCAGAGTCCTTGCTTCACAAGCTCCCAACACTACACTACAGGAGGTATACAGTGAGTGGTAGCCATTTAAGCTGAATCTCCATCACAGGTGATCACTTACACACATGTGACCTCTCAAAGCTTCAGTAACACGGAATTGAGCATTACACCGTGGACATATCTTCCGTCCACCATCCTGGAGGTCAAACACTGGGATGGAAGAGGTCACTGGAAGTGAGAACATCAATAAGATTAATAAGATGATACTGGAAAAAGACTACTGGCCTTTTGGAAAAAGGTTAAACACTTCCTGAAGGGTATATTAAGGTTGGTAAGCGAGCATGAGAAACTGCTATGAGGCACATTCCTTCTACCATTCTTCTAACTGTAGGCCAGGGGTCAGCAAATCACAGCTAGTAGACCAAATCCAGCCAGCTGCCAGTTTCTGTTTGCCTCATGAACTAAGAACAGCTTTTACATTTTTTGTTGTGGTGGTGGTTATATAAGATTTTCTTTAATTGTGGTAACAGATACTTAACATAAAGTTTCCTCTTAACCATTTTTAAGTGTTCAGTTCAGTTAAGAACATTCACATTTTTGTGCAACCTCCAAAACTCTTTTCATCTTGCAAAACTTGAAACTCTACACCCATTAAATAATTCCCCATTGCCCCCTCCTCCTAGACCCTAGCAATCGCCATTCTCTCTTGTCTCTGTGAGTCTGACTACTCTAGGTACCTCATATAAGTGGATTCATAGAGTATTTGTCCTCTTGTATCTGGCTTATTTCACTTAACATAATGTCGTTAATCAGTGTTGCAGCATGTGTCAGAATTTCTTTCCTTTTTAAGGCTGAACAATATACCATTGTATGTATATACCATATTTTGTTTATCCATTCATCAGCTGATGGACATCTGGGATGCTTCTACCTTTAGGCTATTGTGAAATGTTGCTGTGAACATGGGGGTACAAATATCTGTTTGGGTCCCTGTTTTCAATTCTTCTGGGTATATACTCCGAAGTGGAATGCTGGAACATACGGTAATTTCATGTGTCATTTTTTGAGGGACCATCACCCCATTTTACATTCCCACCCGCAACGTACGAGGGTTCCAATTTCTCTGCATCCTCACCAACACTTATTATTTTCTGTTTTTTTGGATAAGAGCTATCCTAATGGGTGTGAAGCGGTATCTTATTGTAATTTTGATGTGCATTTCCGTAATGATTAGTGAGTGAGGTTTAGCATCTTTTTGGGTGTTTAATGGCCATCTGTGTACCTCGAGAAATCTCTATTCAGCTCCTTGGCCCATTTTTTAATTGGATTGTTTGTTCTTTTGTTGTTGATTGAGCTGTAGAAGTTCTTTATATATTCTGGATATTAAGCCCTTATCAGATATATGATTTAAAGTACTCTTAAAAAATTTTCTCCCATTTAGTGGGTTGCCTTTTCACTCTCCCTAACGCTAACCCTTTGATGTCGTAAAGTTTTAAATTTTGATGTAGTCCCATTTATTTATTTTTCCTTTTGTTGCTTATGCTTTTGGTATCATATGCAAGAAAGCACTGCCAAACCCAGTGTCATAAAGCTTTTCCCCTATGCTTTCTTCTAAGAGTTTTATGGTTTTAGTTCTTTTGTTTAGGTCTTTAGTTCACTGAGTTAGTTTTTGTAATATGGTGTATGGTAAAGGGTCCAACTTCATTTTTTTTGCTTGGGGATATCCAGTTTTCTCAACACCATTTGTTAAAGGTTTTCGTATTTTTAAAGGGTTGAAATAAAAGCAAAAGAAATGATCTTCTGACACATGAAAATTAAACTCAAAATTCAGAATCCATAAATAGTTTTAGTGGAGTAGAGTCAAGCTCAATTATTTACATATTGTCTGTGGCTGCTTTTGTACCACAATGGCAGAGTTAAGTAGTTGTGACAAAGACTATATTGTACATAAAACCTAAAATATTTACTATCTGGTCCTTTACAGAAAAAGTCTGTCAAGCCCTGCTCCAGACCGTTGAAAATCCTTATGCTCATATCCTTCTACATCTGAAAACCTCTCTACTAAGTATCAACTTTAAAATCTTGTTCAGGGACTTCCCTGGTGGTGCAGTGGTTAAGAATCTGCCTGCCAATGCAGGGGACATGGGTTCAATCCCTGGTCTGGGAAGATCCCACATGCCGCAGAGCAACTAAGCCTGTGCGCCACAACTACTGAGCCTGCGCTCTAGAGCCCGCAAGCCACAACTACTGAAGCCCATGAGCCTAGAGCCCGTGCTCCGCAACAAGAGAAACCACTGCAGTGAGAAGCCTGTGTACCGCAATGAAGATAGCCCCCACTCGCCGCAGCTAGTGAAAGCCCGCGTGCAGCAATGAAGACCCAATGCGGCCAAAAATAAATAAATTAAATTAAAAACTAAAATAAAATCTTGTTCAGAAATCCACCTCCTCCATGAACTATCTTTTGATTATCCCACTGATCTCTGATCAACCAATCCATTTTACTAATCTCCAAAGAACAATTAACACAAAACTCCTTCTGGCTGATTTAGTTACACTTTTCACAAGTGGCGATCCTCTTTACTGCATTAAAGTTTCTGTGAGAACACACTATAGCAACTATACCTTATTTTATTTCTCTATTTCATAGTATAGAGTTCTGATACAACAAATACTTTATTAATGTTTTTGAATGACTGGCTGCCCAGAGTCTTTCTGGTTATCGTACCTTTCATTGAAGACTCAGGCCCGCTGGTTCTCTGAGAGCCATGCGCAGAGCTGTTGTTGGATACCACCATTGGCCCAGGACTCTGGCCCAGGGAAGGGATGGTGTTAAGGGTATTCACCAGTTTGGCCACTTCATTGCTATTTTCACCTGTAACCCCAGGTCGCTTCACAGTGACAAAGCTGGCAATGCTCACTGCAGGTGGAGAGGGGAAGGAGGGAGCTTTGTTGGCCAAGTGATAATCATCTGTTCTCCACCCACCACCCATCCCAGCTCTGCCATCTCCTCTTCCCAAGCCTCACCTAGTTTGGGATTCTGAGTCTGGTTGGACTGGCCTGGAGGTTGAACAGCAAGGTGCCCCAATGAGGTCGGCTGTGTGGCAGTGGGAGTGGTAGAAGTGCTGGGAGTGGACTTGGTCTGCTGGGACTGGGACTGTGGGACGGTGCTTCGAATTGTGAGAGTGGCTGGGATGACGGTGGTGAAGGTGTTGGTGGTGGGCCGCACAGGCATTGTGGAGCCTGGCCTCACAGGGGTCATCTGAGAGAACACTTGTGGGACTCCAACTGTCGGCTTAACAAACTGGGTACCTGGGGCTTCAAAAGAGAGACAAAAATACCAAATCTTGGTCAACGAGCTCACCTATAATACATTCCCCATGTCTTTACTGGAAATACTGGAATAGGAAAAGATTATCTCCCCAAACTAATTGGTGACTGTCAGGTTCCCAAGGGAAGCATAGATTCTAATGTCTAAGACAACAGGTATCACAAACTGATAAAACAAGTTAGCCTTAGTAATCAGCCCTGAAAACATTAAAGTGAAAGAAGAGTCCCAGCAACTCCTCCCAGAACACCTTACCACACTGCCTTTTCTATTCCAAGAATACAATCATGAGTAGCTTGACCTCTGTTATTGGAAGAGAATAATAGGTCTAGAGTGGGAAGCAGTATGGGTATATATAGGCCAAAGGGCAGAGCTGGCTCTGAAAAAAGTGATCTTTCTCAGAATACTAAAGGAGTCTTTCATTCTCTTATACAAACTCAAATAGAAGACAGACTATGCCATTCTACTAGGATGTCCCAAAGGTGAGTCTCCTGGCTCAACTATAGACAATTTCACTGACAAACATTTAAGAAATATCAGAACTAGATAGGATAGGCTCATGAGACTGAAGGCCAAAAACCCCTATGGGCTCTGAGAACAACAACAAAAGCTTAGGAAGACAAGCTACAGAGATACCTTTACTACAACTAAATTAAGATACCCTTTTTTGGCCTGAATTGTAGTAAACTTATAGACACTAAATATGGAACTGGGGGAAAATTACAAGATTTTTAAAAATTATCTTTCAATTTGGTTTCTTAAAAAAAAAAACTAGCCATTGTCAATATTTATCCTCAAAGGATATGCCATTTGTTTAATTTATATTCCAAATCTATGCTATAAAAGTAAAGCAAAATAATTTTATAATCCCACCATGTAAGTGAGTAGACTTATAAGGAATACAGAATTTGGGAGTTTGCATTAATAATAGTTCTTCAGGATAACAAACTTAATAGCTGAATAAAACAGCAGAAACAGAAAAATAACTATATAAACCCTGTTTTACTGCCTTATGAAGGGTGGTAAAGGTTAAAAAATAAAACCACCACCCTGGCCAAAGGTTAGAGTTTTTTAAAAATGGGGCTTAAACCAATATGATTTTTGTAGTTTTAGATTTCCCTTAAATACACTTTTTAAATGACCTTGAATATTTTGAGACAACAAAAACAAGTCTTCTGGATGCTGGTTTATTCCAAATGGGTAGACATTTTTCCTTACCTGGGACTAGTGTAATTGGTCTAACTGTTTGGCCTTGCTGTACGTTCAGCACAATCCCAACCTGATTCATTGCATTTTGTACAGGCCGGACATTTCTTACAGGAAATCCCTGCATTAAAAAGCAAAATGATCTTTAACATGGAGATCAGCTAACACTAGCAGAGACTGCATTAAGACCTATATCCAAAAAAATGCCCACACCCTTACCTAATGATTCTCTCTCTAGAACTAGAGCTTTTAAATGACTGAGATGGAGAAATTTTGGACTTCTGGCAAACTTGTGAGTGGCAAATATTAAAACTGGAGAATGAGCTTTGGTACATATGAACAAAAATGAAAACCTACTTCTTGTCTTAAGAGAACCTCAGCTTAAAAAGCTCATCCACAGGGGCTTCCCTGGTGGCGCAGTGGTTGAGAGTCCGCCTGCCGATGCAGGGGACACGGGTTCGTGCCCCAGTCCGGGAAGATCCCACATGCCGCAGAGCAGCTAGGCCCGTGAGCCATGGCCGCTGAGCCTGCGCATCTGGAGCCTGTGCTCCTCAACGGGAGAGGCCACAACAGTGAGAGGCCCGCATACCGCAAAAAACCCACAAAAAACAAAAAAAAACTCATCCACAAACTGGCCCCTCAATTGCTAAAGGCATAGAATGCAAAAAAATGACACTAACAGTATTCACTGGAGTGATTCAACATACAAACAATTGTACGAAACTGTTCCCAAAGTCCACTTCAAAGGCCATACACCTCTGGGAAATTTGTTAGACAAGGCAGAAAAAAGCATTTGCCTTTACATTCCATACCAGCATTAGGCTTTCAACTCCAATTCACATTTATATCAAATAAGTCATCTTCCTTCTCTTCCAAAGATCTGCCGGCACTTCACCAATCTTGCATGTATATTTCCATAAGTCAACTAACTCACCCCATTTTAAGAAAAATAGCCCAAGCAAAGGGTAAGAACCCTTGAGGACCAAGTGTTAAGGCTTCCTAATGCAAGCTTCCCACTCTTTCCTGCCTAGACCTCAATCAAATTACTTAATAGCCCTCCAGGGGTATAAAGAGGAGATTACCCAGCTGTACACTATGTTGGGCTTTCTACTAAAGTCAGTATCAAATTAAAAACTAGCTAATGAGAAAGCCAAATCAAAAGACAGGACTTAGAACCATTTCTAATGATGATAAAGACTTAAGTCATAGCCTTCAAAGGTTCCCATAGTCTTTCTCTCCTCTACCATGTCTGAATTCAGTAGAATTCAGAGTCCTATTTACCTGTGTAGTGATGAATATTGGTTGTGAGGCCACAGGGGAACTAGTCACATGATTGGCATTCTGCATGACCTGGACAGGCCTCAATACTGGTTGAGTAACCATTGTACCCAGACCTGAGGTTGGATTCTGGGTTAGGATGAGCGGCTGTCCACCTTGTTGGACCAAAGAATTGCCAGCTAAAGGGAAGAGGAAAAAAAAAAACAATGTAAGAGAAAATAAACCCACCATTATAAGCAACACAATGGTCTTAGATAAATGGTGTTCCCATATATCAAGATATCCAAGACTGTCACTCACCTCAGGTTTAATGTCAGCAAACTTACCAAATATTTAAGCTTCACCCAAAGCTACAACTAACAGAAAAATACACAGAAGGGGAAAGTTCACTAAAATCTCCCCCATATATCTTAACTAGGGATGTCGTAACACACACAGTAAGACTTCTACATGGCTATCACTTTGACTCTGATGATTTAAGTGACCACAAATAATCTCCCCATACCAAATCAGCAAAACAAAGTAAGATATAAGTTCCTTCCCCACATTTTAACTAGGTAAAAACCTATTTTATCAGAATGTAATTTGTTGTTAGCTAATCCACCTTATAGTTTAAAAAGAGGAATATTCATCTACAAACATTAATTCAGCAAGTACACAGAATCTAAAAAATGGGATCTCTTCCTAGCGCATCAAATCTCAGAAATGCAACAGATTCTCTAAACATCCATTGTCTTTAATAGGTATGGGAACACAGAGACTGACAGGCTACCTTCTTTATGTCATCAGAACTGATAAAGAAAAGACCTGGCCAAAACTAATCAACACCAAGTAAAACTGATATGACTTAAGAAGATTCATTCATTAATAAATAGTAACAAATATCATAAATATTAAAAAACTGGCTAATTTTTTTGAAATATTTTAAATTCTTTTTCATGTGTGTTAAAAGTAATTTTGTAATGTTTTTAAGTCCTGTATTTGCTACAATTGGCTAAAAAATCATTTACACTAAGTTTCCTGATTTACAAAGAATACTCCAAAACAGAAATTCTATTTCAGAGAGCCAAAACATTGGCTTTGCCAAAAAGCACATTCTTTTTTTCTGTAAGATGGCTCTAGTAGCACTTAGTTGTCTTTAACTTCATTCAAAACAATTTTGTTAGATTGTATTGGGACAGCTGCCATAGTGTGCATTTAAAAAAAACTTATCAAGATTGTTGACTTTTTGTGTAGCCATTTTAATACTGAAGATGGAAGAAAAAAATTTACATTTTTGGCAATATTATGCTTTATTATTTCAAGAAAGGTAAAAACGCTGATATGCAAAAAAAGATTTGTGCAGTGTATGGAGAAGGTGCCGTGACTGATCAAACGTTGTCAAAATTGGTTCGTGAAGTTTCGTGCTGGAGATTTCTCGCTGGACAACGCTCCACGGCTGGGTAGCCCAGTTGAAGTTGACGGCGATCAAATCCAGACATTAGCTGAGAACAATCACCATTATATCACGCGGGAGATAGCCGACATACTCCAAATATCTAAATCAAGCACTGAAAATCACTTGCACCAGCTTGGTTATGTTAATCGCTTTGATGTTTGGGTTCCACATAAGTTAGGTGAAAAAAACATTCTTGACCTTATTTCTGCATGCGATTCTCTACTTAAATGCAACAAAAATATTCCATTTTTAAAACGGAAAAATTGTGATGGGCGATGAAAAGTGGATAGTGTACAATAATGTGGAACGGAAGAGATCGTGAGGCAAGCAAAATGAACCAGGACCAACCACACCAAAGGCCGGTCTTCATCCCAAGACGGCGATGTTGTGTATATGGTGGGATTGGAAGGGAGTCCTCTGTTATGAGCTCCTTCTGGAAATCCAAACGATTAATTCCAACAAGTACTGCTCCCAATTAGACCAAATGAAAGCAGCACTCGACAAAAAGTGTCCAGAATTAGTCAACAGAAAATGCATAGTCTTCCATCAGGATAACACAAGACTGCATGTTTCTTTGATGACCAGGCAAAAACTGTTACAGCTTGGCTGGGGAGTTGTGATTCATCCACTGTATTCACCAGACATTGCACCTTCGGATTTCCATTTATTTCAGTCTTTACAAAATTCTCTTAATGGAAAAAATTTCAATTCCCTGGAAGACTGTAAAAGGTACCTGGAACAGTTCTTTGCTCAAAAAGATAAAAAGTTTTGGGAAGATGGAATTATGAAGTTGCCTGAAAAATGGCAGAAGGTAGTGGAACAAAATGGTGAATACGTTGTTCAATAATGTTCTTGGTGAAAATGAAAAATGTGTCTTTTATTTTTATTTTAAAACCAAAGGAACTTTTTGGCCAACCCAATACCTAAATCAAAGATTCAAGCAAAATACTGCAACTTTTTTACCTCAAATCACCAGAATGGGATGGACTCCCCTGAAGCTTTAAGTTCCACTTGACAAATGGTGTCACTATAGTTAGCTACAGAGCTAGACCACCAAAGTGGGTATACAGGTGGCTATTAATGGGCCAACCTTGAATTGTCCCATGTTCTCCCAGAAACTGAGAGTCCATCAGTGGACTAGACCCTCATAGTTACTGGGCCAGCAGACTAGTAATTATAGATGCTGACAGATAAAAAATTCCAAATTCTAGCTATGCTAATTACACTGGCAATTTATTGACTCTCTCTCTCTACATTTTTAACTTAAGTATTTTATTATGGAGATGTTCAAATACATATAAAAATAGAACACTATAATAAATCTCTATGTACCTATATCAGCTTCAATAATTATCAACTTAAGGTCAATCTTGTTTCATCTATACTTCCCATTCTCTTACCAGCTCCCATATTATGTTGATACAAGCTTCAGATCATATCACTTCATCTATAAATATTTCAGCATATATCTCTAAAAGGACTTTAAAAAAGAGGAAATATCAACACCATTATCAATCCTAAAAAAAATATTATAATACTTCTGTAACTATAGTGGATAATACTGTATGATATAATTGAAGTTTGCTGAGAGAACAGAACTTAAATGTTCTCACTACCCCCTATCCCTACCCCCAAAAGAGGATAAATATGTGAGGTGATGGATGTGTTAATTAACTAGATAGTGGGAATCCTTGCACAATGCATACATATACCAAATCACCACAATGTACACATTAAATATCTTACAATTTTATTTGTCAATTATACCTCAATAAAGTTAAATATATACAACAATTCTTGGGAGCTTCCTTGGCAGTCCAGTGGTTAGGACTCTGCACTTCCACTGCAGGGGGCACGGGTTCCATCCCTGGTGGGGGAACTAAGATCCCACATGCCACACTGTGCGGCAATAAATCAATGAATGAATGAATGAACAATTCTTTAATATCAAATACCCAGTTAGAATTCAAATTGACAATTACATTTTTTTGTTTGAATTATGTTACAAAAGGGTTCATAAAGTATAACTGATGACATACCTCTTCAATCTCTTTTAATCTATAGGTTCCCCATCCATCTCTTTTTTACTACTCTGCAATTTACGGTTGAAAATATTGACTAAGCAAAAGCATGTATTTTCTATTCACTATTTTAACTGCTAGGGTAAAAGAAAATAAATTATCTGTTATTTATCTAAGCCTAAGAATTCTTAAGATAATCACTGACTCAACATCTCAACTAAATATAGGAAGGGAAGGATGGAAAATTTTTTGCATTTATGTGAAATCAACCAGCATTAGCAAGTCTCAAAAGACAGGCCTTGTTCCCATGAAATCTACACATACTCTACTACTATAAAGAATGTTAACACAAGCATTTTCTGCAAATATTCTCTCTGACCTCAGGGTCATGTTTGAATTTTGGTGGATTGTTAGGACCTTTCCAAAAATAAAGTGCAAACAAAAAAGTAGGTTTCTAAGCCTAGACTAGGTTTACAATTCAATTGAAAGCAAAAACCAGCATACGGCAAGTCACACTGGGTAAATTAAAGTCACACAGTAAATATTTATTTAATGTATTCTATAAATTCATTCTTATAATTCTAATGAATTATAATAATTCCAATTCTAACAAATGAGTTGTTTTTAATGATTTCTGCATTCTTATTAAGTCTTTCCTAAAAGAAATTCTGACAATTCAAAGGTCTTATGAAGTTCTATTTCCAGAGAATGAAAGAGGAAGTTAGAACCCTGAGACTTAAAAAAGCCTTTAAAAACGGGCTTCCCTGGTGGCGCAGTCGTTGAGAGTCCGCCTGCCGATGCAGGGGACACGGGTTCGTGCCCCGGTCCGGGAAGATCCCACATGCGGAGCAGCTGGGCATGTGAGCCATGGCCGCTGAGCCTGCGCGTCCGGAGCCTGTGCTCCGCAACGGGAGAGGCCACAACGGTGAGAGGCCCGCGTACCACAAAAAAAAAAAAAAAAAAAAGCCTTTAAAAGAATTATCTGACCAATCCCCTACCTGTAAGTTTGTTCTCCAATAAACTAGGTACCTCAGCCATAAACTGATTAAATAATAGAAGATTTAGCAGCTTCTCTCACAACATGTTCTGTTTGTTTTACAAATCTGAAGGTCTTGATTTTTTTTTCTTCATTCTTTTAAGTTCACTTACACAGCCTTAAACCCCAGAGATAAGAGGGCTAAATGGAGTTGAAATGGGCCAAACAGGAATTGAAAATCATAATTACAGTAAAAAATGTATAACATTAAATTCATATCATTCACAGCTCAGAATTAAGCAGTGGTTCATTTCACTTCATAATGTTCCTTTCCAATGCAAACATATGATCAGTCAGAACTATAGGAATAATTTCTAAATGCTGAGTGGTGGATTCTGAAGAACAGCAAAAATAGTAAAAATGTTCTAAAATTTTATTCCTAACACTGTTAAAGAAAAAAGCCTTATTGAGATATAATTCACATACCATACATATTTTATCACCCATTTAAAGTGTACAATTTAGAGGCTTTTAGTGTATTCACAAGGTTTGTGCAATCATCACCATTATTTAATTCCAGAACATTTTCAGCACCTCAAAAAGAAACCTTACACCCATTAGCAGTTATTCCCCATTCTCCTCCCCCCAGCCCTGGCAACGAACAATCTAACTTTCTGTCTCTACAGATTTGTCTATTATGGGCATTTCATAACAATGGGGTCATATATGTGGCCTTTTTGATATCTATCTATCTACCTATCTATCTATCTATTTTTGGCTGTGTTGGGTCTTCGTTGCTGCGTGCGGGCTTTCTTTAGTTGCAGCGAGTGGGGGCTACCCTTCGTTGCAGTGTGCAGGTTTCTCATTGCGGTGGCTTCTCTTGTTGCAGAGCACGGGCTCTGGGTGCACGGGCTTCAGTAGTTCTGGCACTCAGGCTCAGCAGTTGTGGCTCTTGGGATCTAGAGCGCAGGCTCAGTAGTTGTGGCGTACGGGCTTAGTTGCTCCATGGCATGTGGGATCTTCCCGGACCAGGGATCAAACCCGTGTCCCCTGCATTGGCAGGCAGATTCTTAACTACTGCGCCACCAGGGAAGTCCCACATTTTGCTTATTCATTCAACATCTTAGGTTGTTTCCAATTCTGGGCTATAATGAATAACGCTGGCACTTCAAGAGTATCTGATTTTAGAAAGTCACACAATTGTGTGCTTATCTACGCATAAAAGAAGTTTTGAGCCCCCTCCCCCTTTTTTTGGCCACACTGCATGGCCTACAGGATCTTAGTTCCCCAACGAGGGATTGAACCCAGGCCCTCGGCAGTGAAAGCACGGAGTCCTAACCACTGGACCACCAGGGAACTCCCAGCATGAAAGAATTTTTGGATGAACACACAAGACATACGTAACTGTGGTTACCAGTTTTTTTTTTTTTTTTTTTTTCCGGTATGCGGGTCTCTCACTGTTGTGGCCTCTCCCATTGTGGAGCACAGGCTCTGGACGTGCAGGCTCAGCAGCCATGGCTCACGAGCCTAGCTGCTTCGCGGCGTGTGGGATCTTCCCGGACCGGGGCACGAACCCGTGTCCCCTGCATCGGCAGGCGGACTCTCAACCACTGCGCCACCAGGGAAGCCCCCCACTTTTTTTTAAACCATGAACACAGGTTAACATTTTAATTTGAATACTAGGGCTTTCTAAAGTAAATAAAATCCGTTTTCATATTTCAAAAAATTTTTGTACACAGGCCACAGGAATCAAGGGTCCATTCAAAGAGAGTAGGTCACATCAGTGTGTCATGAGATGCTCATCATGGGCCTTGGAATGCTGGGATCAAAGAAAAATTCAGCTAAACTGGTGGCTAATAGCACTTTGACAGCTTATATTAAGAGAAACATAGGAAAGTAGTATAATACAGTGGGAAGGCCACAAGTTTTGCAGTCTAAATAATTCAAATCCAGTTTAGTCGCTTACTATTTGACCTTAAGTACATTATTTAGACTCTCCACGCCTTGGTTTCTGCATCTGTAAAAATGAGAAAATCTCTAGATAGAGGTTCCTCATCTTTATATATATGAGGGTCACTATAGGTTTAAAAAAAATTCTAAGGATTTTTCATGTGATAAAAATTATTTTTTCAGGGACTTCCCTGGTAGTCCAGTGGTTAAGACTCTGAGCTCCCAATGCAGGGGGCCTGGGTTCAGTCTCTGGTCAGGGAACTAAGATCCCACATACTGCAACTAGGCCTGCACAATGCAACTACTGAGCCCACGTGCTCTAGAGCCTGCGCGTTGCAACTAGGGAGCCCGTGCACCACAACTTCCCACATACTGCAACTAAGCCCGCATACTGCACCGAAGAGCCTATGAGCTGCAACAAAGACCCAGCACAGCCAAAATAAATAAATTTAAAAAATTTTATTTTTTCAGTATCCACTTATGTAGAGCAATCTATTATGGCAATTTGACGCTAACAAATTTTAAATGCCTGACCCAGCAATCTCACTTTACATTACAGATATGCTTACACAGTGGGCACAGATACAATGTCTGAGAATGTTCACTGCAGCACTGTTTGTAATCACAAAAAAATGGGATTGTAGTAAATGTCCAACAATAAGGGAGGTAAATGGTTATATCCAACACTAAGAACACCAGGTGCACCTCTAATGGAAATGTAAATGGATACAACATTTCTAGATGGCCAATCCAGGAAAAATATTGATCAAAATCCTTAAAAATTGTGATAACCTTTGATCCAACAATTTGACATTTAGAAATGTATTCTCAGAACTATGGATGTGAGAAAAGACAAGAGAGACAAGAGAGACAGAGATGTTCACAATAGCCCTTTAAAGTAGTAGTACACAGCTTTACAACCTACTGCTAATAACAGTTAGCCAAACAACGGGAAATAGTCATCAAAATGTTACAAAAAGATTTATTAAAATGAGAAGATATTCACTACATATTGAGGGAAAAAAGCAAGTACAATCTGTATGGATCTATTTTTATAAAAAGTGAATCACTGCACATAGCATATAAATGTACATAAAAGTACATATATGTACAGAGTAAGTTACAAACAGTTATCTCCAGGTAGTGAGATTACAGTTAAAAATTGTTTTGTTTTTTTTTTACTGTCCACTTTTTCTACAATGCATATATTATTCTTGTATTAATAAAGCTAAAGGAATTAAATAAGTCCTTTATAGCAATGCAATGATTCTATGAAGGTGCTTATTCTACACATGAATCTTGAGACATAACTTGCCAGTAACTCACTTTCAGAATGTAGAAACAGTCATCAGAAATGAAACAGAAACCAATACTATATAACTTCTCTAGTCAATAAACTCACTAAAAAACACTTCTCTTTCACCATTTCTTCAGGTAGACAACAACCCTATCCTATTTTTCATACCCAGGAACCAATAACCAAATGAATCTGCCAAAGAAAATATGGAACAAAGCTGCCCTCGGAGAATTCTTAGCAGACTAGTGGGGCTCTTCTAATTAAAAAACATAAACAATCAAACAAGCCCCCCATACATCTCTTTAATAGTTAGGAATTTGGGGTTTACATTTTCTTTCCTAGAAATTATCAGCAAAAAGACTCAGCTGTCCTCTGACTTGAAACACTAGCATCGATTCAGCACTAAATCAGAAGGAACAGCACCACTTACTTCCGTAACAGAGAATCAGGACTAAACTCACTCCAACACCAGCAGAACCACATCAGTACCTAAAACTGAACAGGTACAGCTGTTCCTAAGACCTTTTTTAGTCTCTCACCCCTCTAGCCCAGGAAGAATTTCCCAATAATCCCACTTACCATTGTTGTTGGCAATTAGTGTGACAAGAGTCTTCTTTGTACTGTCGCTGTTCTGTGCCCCGCTGCTACTAACGGTGGTGGATGTAGAGAGGTGCCCAGCAACAGAAGCATGGGCAGCGATGGGCACTGGAGCCGAGACAGGCTGCTGGCTCACAGAAACTGTGGGGAAGGGGAGGCACAGTCACTTGGAGACAGGGACAGATGACACTAAAGGATACTGTTCTAATCTTCCCTTTTCATCTTACTGTGGGTCTCTATAGCCAAAAACTTTCCTGCTTTATTCGTAAATCCAACTGTTCATCTGATTTCTCCTATGTGTCCCTCACACCACAAATTAGACACAATGCCTTCTTCTTAGCCTCACATTTCCTGGTAAATTAAGTTAGATTATGAGCTCACTGAACCCGGATTTTACTGTTTTGCTTATATAGCACAAGCAAACCTCTAGAATTCAAAGGCTTATTATCTCCACTACTGGTATTCATAACCATGCATTAGTAAGCCGTCCACAAGACCCTGAACTGTCCTGTTTCAGCCCAAACCAATGCCATCTTCAGTTCTCAAGGCAGGAAAGATAAAAAAATTAAAAGAGCAACAGATACAATTTAGAGGGGAAAAGAACTACCACTCAGTTTCTGAATTCAGGGCAATCTAGAATTTGACCCTGCAACATCACCTTTTTGAAAGAGAAGCTAACAAGCCTAAGTTTGTAAACTGTCCATGGAGGCAGACACGAAGCGAATTCTGCTCAGCTCACAAAGGAAACCAAGTTCAAGTAAAACAAACAAAAAATCCCCCAAGACTATGGGAACCTGTTTTTGACTGGGTATATAAATGAGCACTGACACACACCTTTGCATTCTTGTTCATACATCATTTGGTAAGAGGATTGCTTATGTGTTTGATAAACATTGGTTAATCCAATTCTCAATGTTTTCAATTTATTAAATGTGTTTTTAGCTTTATGTACAAGGAAACCAAAGCACTTACAGACCAGAGCACAGTGGAAAAAGGTAGCACCAGTGCCACAGTGAAGCAACCCTGGATTCTTGAAGTCTTCTTCCACCTCGCACTTTCTTAACAAAAATGCCATTCAATTCAGTCAATATAACAATGATCTAAGAGCAAAAGAATTTTTGTTACCTGTAGTAGTTTTATCCACTGAATTATAATCCTCAACTACAGAATCCTCAATGACATCACTGATTTTCTGCCATGGCTCCAACTCCTCCTCCTCACATTCCATAAAGAGGTCGGTGTCCGCCATGCTACAAGAAAAAGAAGATTGAATAAGATATTGACCTCAGAATGGGAGAAATAATTTTATATAAAATATGGAATCAGATTCCTGAATCTATTGGTAACCTATTCCCTTGTGCTCCCTCTACCATTTCCCCTAACCTCCCCCCATTTCCAAGGTTCCAGAAGTATAACTTTTATTCTTGAAAAAAAAAAATTAATGTGGAAGAGTCCACAGCAAATTATTTAATAATTAGGGTTATGAAAATTTAATCTATAATACCCAGGGCTGGGATTAGGGTGAGGCGAATCATGCAAGTGGAGGGTCAGATCCTGCTTTATTTAAAATTGATATTTTGCTCATTATGAAATTTTTTGCATTAATATTGAGCTTTCAAAAATGATACATTTGCTGTTTGAGGAAAGTACCCTAGGAACTTGTTTGGAAAACCGGGAATTTTTGAAGAAAGCGCTAACCATTCTGTCTCTAGACTGCTGTTCTACTGATTCTGGACTTGAGCTGCAACATTTCCAGCCTCCAGCCAACCCTGCTTGCTTCAGACTGGCCCCCACAATCCTAATTGGCAAGAGCCAGTTCCTTAATATCTATCCTGTTGTTACTGTTCTGAACTCAGTGGTTTTTGTATACTGATAGACTCCTTGGTTTGTCTCAAGTCTGAAGTCAAGGGGAGATTCTGTCAGCAACCAAGACCTCTCTGTTCAGTCCTTAACGGGTTTTTCCTCAATTGCATGGCTTGTCCCTATATTTGTGCTACTAAATGTATAAAGGTATATAGTTATACCACCCTCTAAATTTTCTCCAATCATTTAATATATTGTGCAATGTAAAATACATTGCATCCTTAAAGCTGTCTGTCCATTTATCTTTATTTCAAGAATCTGAACAAAGGGCCAGGATATACTTGAGCTCTGTGTTTGGTGAAATTTAAATGTAAATAAAATAAAAATAATAGCATAAAAATGATACATTAAAATAGTATTTTATCTTGATTACTGAGCTTTTTTGCACTTAAGTGAGAACCTCACTTGTCACAATCTAATTCCAACCCTGCTACTACCTTAAACTCCACCATGATTTTGGGAGTCAGGCTTTAATTTGAAAACACTGCTTAAACACTGCTTAAATTACATTCATCTTTATAATACAAATAAAGAGTTATTATTACTATGCTGCTCTCCAGTATTAGTTGACTAAAAGTCAATTTCTTTGTCTTGGAGTGGAAGTAGCATTACTGCTCAATGTTCAAACAAAACTTTTAAGGCAAGGACTCTCGGTGCCCTTAGTATCTCAGAAATTTTTTCACCACACCCCGAAAGCAAAACCAAAACAAAACAACCAACCTAACCTTTGTGTTTAAATAGTTAGGGCCCTACAATTTGATAGTATTACTTTGCAAGATGCCCAACAGATGGCGTTGTCCCCTTGAAAATTTAAAATATTCCAGCAATGCCGCAGTAAGTTGGCTAGTCAAGTGCCCAGTTTTTTTTGTTTTTTTTTAACATCTTTATTGGGGTATAATTGCTTTACAGTGGTGTGTTAGTTTCTGCTTTATAACAAAGTGAATCAGTTATACATATACATATGTTCCCATATCTCTTCCCTCTTGCATCTCCCTCCCTCCCACCCTCCCTATCCTACCCCTCCAGGCGGTCACAAAGCACCAAGCTGATATGCCTGTGCTATGCGGCTGCTTCCCACTAGCTATCTACCTTACGTTTGGTAGTGTATATATGTCCATGCCTCTCTCTCGCTTTGTCACAGCTCCCCCTCCCCCTCCCCATATCCTCAAGTCCGTTCTCCAGTAGGTAGGTCTGTGTCTTTATTCCTGTCTTACCCCTAGGTTCTTCATGACATTTTTTTCCCCTTAAATTCCATATATATGTGTTAGCATTAGGTATTTGTCTTTCTCTTTCTGACTTACTTCACTCTGTATGACAGACTCTAGGTCTATCCACCTCATTACAAATAGCTCAATTTCGTTTCTTTTTATGGCTGAGTAATATTCCATTGTATATCAAAACTACAATGAGATATCATCTCACATCAGTCAGAATGGCCATCATCAAAAAATCTAGAAACAATAAATGCTGGAGAGGGTGTGGAGAAAAGGGAACACTCCTGCACTGCTGGTGGGAATGTGAATTGGTACAGCCACTATGGAGAACAGTATGGAGGTTCCTTAAAAAACTACAAAAAGAACTACCACATGACCCAGCAATCCCACTACTGGGCATATAGCCTGAGAAAACCATAAATCAAATAGAGTCATGTACCAAAATGTTCATTGCAGCTCTATTTACAATAGCCCGGAGATGGAAACAACCTAAGTGCCCATCATCGGATGAATGGATAAAGAAGATGTGCCCACAGTTTTAATGGGTAAAGTGCTTCATTTGATTCTAACTGGTCTCTAATATTCTATTTTAATTACTTCTGTGTTCCCAAACCAAAACCACAAAGGAAAGAAGGTATGAGCAGGGTAAGAAAAAGCTCTAAAGTGTCAACTTAAATTTTCTTAGTTTTGTATTTAATTTACATATACAAAAGACAATGCTAGCCAGAAACCGAATTAAAAAGAAGCCAAATCCATATCAAAGGCATTCTTTGAGTCAAGACTACACAACACACTTTTGTATTTTCCAGTCTAGTTCCACTGAAAGAGGTAACATTCTAAACAACTCTTTTCTAACTGCTTAATTTTATACTATTGTTCTTTGTTTGCTGTGTAACTTTCTTAGAGCCCACAGCCAACAGACAATTAATGCATACTATCAAACATCCAGCAGAATGAATATAAACTGTGGATAACCTCTACAGACGGTTTTCAAGGACCTTCTTTTAGCTGTGACCAGCTGCAAGCAAACTCTCCATACATACGCTGAGCAATCTGTAGAAAACTTTCCTTGGGAATAAGCAGAGCTATCTGAATGCAAATTGTGGTTTTCAATGTCATGCTTATGGATATTTTAATAGCACATCCACAGGCTGGTCTTTTACCTCAACTATTTATAGTATCATAAAAGACTGAGTTCACGTTTTATCCCGTCAAACAATGAAGACTAATAAAAATAATGAAAGATTCTTCCATCTGACGGGAGTCAAATTATATTATTCCTACCATGAACAAGGTATTCTAAGAAACAGAGTGGAAAAGGCAGATGTGAAACGATGGCAAAGAAGAATGTTTATGTCCTAACTACTTTTGACCAAGTGAGAAAGAAAAATAACTCCTCAGATATAAGCTCTGCCAAGACAACCAATGTAAATTAAAAGATTCAAAATGGAAAGAAAATTACACTTAGAAAATATTTTTCAAGGTTTTTACAATGGAGAAGACAGTTAACCAACAAGGTCTGACAACTCGGAAAATAATAAATCTGCTGACTGAGCATATTTTATGACTCACAGCAAAACATCTCTGAAAGACACTGAAACCAAGTTTTCCAAACAGTTTATTTGGAACTGTTTTTGATCTAGCCTCTTCTATCTCAGATCTAGCCTTATTTCTGATCTAGCCTCTTCTATCTCAGAATGTGATCATTCCTTTCATTTCAGCACCTATAGCTCAGGGTCAAAAAATTAACTCTGTTGAAAAGATGGGCCATACCACAATAGAGGTATCAACCTGAATTAAATTCCTTATAAACTTTAAAATTAAAAAATGCAAATTTAGCACCCTTCAGTAGTTTTCCAGCTATCAAAAAGGAATCTTCATTAATATAATGAAATGCTATATTTAATATCTCTACCAAGATGCTCAAGGAACACCATCTTTCTCTGCGGTATTCCAAGTGATCCATGGCCTATAACCACCTTTCAACTATATTTGATCAAAGAAGACAGGAATTACTAAATAGGTAAATCTTCCCAAACTATCAGTCTACTCATGTTTAATTTCTTTCTACACCAAACCTTCAACTTAATTTCTCACAAGAAAAAGAAAAATCTGGAATTTTCCCCTCTCTACCCTATTATTTTGCTATAAAGGATAAATGTACTCATAGGCTTGGAATACATCTCACATGCAAAAACAAACAGTGACTTCCCTGGTGGTCCAGTGGTTAAGAATCCACCTGCCAATGCAGGGGACACGGGTTCGAGTCCTGGTCCAGGAAGATCCCACATGCCGCGGATCAACTAAGCCTGTGCGCCTCAACTACTGAGCCTGCGCTCTAGAACCCATGAGCCACAACTACTGAGCCCACGTGCCACAACTACTGAAGCCCGTGTACCTAAAGCCCGTGCTCCGCAACAAGGAAGCCACCGCAATGAGGAGCCCACGCACTGCAATGAAGAGTAGCCCCTGCTCACAGCAACTAGAGAAAGCCTGCACGCAGCAACGAAGACCCAACACAGCCAAAAATAAAATGAATAAAATAAATAAATTTATTAAAAAAAAAAAAGAATCCACCTTCCAATGTAGGGGACGCAGGCTCGATTCCTGGTTAGGGTACTAAGATCCCACATGCCACAAGGCAACTAAGCCCGCAGCTGCAACTACTAAGCCCTCATGCTCTACAGCCCATGCACCACAACTACTGAGGCTGCACACTCCAGAGCCCGCACACCACAACTAGAGAGAAACTTGCAGGCCACAAGGAAAGATCCCATGAACCGCAACTAAGACCAGACGCAGCCAAATAAATAACAAAACCAAAAACCTTACATTGAACTTCAATCCTTACTCAGTTTTGGGACATTTTCATTTCTTCTGAAAAAGTGCCAGGTAAAAACCTGAATTCCAGAAATTAAAAGCCAGCACATAGGGAACACCATGCTACATCAAGAGGAAAACTTGCACAGGTAGTAAATTTGAGAATCATATATTGTAACCAAGTAAAGGGGCAAACTTTCATCATATTACAACTATGAATCTCTAAATCAAGACTGTAGTGATTCCTTTTTTGCTATTCCTAAAATGAGATATCAATTTTAATTATATACAAGAGTAGGGAATTCCCTGGCAGTCCAGTGGTTAGGACTCCATGCTTCCACTTCAGGGGGCCTGGGTTTGATCCTTGATTGGGGCCAAAAAAAAAAAATTATATACAAGAGTAGACATGGGGATTCCCAGGTGGCGCAGTGGTTGAGAGTCCACCTGCCGATGCAGGGGACACGGGTTCGTGCCCCGGTCCGGGAAGATCCCGCATGCCGCGAAGTGGCTGGGCCTGTGAGCCATGGCCACTGAGCCTGCGCGTCCAGAGCCTGTGCTCCGCCGCGGGAAAGGCCACAACAGTGAGAGGCCCGCATACCGCAAAAAAAAAAAAAAAAAAAAAAGAGTAGACATGTATCCATCACCCAGCTTCAAAAATTATCAACCAATCTTGTTTCATCTATGCCCTCTCTTCTTCATATTATTTTGAAACTAATCTCTAATATCATATTTATAAATATTTTATTATGTAGCTCTAAAAGATAAGGACTTGAAAAGATCATGTACCAAAAAAAAGAAAAATCATAGAGAATTCCTTGGTCAGCCAGTGGTTAGGACGCAGTGCTTTCACTGCTGGGGCTGGGTCTGATCCCTGGTTGGGGAACTGAGATCCCGCAAGCTGCATGGCCAAATTTTAAAATAAATAAATAAATCATAGTACCATTAATATGCCTAAAAGATTTATAGTCTCAATATCAAATATCTAGTCAACACTGAAATCTCAAATTCTCTCAAACGCCGTATTTCTTTTAAAATTTATTTTATATTGGAATATAGCTAATATACAATACTGTGTTAGTTTCAGGTGTACAGCAGTGGTTCAGTTATACATATTCATATATCCATTTTTTTTCAGATTCTTTTCCCATATAGGTTATTACAGAATACTGAGTAGAGTTTCCTGTGCTATATAGTAGGTCTTTGTTGATTATCTGTTTTATATATAGTAGTGTGTATATGTTAATCCCAAACTCCTAATTTATCCCTCCCCCTACCTTTCCCCTTTGGTAACCATAAATTAGTTCTTGAAGTCTGAGAGTCCCCTTCTGTTTTGTAAGTAAGTTCATTTGTATCCTTTTTTAGATTCCACAAATAAGTGATATCACATATTTGTCTTTCTCTGACTTACTTCACTTAGTATGATAATCTCTAGGTCCATGCATGTTGCTGCAAATGGCATTATTTCATTCTTTTTTATGGCTGAGTAATATTCCATTGTATATATTTACCACATCTTCTTTACCCATTCCTCTGTTGATAGACATTTAGGTTGCTTCGATGTCTTAACTAAATACCATACTTCTTAAAGTTTGTTTGGTTCAGATTCAAATAAGGTCCACATATTATGATTATTTGGTAAGTTTCTTAGGCCTCTTTTTTTTTTTTTTTTTTGCGGTACGCGGGCCTCTCACTGTTGTGGCCTGTCCCGTTGTGGAGCACAGGCTCCAGATGCGCAGGCTCAGTGGCCATGGCTCATGGGCCCAGCCGCTCCGTGGCATGTGGGATCTTCCCGGACCGGGGCATGAACCTGTGTTCCCTGCATCGGCAGGTGGACTCTCAACCACTGCACCACCAGGGAAGCCCAGGTCTCTTTTAATTTATAGATCTTCCTTCATCTTTTTCCCCCCACCTTGTAATTTATCTGTTGAAGAACCAGGTCACCTCTTGCAATTTCTACAGTCTGGATATTGTTGATTACATACACATGGCATTTAATATATGCCTCTGGCCTCTGTATATCCTGAAATTGATAGCTGGATCTACAGACATGATTAGATACAGGTTTAACATTTTTTTCCCCCAAGACTACTCACAAGAGCAGGATTTTCTTCCAACAGGAATCCTTCTATCCAGGCTCAATGCCTTGATCTAGTCATTCTAAATCTATCATTCCCTTTTCATTTATTACCTGAAACACCTTGATTTAAAAAAAAAACAAAACATATCTACTATTTGGTTACCCAGTGGTGCAGTTCATATAGTAAAAGTCTCGACTCTTTCCATCTTGCTTCTTTCCCTTTATTTACCAGTTTTCAAAATAATGATCTGTTTTACTAGCACTTCCTCAAAGTGACCAATGAGCTTGTTCTTTTTTAAAAAATTAATTAATTAATTTTATTTTTGGCTATGTTGGGTCTTTGTTGCTGCACGCAGGCTTTCTCTAGTTGCGGTGAGCCGGGGCTACTCTTCGTTGCGGTGCACGGACTTCTTGCGGTGGCTTCTCTTGTTGCAGAGCACAGGCTCTGGATGCACAGGCTTCAGTAGCTGTGGCACGCAGGCTCAGTAGTTGTGGCTCGTGGACTCTAGAGCGCAGGCTCAGCAGTTGTGGCAGACGGGCTTAGTTGCTCCGTGGCATGTGGGATCCTCCTGGACCAGGGCTCGAACCCGTGTCCCCTGCATTGGCAGGCGGATTCTTAACCACTGCGCCACCAGGGAAGTCCAATAAGCTTGTTCTTAAACTATCATTATATCACATCATATGACACATCAATTTAAACATATTTGATATGTTTTGATCCACTGCAGTTATCCTTATTGATACTCAAAGTGTCCTATTTTGGCTACTGGGAACTTCTCAGTTAGCTCCTGAGTCCTTCTGACACAACCCTTGTGTTTGATAAAATCCTGGCTGTAAGTTTCAGGCTCATCTCATACATTCTTGCCCCAGACCTAGAATCAGCCATTTCTCTAAGGAGCCCTGATTCCTTTTGGTGTGGAATGATATTCCAAGATCGCAGTCTAGATGCTAGTGACTTCTCTGCTCATTAAAAAAAAAAAAAATTATTTGGCTGCGTCGGGTCTTAGTTGCAGCACGCGGGATCTTTCGTTGCAGCGCGTGGGCTTCTCTCTAGTTGCGGCGTGAGGGCTCTAGAGTGTGTGGGCTCAGTAGTTGAGGCACAAGGGCTCTCTAGCTGTGATGCACACAGGCTCTAGAGTGCACAGGCTTAGCGGCTCTGCAGCATGTGGGATCTTAGTTCCCGGACCAGGGATCGAACCCACGTCCCATGCATTGGAAGGCGGACTCTTAACCACTGGACCACAGGGATGTCCCTCTGCTCATTTTAAACATAAAATTATCTCCATATCAACCCCCAACTATTAGTCAGCTACCTTCAATTTCGCTTCTATGTCATTTGGCAGAAAAATTCCAAATCTACAAATAAGACTTGTCTTAGAAACTTAAAACAAACTTCTATTTTCTCCTGAGATTCTTACTGGAGATGTTTCAATCTTTTAAACTTTACTAACTAATTCTCATTACTTCCACTCTTTTTCCAACCTTTCCCTATAAATTCTATATGCAGAATTTACATATAGTTAAAAAAAATTTTTTTAACATCAAAGATTAACAAAGAGGACACAGCATGTAGTTTAACCAAGCCCTTTAGCAAGTAACTTTTTTTGAGGCTGCCTTCATTACCTTAACATAATCATCTATGTTTTGTTGCATTTTTCAGTAGTTTGTTCATTTTTTATTACTGAGTAGTGCTCCATTTATGAATAAACTATCCATCCACATGTTGACAGATAGTTGTTTTCAATTTTTCAGCTATTATGAATAAACCTGCTATGAACATTTGGGCACAAGTCTTTGTATGTGCATATGTTTTCATTATTTTGGATAAATAACCAGGAGAGGAATTTCTGGGCCACAGGATAAGTGTATGTTTAACTTCCAAAGAAATGGCGAATTTTCCAGACACTAGCCTAAGTAGCTTCTGACTTACCCAATTTACAAGTCCTGCAGAGATGGTCTTGTAACTTACTATCTATTTATTGCCATGCCACAGGGCATGCAAGATCTTAGTTCCCTGACCAGGGATCAAATCCACGCCCCCTGCATTGGAAGCATGGAGTCTTAACCACTGGACTGGCAGGGAAGTCACCGTAACATACTTTATAATGTGGGGTTGCTTAGCTCCTATGACTCTTAGTTTGGGGCCCTCAGCTGATACTCTGAAACAACAGGAACATTCATATTTAACTAAAAGATACTCAATTTAACATTCTTCCCTTAACTACTAGACTGAAATATTTGAGAGGGCAGGAATCATGTCTTTCTTTTTATTAAACTGAAGTACAACTGATTCACAATGTTGTGTCAGTAAAGTGATTCAGTTATACATACATATATATAAAATATATATGGATGTAATATACATATGTATAATATATATATATATTCTTTTTCAGATTCTTTTCCCTTACAGGTTATTACAAAATATTAAATATAGTCCCCAGTAACTATTTTTTTAAAGACTGTCTTTTCTTGAATGCCAAGATATAAACAGATCACCTCAAAAATATCAAATTTATCAACTACTCCTAACAAAAACTTTACCCATAACACACAGCTAATAAGGTTCTTTTCCAAGCAAACTGGGAGGTGGGAGGGGGATGAGATAAAGCAAAAGACCTATACCTTACAAATGAAGAGCTCATTTCTAGCTTCAATAAAATTTCCAATAGAGCTAAAAAATGTCATCATATTCCAGTGTTCTCCAACATATACTAAGCACCCAAGCTGTGCAGCATATCTGCAGAAGGGAACTGTGTTCAAAGTCTGTACATAGGTTATATAAAGGGAAACCTAGATCATTAAGGAATCCACATATGCCAGTGGCTTTTATCCAACTCAGTAATACTCAAACAGGGATAATCTGCCCCCAGAAGACATATGGCAATGTCTAGAGACATTTTTGGTAGTCATAACTAGGGGTGGGGTTGGGGAAGGGTGCTACTGGCATCTATCTAGTGGCAAGTGGCCAGGGGTGCTACTAAACATCCTACAATGCACGAGACAGACGGGGACATATCTGGCACAAAATGTTAATAGTGCCAAGACTGAGAAACCCTGATCAAACTGAATCCATGTTCTGAAGGGGAAAATTTTTTAAAAAATCATCCCACGTTCTATGCATAAAGATCTCTCATTTCTTTTTTTTTAAATTGAAATATAGTTGACTTACAATGTTATGTTAATTTTCTCATTTCTTTTTAAAATAATTTATCCTCTCTGCAACAGAAAAGATGAGAACAAGATCCCTATGAATTGTTCAAAGGGTTACATCTTAACACAGTAAAAACATTTTTATAAAACTCATATACATCTAGTTTGTTTCACCCTATAATGATCTACCTGTGAAACTTGTTCCTGCCTAGGTACGTAATTTCTCCTTATAAAACTTTAGCATTATGATGTTAGTTCTGTAAATTTATGGTTACTATCAGTATTAACTGGTAAATAATCTTGGTGAAAATAATTTCCCAAAGTCCCAAAATCTCCATTTCTAAAATTTCTGGTTTTCACCCCTTTACTATTCCTCTGTGGCTTGCTTTTGCTAAATATATCAGCTCTTATTGCCTCTTCAACTTTCCAATCATTTTCTCAGAGGGCAGTGAACCAAAATGACACGATGCAAACTTATTTCTGTGGTCCTTCTCAAAGTCCTATTGTTATGCTTAAACTTAAAATTATGGAAGTAGCTCTATGTCTCAAAGCCAAAAGGTATGACAGTAATAAGTTTAAACAGAAAAATGTTAGCCAATAATACAAACTCTGTCATCAGTTGTTTGGTCTGTGGCTTATTCTTTTGTAAACAAACAAAAGCTATTGACAATAATGTTTAACCTGAATCAAACCAAGCACTTAAATTTAACTTCCAGTTTTTAGGAAATACAGCAGTAGAGGAATAAGTTAAGTAGCACCTCAAGGAAATAATGAGATAAATCCAAAAAGTGGGACATTTTAAAAGGAAATAAGACAACTGCAGAATATGGAATATTTTATAAAACTACTAACACAGTTTAAAAATGTCAATCTCACACACACATGCATATATACATGCATGCCCACACACAGAGTGAGAAGACTAAACCAGACTGAAAGAAACTAAAGCGATGTAACAAAATGCAACATGTAAACCTTTACTGGATTCTGGTTCATAAAAAAGCTATAAATGACATATTGGGGAGAACCGGAACATTTGAATATAGACTAGATACAAGACGATATTTGGAAATTATTTTTAATTTTCTTAGAAAGAATAGTGGTATTAGAGTTATGTAGGAGAACGTATTTATTCTTAGCAAATGCATGAAATGTTCAGTGGAAGTATCATGACTGTGACTTTCAGGTGGTTCAGCAAATATATATTTTGGCGTTTTCTTACAGACATCAAATATGCCAACATGAAAAATGGTTGTGTCGGGACTTCCCTGGTGGCGCTGTGGTTAAGAATCCGCCTGCCAATCCAGGGGATGTGGGCTCGAGCCCTGGTCCGGAAAGATCCCACATGCCGCGGAGCAACTAAGCCTGTGTACTACAACTACTGAGCCTGTGCTCTAGAGCCTACGAGCCCTAAGTACTGAAGCCCGTGCGCCTAGAGCCTGTGCTCCGCAACAAGAGACTCCCCCGCTCCGCAGTGAAGAGTAGCCCCCGCTCACCACAACTAGAGAAAGCCCGCACGCAGCAATGAAGACCCAACGCAGCCAAAAATAAATAAATGGATAAATTTATGAAAAAAAAATCGTTGTGTCTAGGTGGTGGGTTCATTGTAGACACTCCTTGTAGTATTCTTTCACCTTTTTTACACGCATGAAATTTTCTTAAAATAAAAAGTTGGGGGGATCAGAGGAACAAGGTCTGGGAATCTAACATAAAATATGGTGGCTATAGTTGATAACACTATAATTGATATTTGCTAAAAGAGTAGAATGTTCACATACACACAAGATAAATATGTGAGGTGATGGATGTGTTAATTAACTGAATGGGGGGGAATCCTTTCACAATATTTATGTATATGAAATCACCATGATGTACAGTTTAACATCATACAATTTTATACGTCAATTACACCTCAATAAAGCTGAAATTTAAAAAAGAAAAGAAAAAAAGTAATGGGGAATAACTACCTACTCATATCTTGGTTGTGATATTTTGTTCTACTATATTCTGCCATTTTCTTTTTGCCATTTACTAAATCAAACTGGTAGCCTCATGGGTTGAATTTTCTGTTAACTTGTTCTCATTTCTAGGAGCAATTTTCACATAGATTATATATACACATTTCTAAAGATGTTGCACCATAATTAAATGTTAGAAAAAAATAAATCGAAGTTGAGTTATACAGGTTACCAAGGAGGTACTGTAAGATGAGAAGAACACTGCCATCTTCCATTAATCAACGCATCATGATTATCTGACATCTTGGTAACCTATCTGGTTTCTGTATTTTGTAGCAGTAATTACACTGGTAACGTGATTTTCGTGCACTCAGTAGGTTTTACT
The DNA here is from genome assembly GCF_003676395.1 of Aethalodelphis obliquidens. NCBI lineage: Eukaryota > Metazoa > Chordata > Mammalia > Artiodactyla > Delphinidae > Aethalodelphis > Aethalodelphis obliquidens. The sequence goes on from NW_020838060.1 coordinate 1,477,080, forward strand.
CAACACTGCAACTCACACGGGACTATTAGTGATTCCCACAGTCTTTAAGTCTTTGGTATTCATCTTTCCATCCATAATATGGGTGTACCAGATACATACCTTTCTAGGGAGGACTGAATTGTACCTTAAATGCTGGCAAATATGGTAGTCTACCTTATACTCAGGTCCTATAAAATCAGCTAGTCAGTAAAAGCCTACATAACTGAAAAGCAAGATACAAAGAGACTCTTTATACAATCTTATTTAAAAGCAGCAAAAAGAATCCCTCAGTTACAACTGTCAGTCTACCTCTGAAGTATTTGATGGGCAGAAATCTCTACCTATCTTCACCTCAAATAAGATTAGGAAAACATGTTTTCTACCAAAACTCTCCAGACAGATTTGGCTCTTGAAGCATTGAATTCCTTTAATTTGTCTGGTTCTTTTATAGCTCTAAAGTAAACTCCAGGAATGAAGAATTCAGTATCTAACATTTTCAATTCACTGCTAGCGCATACCCACTCATACATAAATCAAGATAAAAAGAACATTTGGAACAGAAAAAATGTCTTAAACAACAAATTTAAGAATACCACTCTCTTGCTCCTGAGTTAGAAATAAACAATAATAATCCTCAAAAAAATCTGTATTCAAGTTACTTCAATTTTTGACTTTAAAAGGGATTAATTCCAGAAAACCTACAGGGCTGAATACTTAGTATGGCTATAAAACTAATTATTGTTAAACTTGTAATAAGAAGCATTTATTTACCCAGTCTTCCGTATGGCCCATTTTGTCCCTCACAGTAACTGCTGTAGAACCTCACATATAATATTCACAATGGGTTCTTAAATAGTCTTAATAATCTGCCTAATATTCTCAAACATAAAATACTTTCCACTTATCTGGCAGCAAATCTCCTATCGAGAAGAACCCAAATATATTCATTATGGGTTCTTTACTAAAACAACAACTAAAGTGAGCAGTTAAGTTTCCTTTTTTTTTTTTTTCCGCGGTACGCGGGCCTCTCACTGTTGTGGCCTCTCCCGTTGCAGAGCACAGGCTCGGGATGCACAGGCTCCGGATGCACAGGCTCAGCGGCCATGGCTCACAGGCCCAGCCGCTCCGCGGCATGTGGGATCCTCCTGGACCGGGGCACGAACCCGTGTCCCCTGCATCGGCAGGCGGACTCTCAACCACTGCGCCACCAGGGAAGCCCTAAGTTTCCTATTTTTAAAGGGTACAATATTCAGTTCTTCTCCCAAGAAAAGTTCTTCTTCACTGACAGTTGTATGTTGTCTAAATTCCATTTCTACTCAATTTCATTTAACTCTGCCAAATACTAGTAAAACATTAGTCCTTTCTCCTCTCCTCTGGAGTTACATGTAAAAATACGTTTTTGTGGATATGGCTTATTATCACAAACCAGATTGCCAAAGAATCTATCAAAGTCTTACCATACTGATATTATGACAAAGACACCACCAGCTCTAGGGTTTGTAATTTAAATTAGAAATCTCCACTTTCAACAAAAAGACATATATGGAGAATAAAGACTGAAACATTATCTGGAATACATTTTATTTTACTATGATCTAATAACAGGCATTATGCACTTTACATTATCACAATTAATTCTCACTATATACCCTAAGTAATACATTTTACAGATAAGGTCAAAACGAAGTTTAGAGAGTTCAAGTAACTTGCCCTAGGTTACAGCTGGTTTGAATCCTGGCTGGGATATTTACTAAGCTTTTTTTGCTCTGGAATTCTTCCCCAAGTCATTGCCTCTTCCATTATTAACTCCAACATTTCTGAATTCTCTGGAAGTTTCTATAGGGAGACAGATTTGGATGATTTAAGGAGAAGGACAGGACAGACCCAGTTTTTGGTCTTGGGACCCCTTTACATTCTTAAAATTATTAAGGATCCCAAAGAGCTTTTTTTTATGTGGACTTTACCTTTTGATATTTACATTAGAAATTAAATCATAAAAAATGTAAATACTTATCAGTATATTCAAAAACAAACCCATTACAGGTTAACTGAAATAACATTTTCAATTAAAAATTACTATTTTTCCCCCAAAGAGTGAAATAACGTTGTTTTACATTTTTGCAAATCTTTCATGTCTAGGTTAATAGAAGAGTTTGATTCTCATAACTGCTTCTGCATTCAGTCTGTGGTTCTATGTTGTTCTGGTTAAGTATATAACAAAGATCTGCTGTCACACAGATAGAAAAAGGGAAAAGTATTCTAAAAACCTTTTCAGATAGTTTTTATATTGATATAGTACTAAAACTAGACAAATGATAGTTTCTTAAAGGATAACTGCATCTTGGAACCTGAAACCCTATCAATGAATGTTATGTTAAAATCCATTGATGTACCTTAAATTTTGAAATGATTTCTTACTCATGGTGACTTCATGCAATGGTCATTTGGAAAATACAGACTTACTGAATTATGCCTATCTTCCAACTATTGACACATTTCATCATACAATATAAAAAAAAATAGTTATTAAAACTGACATTATAAGAAAAGTCTTTCAAGTACCAGGAAGTTGTTACGGTTGAGGTATCAACTTTTTAAAAATTCTAATTTTCACTCTCAAATTTTTATCACTGGGAACAAATACTATCGTTTTCCTTGAAGTGACAAGCTCACACTTTTTTCAAGAAAACATCCACAAACACTCAAGTGTCAAAAGCTGTAGTTTATCAGTCGTTCAAGTAAAAATGCTGTTCCAGGAAACAAGTAACTCACAACTAAATCTCTCAAGTGCCTTTCCTTATAACAAAGATCTACCTCAGCAGGCGGTGTTAAGTGCTTCAAGCACACTTCCCATTTGGTCATAGACTCTTATAAATTAAAAAGACATGTACTAAAGAGCTGAAATTTAATAAAACTAATTATTTTTACTGCTTCATCAAGGACATTCTCAAGTAAGTATAGAGTTTCCTGCAGTAGTTTTATCAAGTGTTGCTTTTGGATCATAAGTGCAAATGTCAGTGAAAAAGATAAACAGTGTCTCAGTATTATTTTGAAAACAGTTATGACCTCGAAGCTCTCCTGAATGGGCCTGAGGGGATTCCCAGGGGTCAGCAGACCACATTCTGGGAACTGCTTTTCTAGATTATGCCACTGGTTCAAGGTGGGGGTGGAAACTAACAAAATTCTGTTCATCCCAAGAGTCTTCATTCTGTTAGTTCCTTTAGTTTGAGATACATCAGCATAGCTGGTACGTTATAACCGTAATATATGAAAGGGGAAGGAAATCAAGGGCATAGATTGCCACTTAATTGTTCGAAGATTATATATAGTCTGCGCACCTTTATGCTGGATCAAAAACTCAATATGGTGGTTACCCTAATCAGTCTCAGCTGAAGGATTGCAGATTAAAAATGTAGAGATGATACCCCTCTCCCCATCCCATCCAAAAAAGCTTGGGGATGAGGCCCCCCCAAACCGCACTTTTAGCGATCTGCAAGGTACTTTTTATGCACCCCGAAGTTAAGAACGATTGTGCTAAGTAGTTCAAAGTCCAATTCCCAGTTCCAAAAGCAAGGGGTCTCAAAATTCAATGTCGTTCGCCAAGAAGCAGTCTCCCCCCGGCCCCGCCGTTTCCCTTCATCTAGATGGGAAAATTCCTTTGAAAGTGAAATTGTACTTCTGTGGAGTTTTGAGCTGCGGTGGGAGGTCTCTAAAAGAGTGTAGAGGGCTGGGCCACAGTCTGCAACAGAACGACGGCTGTTCCGATAGGACACCTGTATCTCAATTTCCATCTCGAAAAAGAGATCTGGTCTAAACGACTTACTCTTTCCAGCTCTACCTTTTTCTGAGCTGAAAATATCCAAGACAATGAGAGAAACGTCCAGTATTATTAACAATTTGAGAGAATCCCGCGTCTGACAGAAGAGGAAATCAGGAAAACTCGCAGAATGGAGAGAAAGCAGGTGGATCAACATCACTCCTTTTCAGAAGGTTTTAAGAATCTAGAGAAAATAGTCCCTGGGATAAACATGGCGCCCACCGCGGCAGGATATAACCATACGAAAATAAAGCTTTTTCCGCCACATCCCATTTTATAAATCACGGCGCCACCCCAAAATTTTAGAGCCGGGGGAGGAGACTTTGTAAACCGCGGTGCACTAAGGCTTCGGGTGTACTATACGACTGAGCGGGGATTACATAACACAAGGGAGAGACTAAGCAATCACTCATTCTCCTCCTCGCGCTCAAAAAGAGCGCCCCACTCGTTCCCCGGCGGGGGTGGCGCGGGGACGGCCGAGCACCATCCCCACCCCCGGGGGACGTCGGCCCACGGCCCCTCCCGCCCGCCTCCCCAGCGCGGCCTCGCCCTCCCCTCCCGCCGCGCCCCGCCGTCTCGCCGCCGCCCGCGCCCCCGCCTCTCCCCCAGCGGGCCGCCGCCCGCGCCCGCGCCCGCCCACTCCTCCGAGACGCCTCGCGCCGGGTGTGCGTGTGGACGTCGGGTGTGTGCGGGGCCGTGGACCTCGAGTGCGCGCGCGCGCGCCGCTGCAGGCGCCGGGGGCGGCCGGCAGGCAGACAAGGGCCTGCCCGGCCCGCCGCGCGGCTCCCAGGGCGCACGCACTCACACACGCGCTCGCGCGCCGCACCCCACGCCCGCCGCCGCGGGCCGCGCCGCCACTCGAGGGGGGCGGGGGCGCGCGCCACCGGGCCCCCACCCCCACCCCTCGCGCTCCCGCCCCATCCCCCTCTCATTGTCTCGCCTCGGAACGCCTCGCCGAGCGAAAAGATAACGGAACCCCCGGGAGAAGGGGGGTGGGGAGAGAGAAAGCTCGCTCGCTCACTCACCTCCCGTGGTCGTCGCCGCCGGTAGTCTGACCCGAGGAAGGCGCCGTCGCCTTAAAGGGACCTTGCACCCGGCGCCGGGAGAAGGGGGTGGGAGCAGGGGAGGGGACGGGGGCTTGGGGGGAGACGAAGAAGAGGGAACCGTTGAAAGCGCGTCTCCCGAGGGTGAAAGGAAACCTCCCTCGGGTTCGAGTGATTTGGGGTGGATTTTTTTCCCGAGGGGGGCGGGGGGGCCCCGAGGGAGGGGGGCGGGGGGGCCAAGGAATGCGGCTCCGTGTACGGGAGCTGGCGCGGGGGAGAGAGACGCCGACTCCCCCCACCGACCCTCTCGCCCCGCGGAGGGATACGGCTCGTCACTTCCGCCCTCCCCCTTTCGTGGTTTTTCAATTGGTTGGAGCGCGTGGCACGTCATGTGCTGTGCTCATCCTAACCCCTGCCCGGGCTTCTTTTCTAGTCAAGTTTGTCTGGGCCTGCAAATAAATAAATAAATAAATAAAAATTTTTAAAAAATGAAATGAAAAATAATTAGCCCAGAAGCAATATCTAAATTTTGGTGAGAAAGATGGGACTTCCAAAGAAAATACTTCCCTGGACTTTCCAAGGAAATTTTGGGAATCTCCACACTTTCCACTCAAGGCTTATACCTAATCAAAAGGGGAACCTCATGCCACAGGCCAGATGGTGAGGCCCAATGGCACCAACGACTGATATTGGAACAAAGGCATCAAAATGGCACTCGTTCTTCTTCACGAGACATTCGGTCAGGTAGCTTTAAGTGAAGAACTTTTAAAAGCCATTTTTACCCTGAACCCTTCTGGATTCTGGAAGGAAGTCACCCATGATTGCTTATTAAGGTAGTTCATGTATGGAAACTTTTTTGAGATGAATAGACTCAGCAGAGATCTTCAATTCAAAGAAACTGTAGACTCCACAATTGTGCTTTTTGCTCCAATCAAGGCTGAGGTGGACTGGCCCAAAGAAATTGCTCTGTCCATTAAAGACTATCCTCCTGTTATTTTTCCTCAAACAAAAACTAACCTCTTTTCCAAGTAACTAAGAAATTTTTTCCTTTATTACCTCCTGAAGTGATGATAAAATTTTAGTATTTTCCTTAGATATTTGAGGATATTGTTGCTCTTTAAGCAATACGCAAATATTTGCTCCAAACCAAATGCTAAATCAAGGTACTTGGTGCAAGACTGGGGAGATGCACAACCACATTTATTCCTTCTCTAGGTACACACTCCAAACCACCAGACGATGAAAATAGGCAGTGGAGGTAAGCATTCCAAATTGTGCACCTGTGGGCATGCACACACCACCACCCATTTTCATCATCCCATTTCATACATCTCAAAAACACGAGAAGGATTTCAACTAGTCATTCTTAGGAATAACTTTATTACTTGAATTGGAAGAACCACTGAGCCTTCTGAAAATTCTTCTGAAACCGTTCCAGACCTGATCTGGAAAAGCCCATGCTGGGATTATGGAATCAATCATCAAAAGACATTCTGCATGAAGCTCTAATCCTATTTTATGCTTTCCTGCAATAATTCAATTCATTATAATGTCATTTGCCTCTGAAATATTCTTGGTGAAAAATATTTTGGCATGCTCTAAGTGCCAGCTTATGCTCTCTGCCAATGAGCTGCAGCCCAGCAGATTGTACCATCTACCACTGACCAATCACCATTAGCATACCATACTGAAAATGCATCATGCATGTATTCATTTATTCGACAAATATTTATTGAATACTTGCTATATGCCAGGCACTGTTCTAGATGCTGGGAATGCAACGACAAAGAAAACAAAGTCCCTGAATTCATGAAACTTATACTCTAGTGAGGAGAGACATACAATATACACATAAATTGTTCCAATATCTATTACAGAATAACAAACGGTCCCAAAACTTGGTGGGTTAGCACAACAATTTTATTATTATCTCTCACAGTTCTGGGAGGTGATTAGACTAAGCTAAACAGTTCTCACTTGGAGTCTCATGCAGTGGCTGAGGCTGAAGTCATCTCAAAAGCTTCCTCAAAAGTCTAGAAGTTGATGATGACTATTGGCTTGGACTGAAGCTGGGGCTGTTGGTCAAAACAGTGAGCTGTTGGCCTCTCCATGTGGCCTAGGCTTCCTCATATTATAGTGACTGAGTTCCAAGATTTAGTGCCCCAAGAGGACCAGGCAGAAGTTGTCTGGCTTTTTGTGACCTAGCCTCAGATGTCACATAGCATCGCTTCCACCACAGTTACAGGCCCACTTCGATTCAAGAGGGATGGGAAACATCTCTCAAAGGGAAACATCACATTGTAAGAAAAGTATGTGGAATGTGAAATCTTGTTGTGGTCATCTTGGAGAATACAATCTGCCACACAAATAAATGAATATATAATATGTGATATGGTGATAGGTGCTATGATGGGGAAAAGGGCAGGACAGGGAATTGGGAGTGTGGTACAGGGGTAGAGGGTGGTTGGAGAAGGCTTTGTCATTAAGGAGACATTTGAGCACAGACCTGAAGAAGGTGAAGCCAAGTTCAGGTTTTACTGTTAGTGAAAGTGAAGTCCCTGGAGGATTTTGAGCCAAGGAGTGACATGACCTGAGAAACATCTTTAAAGGAACACTGTGGCCGCTTGGAGAGAATAACTGGTAGGGGCAAGTTTAGCAAGCTATTGCAATTTTCAGGTGAGAGATGATGGTGGCCTGGACCACGGTGGGAGCTGTGGAGCTGCTGAGTGAGTTCTGCAATATGTTGTTTACTTCTCTGTGACCTATTTTTCTGTAGTTGAGTTTGTGCCCTGGGAGACAGTTTTGACCCATAATGGCTAACAAAATGTGTGTGAGTGATGGTGCTATGCCTGCCACAAAAAAATAAAGGAAGGATATCCTGCTGAATGTTAAAATGGGAGTTTTGCAGGGATTGGAGGCATCTTTGAGGAAAGAATTCAGGAAACAAGGGTAAAGATCAACAGATAATCAGGGAATGGAATAAGTTCTTTGACACTGAAAAGATTTCCTAACTATGCCACAGCCTGGGAGGATTGATCAACAGTTGAATGACTGATAGCTGGAAGAAATCGGGGGCAGAGACGTCTATAAGTTCAGAGCATTTGAAGAAAACTCTACCACCTTGCAACACCAGAGCAACATCTCAAAAAAGGCTTTATAGCTAGCGTTCCCATTTCCAGAAACGTATTCTCCTAGCTGAAGAGGGAGAGCCTGTATTCATTTGGACAGTCTTGGAACATTTTGTTGTCATCTGCTAACACACAAGTTTCTAGAGTGAAATAATAGAACTGATACTTGTGGTCTCCTGTATTTGAACCATCTTGATGATGATGGGAGAACCGAAGCAGCAGAACAAATAACCTGGATTAAATCCCTAGAAATCAATTCACATGTACCTGTATAACATATTGGGCTGGGGTCTGAAAGCCAATCCAGTGTGGTATATTGAAGAAATTGGGACCCTAATACTGCTGCTAAAAAGCTACCCAAGTCTTCGGTAGCCAACTTAGAAAAACTGAATCCTCTCCATATGGGTTTCTAAGAAAGGTCAAAAGTTAATGGAAGTCCCAAGTTGGGCATTTCACAGTTAGGTAGCAGGAGAGTGTTTCAACAGTTTATAGAAACACTTATTTGCTTCCTTGGCTTATGGTTTCTGTCACGAGCTGAAAATTGGAACCACCTGTAACTTGGAGAGTGTCAAGGCAAAGACACAAATGATTTCAACATGTCTTCTGAAGTAGTGAGCCATGGGTGCTCCTCTGCTGTCAGTTTGTTAATGTACAGACCCAATCTCTGACTCCTTCATGGGGGCCAATGCCAGGTTCCCTTAAAAATGAGCATCCCGCTCTTACAGAACACACTTAGGGTCATCAAAACCAAGAGCTCAAAGGGAGCTACTCATTTTGGAAAAGGTAGAAAAACAGTGGAAACATTTTCACCACCTGAGCATCTCCCAGCTCAAAAAGATTGACAACTGATTGCACTGAGCCTGGGAGTCTAAAGAAGTCAACATGTGGAGTGGGAAGGAGACATGGAAATGCCTAGCTTGCAGGGAAATCATCGTGAAATAAAGGACAAATGAAGATCTATGTTTGACAAGTGTCAAATAAAAAATGGGGAACTTGGAGGCTGTTGTAGATTGTATTTAAGAATATTGTTTGTTAACTCCTTATGTTTAGAGGAGCTGAGGACTCTCCTAGGGGCTCAGAAAATTCTAGGGAGGTGAGAAATAGCTGGAGGAAGTTTTCAGCCTGGGTTTCTCAAAGAATTCCTCATTAGCTTTCAGCAAGAAGCAATTGAAGTTCTCTGTCTTCAAAATATATTTTTCAAGAAATGCATAAGCAGCAATCTCATCTGTCATCAAGACTTCTCAGTGAGTTGCTATATGATTTCATGGAAGATAATAATTTAGTTAAACTTTGAATTAAATTAATATTATTTAAGAGATACTCAGAAGCAAACCTATACTTGTTTCATCTAGGTTGTTGCTCTGGAGCTGAGCAGGTATGATTATCAAGTAATTAAACTGATTCCATAAAACTTCATGGAAAAATGAATTGGATTATTTTATGGACACACTTGTTTATGTGGCTTGTTCATTATAAGAGATTGCAAAATTTTTTTTGTCTAGGATACATTCTTTTTCTAATTTAGCGGTGTTTGTATTTTACTGTAGTCATTAATAATTTCCAGAACACAACTGTGGACATTAAACAACGAGTCATTCTTTTGAAGGACGTGAGGATTAATATCATTGTTTTACAGATGAGGAGACTGAGGTATCCTCCAGAATTAAATTAAAAAAAATTTCTGGTGTAGTTAAGTGGTCAGATCCTTTTGGGTCTCTTCTTATTGTTGAGTATGTACAGTAAGAGTTAGAGGTAGCAAGGAGGCTATCTCCTGTGATAGCCAAGGATTCATTTTTTAATGCCGTTTCTATTGCCTGAAACATAAAGGTAATAAAATCTGAAAATGTGAGAGTGCCAAGATTCACCAATTTAAAATCATTTAATAGGAGGAAAATGATTTAACCTTCATTCATCCAGGAAATAATTCTCGCTTCTAGGTTTGTGTGTAAATGCATTGGTGTGTAAGTACTATGAGTCAAGTGCGAATATGAGTTTCCTCTTTCCTATGCACCTGCTTCCTGGCAGCCTCTGATCTCTGCTTCTCCTATTCAGAGAACTTATTCCTAGTCTAGAGAAGTGACTCTTAACCTTTTCCGCATTATGAACCCCTTGAAAATCTCTATGAAAGCTATGGATAATCTGCCCCAGAAAGATGCACATTTGTGCATATACACAAAATTTTGCAAACACTTTCAGGCTTAAAGCCCATTCATGTGCCTGTGCATGAACCCCAGGGAAAGAACCTCAGGCCTGGGCTCATTGGACAAGATGCTTCACTTCCTGTGTTCCCAAAGAAATGATAGCCTCTCAATAATCATATGAACATGTGTGCCCAAAGAACTAGAGATTCTTCTCATTCTGACAAGTGGCTTATTATTATTAATTACTATTGTTACTATTATAATTTTATTTCTTCCTTTACCTTTGCCCAAAATGTTATTCAATACCTGTGAAAGTCCAATAACCTCTAAGACCTGAAAGATTATCAGATAGTCTAGCTACCTCAGCCAGTTGAATTGATACCTTTGGAATTGAGGAAGTTATCTCTGATTCTCCAACACTGCAAATATAGTGACCCTCATGGGATGCCTGGCCCCATTTACCTGATTCATTGGCTGTGACTCATTGAATATTCATGTACTCTCTGCATTTCCCAGCCTTGAGGTAGGGCTTCAAGATTGAGTCCTGACAAATGGGAATATGAGTGTGATTGGTGACTCCCAGCCCACTTAAAGCACTTAAAGGTTGATGTGGCTCTTCTCTTCCCATTTAGAGAAACGGTAGGACCACAAGATGGAAACAGCCTAGATCCCTGAGTCACCCCAGGGAGGAGAGCGGAACTAGTGAGTTTCCCAAAATACATTGGACTTAACCAGAACAACAACAAAAAACCTTTATTGTGCTAAGTCATTGAGATTCCAGGATTAATTTGTTAATTCAGCATGGCCTAACTATACTGATAAATACATTGGTATAAAGACTGGATTTTAAAAAAAGAAAGAAATTACCCCAGAACACTTTTTTTTTTTTGCGGTATGTGGGCCTCTCACTGCTGTGGCCTCTCACATTGTGGAGCACAGGCTCTGGACGCGCAAGCTCGGCGGCATGGCTCACGGGCCCAGCCGCTCCGCAGCATGTGGGATCCTCCCGGACCGGGGCACGAACCTGTGTACCCTGCATCGGCAGGCGGACTCTCAACCACTGCGCCACCAGGGAAGCTCCCCCCAGAACACTTTTATGGCTAAGAATGGGAATCATTATGGTTAACTGGATAGAGCTTGATATTACCTACATTGCAGGGTTATTGTATAATAGATATGATAGTATATAAAATACCTAGGAGGGCACCTGGCTTATATTAGTTACTCCATAAATAGTGGCTTTTATTATTAGTTCTTTTAAAAAAATATTTATGTTTTTTATTTATTTGGCTGCACCGGGTCTCAGTTGTGGCATGCAAACTCTTAGTTGCAGCATGTGGGATCTAGTTCCCTGACCAGGGATTGAACCTGGGCCCCTTGCATTGGGAACGTGGAGTCTTAGCCACTGGACCACCAGGGACATCCCTATTATTAGTTCTTAAGATATCCTATAGCATACTATAAGTATTTTATGGGACATGATAAAACTGGACTACACTCATGGACGATAGGATCCCTATTCTGATTCTTTTCCAGATTCTCCCCTTAAGGTATCTCTCCTAAATAGTTTGGGTGTTGGGCTCAAGCATCTTTTATAAAATTACTGGAACTAATAACTTCCAAGAAATAAGCTGTATATTGTCTTTAATCCACCAACATTGAGTCAAATCCTTTTATTTCTTCCACACGTTAATTAAGAAAACAGCATAACAGGTAACATAATATCGCCAAGTGCTAATTCATGTGATCCAGACAATGAAAGAATATGACATATAAAATTATGCTGTGTGAGACAGTACTTTCTAGAAAGAAAAAGGAAAGCTCTATGCAGGCTCAAGTCTTCAGTGAAAACTTCTTGAAAGGAGTAGGGCTCAGATCTTGTCTTGAAGCACAGGTAGGATGTGGATAAGTAAGAGAAAGGAAGAAAAACATTCTAAGTGGGCAACAGAATGATCAAGGTACTGATCAAATCCATAAAGGATAAATATCAGGTTGAAACATATAACATTACTGGGGTTTTTTTTGTAGGTACAAAACAATCAAATATTGGCAATTTCATATTGTTCAACCTAATAAAAGCGGCATTTGTGGAGTGATACACTGGAAATTTTAACTGTATTTGTAATGTTTTATTTTTTGTCCTGAGTGGTAGGTACATAGGTTTCTTATATGACTTCTTACTTCTTGTGGTTCTTAAGTATTTCACAATTATTAAAATAATTTAATGAAAAGCAAAAGAGAAAGTAAAGTCTCATCAAATAATTTAAATGATTCCTTTAGGTAACACTCATTCTGTTGATGAAGATAACACTCAGTTTTCTCAGCATTCTCAGACTTTCACCCTCTTCCCCAGCTTTTCTCCAAGTATATCAGGGGACAGCATAGCTTATGCAAACACATGACAAAGGAGAGAATCCAGAGATCCCCCAAGTGTTCTTTGACTCCTCTGGCCTTTGGGGCAATGTGCCTCTCCACCTGGCCACTGCTTGCCCTGCTGGTGTTTGCAGCTGAAATTTGTGGTTCAAGACCATGTGGATATAAGGGACCTGGCCTCCCTTAGAGTGCTCAGGCCTTGTGGCTCTTCCTCTACTCCCCCTCAGCTCTCTGACTCTATGGGTCCTTCTCCCATTTGTCTATGAGGCTCATCTGGCCGTGGCCCCAGTGTGGCAGAGGGGGGTGTTCCCTTTGCAGTCTTCACTGCAGTGTCACCTTGCCCCTTAAGGTCACCCCTCCAGCCAGCTCCTCAGTCAGACATTCAGCCACTATGGCTCTCACTGTGGCTTTCCCAAGAAAGCTACACCTCAAGGCCTCCTGCCTGACTACACCTTTACCTGGTGTGACAGAGGAGAATACAGCGTTCTGGGCCTCCTCACAGGGGCCCAAATAGGATCAGTCCCTGTTATTCCCTCCAAATATACGATACACCTCTGTCATCTCTACACAGAAGCCTGGAGAGGAGAAATTGGGACACACATCTGACAGTTTTCCCCTTCCCCCTATTTCTCGATTCCCCTTCTTCTTCCCAGAATCCCCCCAGGGCCCAAAACACAGGCTTGCCTGCCTTCATCGCCTTCATGTCCTTCTACCACTGAGCACAGGCAACATGACCTGGCAGTCATACCCTTTGGGAGAACTCCCTGGGTTAAGCTCCCCAAGCTGGGCTCTTCAGGGAGGTACAGGAATTTTTTTTTAAAGGGAATTTAGGAAATCCTCTTTCAAGCCACTAACCTGGCTTAGAAAGTTCTTGTCTTGCTATAAAATCCTATGTTGAATGTCAGAAGCCAAATATCTCACTATTTTTTCCCCATTCCTTCTGTAACAAATCCTTATTTCCCCCCGGGGCGGATGGATGCCAAGGGCCAACTAAGGATAAAGTCATTTTCTGAGAAAGGGAAAAAGGAAAGCATGCTATTTTTCAAAAGAGTACTTTTCTGGGCTTCCCTTGTTGCGCAGTGGTTGAGAGTCTGCCTGCCGATGCAGGGGATGCGGGTTCGTGCCCCGGTCCAGGAAGATCCCACATGCCGCGGAGCGGTTGGGCCCGTAAGCCATGGCTGCTGGACCTGCGCGTCCGGAGCCTGTGCTCCGCAGTGGGAGAGGCCACAACAGTGAGAGGCCCGCGTACTGAATAAAAAAAAAAAAAAGAGAAAAAAAAAAGATTACTTTTCTAATTGCACTAAAATTCTTCCCATCCCCTGTTCCTCTCCTTCATAGAGCTCCAACCCCGACATGGGTCATGCCCCATGACCCCGACAGGTCAAATGCCAAGGTTTACTGCCAGGGTTGATACTCAGAATGTTGAACAACTAGCTGAATAGCAACCCTGACCCATGATGAACATGTAGAGGAAATAACAACCAGTTAAGTAAGTTCGCAGTGTTTGCTCTTCTTCTCTCCCAAAGCATATCTGTGCACAGCTTTGTAAACAATTTACCCAGGGGCTCCCCTTCCTCCATCCACGTTTGCAATGACCCCCCCCCCTTGCCTGGTAAACAAGATCTGTGGAGTGTGTCTGGTGCACTTCAGATGCCAGTTAACAAGGCATGACTTCAAGGAACATAAACTATCTCATTGATATCACAATCGCCTTTTAGGCAAGAGGTCTTTGGAGGAAAACACTCAGATCCAATATTCAGGGAGTCAGTGAAACAAAATGAAAGGAGAGACGGGCAGTGGGTAAAGAGTCCTGCCAGGCACTAACTAGCACATTACTTACCCTTGTCTAAGCTCAGTTTCTTCAACTATGAGGTAGGGTTATTAGGAGAATTCACTGACCTAATGCATGTAATTTGCTTAGCACAGAAAAGTGTTGATAAATAAATGTTGATAAATATAAGTGTTAATAATAATTCTTTTTATTATTATTTTATTGTTGTTATTACTGGGCCAGTGGCCCACTATTGACAATGAAAAGTGTTTCCCTACCATCAGCACCTTCACCTGCATATTCACGTGGGCCTTCTGATCCAACTGCTGAACAAATGAAAATGGCAGGAATGAAGTGAGTGTGTGTAATGGGGGCAAAGATGGAAAATTCAGTCACAGACCACAGCCCTGATTAGCACAAAAGAGAGCTTCCCCTACTGAGAAGGGACAAAGTCAAATTCAATCACTTCAGGCTTTCATATGACCTAAATAGGATGATAAAAAATTTTTAATAAATAATTAGGGAAAAGAGAAAAATGTTTATTTTATTTTATTTTTAAATGTTTATTTTAAAGTAAACATAAATAAAAATAAAATAGATCCACAGGAGTACTTGAGTACATGATATTCCAGCAACCCAAGCTTCCAGGACTACACTGCAGACAGTGCTTTCAGACACATGTGGAATGTGTCCATGGCCCTGGGGTCACAGGGTAATAGAGGAGCCATAGAGAAAAGACGAGCTTGGCAGAATTGCCTTCATATTTTAAGCTATAGCTTTCTTTACTGAAATAATAGTTTTCAAGAAACAAATTATTCACAAACCATTAATAGCATATGTTGAGATGGGAAGATGATAGGCAAGAAGGATAATTAATTCTGGCCTATTCTTTAAATAAAATACTGTCTAAGTATAGAGGAATAAATTAGATGACTTTTCAAACCTTTCTAATCAAAGCCTCCTAAAATAATCCCATTGTCTAGTGCAGTGGTTTTCAAACATTTTTTGACCATAACACACAGTAAGAAATATATTCTACATCTAGACTCGGTACATGCACACAGACAGTATTCTTTCTTAATACTGGTTTCACGAAAGAATATATATATATAATTTTTATAAATTTCTTTATTTTACTTTTGGCTGCGTTGGGTCTTCATTGCTGCACGCAGGCTTTCTCTAGTTGCAGCGAGCGGGGCCTACTCTTCCTTGAGGTGCGCACTTCTCACTGTGGTGGCTTCTCTTGTTGTG
Organism: Aethalodelphis obliquidens; assembly: GCF_003676395.1. NCBI lineage: Eukaryota > Metazoa > Chordata > Mammalia > Artiodactyla > Delphinidae > Aethalodelphis > Aethalodelphis obliquidens. Next base: position 1,492,583 of record NW_020838060.1, read on the forward strand.
GAGCACAGGCTCTAGGCGCGCGGGCTTCAGTAGTTGTAGCACGCAGGCTCAGTAGTTGTGGTTCGTGGGCTCTAGAGCACAGGCTCAGTAGTTGTGGCTCACGGGCTCTAGTCACGCAGGCTCCACCGCATGTGGGATCTTCCTGGACCAGGGCTCAAACCCGTGTTCCCTGCATTGGCAGGCAGAGTCTTAACCACTGTGACACCAGGGAAGCTCCCATGAAAGAATATTGATCCTTAGTTATGTAATGTTTTTCTATTGTTTTATGCCGGTTCCTTCCTTTCTTTTCCTTCCTTTCTTCCCTTGTCCCTTCTTCCCTTTCTTTCTTCCTCCCTTCCTCCCTCCCTAATACTCCTTGCCAAACTGATTTTGCCACTCATAATCTGAAAAATACAGGCCTATTGGGTTTTCCTAATCATTAAATATTTTTGCAGGTGAGTTTACCCATCCAGAATATGGACAGAATTCAGCCAACTTCCCAGAAGAGCAGTTTCTAGGTTTGACTTTTGTCTCTAGGATTTAAGAAGTCATTCCCAGGGGATCTTGTTTTGTCTATAGCTGAACATAAGTATTTAGGAGGGGGCGGGAAGGAAGGGGACAGATGAGAATCAATAGAAAGAACTGCAAGGTCCGAAGACAAGAACCATTTGTCTAGTGCAATCTACTTTACTATATATTAATAAAAAAAAAAAAACTGATCTTAAATATTTAGCATCATCGTGCACCTTTTACAATTGACCCAACAAACCAAGCTCTGGCTTGGAGGCGCAATTATTCATTTTCACGGAAGAGTGACCTCTTTTTTAAAATCCAGGACCCCCGCAGCGTCCCAGCCCTTCTCCGGCCTCCAACTTTTCCCTCCAGTTTGGTGGAAGGTTACATTAGAAGAAAATAGTCCCTATAGTGTTGAAACTTTTCAGGGGAAAAGAGGGCGTTTGACGTGTGGGTGGGTGGGCAGCGCCGGCCGGTGCAGCTGGTGCGGCGAACGCCCGGGGCTGGGCGGCACGCGGACGCGGAGGCGCCAGCGGCGGGGGCAGGACGGGGCAGGAGGAACCCGGAGGCGGGGGTGGGAAGAAAGCCCTGAAGTCCAGCAAAGGACAGAGGCCGCTTGCGCTCCTTTGCTGCTCACCCGCCGCCCGGGAGGGGGCGCTGGCTGCCGGGGAGTTGAGGATGGGGCCTTGGTCTCCCGAACCCTAGAGTCGGCTTGGGTTGTCAAGAACCGTCTTTTTTATTGATCATTTCTTTTTGTCATGAGGCTCTCTTGGCCTCAGACTGCGTGAAGGGAGCCATATTAAGAGTGCAGAAGAAGAGGTGACCTGGAGGAAAAATTAAAATGCGATATAAAAAAAGAGTTTTTCTTACTTCCTTTCTCTCTCAAATTAATTTAGATGTAAATTACATTTTGAAAGGTCCCAAAATCAGTCTCCAAGGCTGTGTCCTCTACCCTCACCAGATACATAGAATAAGATTTTGATGTGATAGTAATTTTGCCAGTGGAGGCCGACTCCCCAAACCATCACCCTGGTAAGTAATGAACAATTTCCATGGGTTATGACTTTGAGGTTTTGTTTTACTTCATTCTAATAGATGTCCCGTCTAAAAGTGGGTAAGATTATACCTAACTCAGCCCAGGTTTAATTCGGATTATTTTTGAAAACTCTTGATGGGTAGGTAATTTACCTAGTTTCTCCTTATTCAGATTTAGGAAATATTGCTTTATTGCTACATGCATTTTAAGTGTCTTTTGCCATGCTGTTCTTAGTGTGGGTAGAATGTCTCTCTCTTTCCCCGTTGGTACTGTCAACAAACATTCGAGGAGTGCTTAGCTCAGAATACTGTTGGGTATTACAGATTAAACAATCTGACATACCTGTCAATTTCATCAGAAACAGCATTTATGTATACGTATAGTCTGTACCATGCTATATACTAGAAATCTTTGTGAAATGTAAACTCCTCATATGTAGAGACCCTATTTTATTCTGCAGTGAAATGGAGTCGATCTCCTTGCAGTGTTGTGTATTTTAAAGGATCTAGGATTTAATAGGGACTATTAAATGATAGCCATTAGTATTATTTACCTTGATATCCTCCAAAGTGCTTTGCTCATGGCAAACACTCAATAAATATTGGTTAAATGAATGAACATGGCATGTTCCTTACTATGCACATAAGGAAAATACCAGGATACCCTGTAGCACAATGACTTCCTTTCACCAATGAAGCTTAGTGTGGAGGTGTCTATCCTACAGCCCTTTTACCAGACGCAGGCTCTCTTGACCTTGGAATGTGGATCACTTAAAATTTTCGGGGGAAAATAAGTGTACTTACTTAACTAGTAGGCCCTAACCTCTTGTCAGTATGGAGCTTGAGAAGTTTGCTTAAATATGGAAAAGCTAAGCTTACTTGACACAAATCAGGGGGAAAAAAAGGTTTCTACATGTTATTCAAGTTATTCATGTCAAAAGTGATTAGTGGGCCCCAGCTTCCATTACATCATTCATTAGGAGAGTGTGGGCTGGGAGCTCTGCAAGTCACATGATTCGATGGAGGAATTAAGACTGAATTTTCTTTTGTGTTTCTGCCCTTAACCATATTCAGTGGTAAGCATGTTTGGAAAAGGTTAAAGCAGAACATGGAGATCTAGTTTATTTTAATGCTGTCAGACTGCTAAGCAGTGGAAACTTGTTGAAGAGATTTACCAAGCTGTTTCCTTAGATTAAAGACTTTAGTGAATTAATTAAAAGGGTTCTGAGAGATACAACATGCCAGACCCCTACTGGCTCATAAAATTGTTCTTTCTGATTGATGTGACGTGACAGCTGAGCACAGTGCATGTAAAGCTGCAGGAGAATAAAACAAGAGTAGTGCTGATGTGTTCAAAGACATGTAAGAGTTCCACGTGAACTGGCTGTGACCACGGAGTCAGCTGGACACCGTGCTTATTTCCTTTGGCTCAGGCACCTGAGCTCAGTAGAAGCACAGATTTGGCAAGGTGCTGAACTACTGGGGGAAAATGAAGTCACAGCTTCAGAAGAGCTTCACAGATTGTGATGTGTTGGTATTATGTTTCATGTTTTAGTCATTGCTTTTAGGATGCACGCTTGAAGATGGTCCTCAGTTATGGAGTCATGTCTGCGCCACTTGGTTTCCCGAGTGACTGACTGAGCTGAAAGTGAACTACGTTTTTAAGGAGACAGATATCCAAGACAAGTAGATGAATTGCAGAAGTATTCTAAAATTTTTAGCCAGATTCTAGGCAATGTTGGGTCTAACTGGTTTAGAAAATACATTCTTTTTTAGCCAACAGTGTCAACAATATCAACCAACACTGAAGCTGAGAGCCGTCAGCGTTAATACATACCTGCAGTCAGAATTTGAACGTGCCTTGGCCAAATACATTTATTCATTCAACGCATCTTTATTAAGTGCTAGGCCTTGGAGATACCTCAGTTCTTATATTGTCTAATAGTGTTGTTCAATAGGAATATAATGTGAGCCCCGTGTGTAATTTAAAATTTTCTAGTAGCCATATTAAGACATTTAAGAGAAATCAATGAAATTAATTTTAATAAGATATTTTATTTCCACCAAATATAGCTAAACTATAATTTTAATATGTAATTAATATAGGAGTTATTAATACAATATTTTACATTGTTTATTTTGAATTGTTGTTCTAATTCAGTGTGTATTTTACGCTTAGAGCACATCTCACATTGCACTAGACACATTTCAGCTGCTCAAATGCCACTAGTGATTACCGTATTGGGCAGTGCAGGTCTAGAGGGAAATACAGATGAGTAAAAAGGTAATTTCAATAAGATGGAATAAAGGCAATGATGAGAGAAGTATAAGGTACAACGAGAACATATAAAAAGGGCTTAGTTCCTTCAGTTCTTCCGCCTAAAAATCCCATACTTCTCTCTGCTCCTCTGCATTCTTCCTGCCACCACTCTAATCCAAGCCAGCATCATCTCTCTCCTTGACTTCCGTAACAGCATCCAAAATTGTCTACCTGCATCCGCCCATGGCCCTCTCTGCAGCTAGAGTGATCTTTTAAAAATGCCCGTCCAGGTGCTTCCCTGGTGGCGCAGTGGTTGAGAGTCTGCCTGCCGATGCAGGGGACACGGGTTCGTGCCCCGGTCCAGGAAGATCCCATATGCCGCGGAGCGGCTGGGCCCATGAGCCATGGCCGCTGAGCCTGCGCGTCCGGAGCCTGTGCTCCACAACGGGAGAGGCCACGACAGTGAGAGGCCCACGTACTGCAAAAAAAAATAAAAAATAAGAAAAAACAAATAAAAATGCCCATCTGATCATATCACTCCCCTGATTCAAACCTTAACTAGATGATGAATTGAGCAAATGTGAAATGATGGACGTAAAGCACCTGGCACAAGACTTCTGCTCACTAAGTTTACTTCTCCCCACGTCTCCCTTCACTTTCTTGTTTCTGCCTTCCTCTTCCCTCTCTGGCTCTGGAAAAAGCATCTGCCTCCCACCCTCTCCTTCCTCTTATCACCACTTATCAGTCTCTTATCACCTGAATTTTTTTTTCTTGCTTTCCCCTTTCTTCTTTCTTGTCTCTCCTTCATGATTTAGTTTATTACAACATAGAATTTAAATGGTTTAAATTTTTGTGCTGTAGGGAGTTCCCTGGTGGCCTAGTGGTTAGGATTCTGGGCTTTCACTGTCATGGCCTGGGTTCAATCCCTGGTGTTGGAACTGAGATCCCATTCCATAAGCTGCACAGAGCAGCCGACAAAAACAAACAAACAAACAAAATCTGTGCTGTAGTTATGTACTTCTGTGGCTCAAGTTCTTCATTTTTTATTTTTTAAGAAGATGTTGGGGGTAGGAGTTTATTAATTACTTACTTTTGCTGTGTTGGGTCTTTGTTTCTGTGCGAGGGCTTTCTCTAGTTGTGGCAAGCGGGGGCACTCTTCATCGCGGTGCGCGGGCCTCTCACTATTGTGGTCTCTCTTGTTGCGGAGCACAGGCTCCAGATGCGCAGGCTCAGTAGTTGTGGCTCACGGGCCTAGTTGCTCTGCGGCATGTGGGAGCCTCCCAGACCAGGGCTCAAGCCCGTGTCCCCTGCATTAGCAGGCAGATTCTCAACCACTGCTCCACCAGGGAAGCCCCAAGTTCTTCATTTTAAAAGTCAGAAAAGCTTGACCTTGTATCAGAATTAAATTAAAATGCTTTTTACTTCAGCATGGTCTTCAGTTAACTCTTCTTATAGAAAGCTTCTATACAAAAGTACGTATTATCTTCTTTTGGGAGGAAAACAATCCCCTTTCATGTTCTGTAGAGGAGAAAATGGTGCAGCTGTTTACACAGCATCCTCCTCTAGTGATGTGAAACATGTCAGAAGAACCCAGGTACCTGCCCATAGCTGTGCCTCTCTTAGGTGGATTGCTGCTGCCTCTTGGCAGTAGGGCAGTGAGGCAAGTTAATTATTCAGTGTCAGTGGAAGTAAATAAATAAATGAATTACCTAGTTAAATAAACCTTCAGGCTGCTGAAAGCTGGCAGTTTCCTTAACTGCACACTTTCTTTGGAGGATCAGTTCTCTTGTTTGAAGGAACAGCCAACCCAGGCATATGGGCTCTTCCCTTGTACTTCTGAGAAAGTGGATTTACGACCGTCTGTGTATTCATCTTTCTGTTTACGTCTCTGACATAGACAACTCTGCCTACCACTCTTTCTACCTCCACTGAGAACAAGGAGAGATCCTGCCACTGCAGAAGGAAGAAAGTAAGTTATAATTCAAGAAGGACTTCCTGCTGTAAAGATATAATCAACACCCACACAAAACAAGTGAGGGAGTATCTTAGCCTAGAAAAGATGTTTCTGTTATAGAAAAGACCCCCCCCCTCATCCCAGGCCTGGCCTGAGGGAGGCCCTGCCCCTGGAAAGGCTTGGGCATTCAGAGTCAGAATCAGCAAGCATTTGTTGAATAGATAGATACTACATAATACAAGGCAGCTCCATGTACATCTTTCTACTACACCATTTTAATATTTTAATTTAAGAGAAACCCTTCAGCTTTTTCCCAAATGGAATTTTATCCTGAAATGAGATCCTGCAGCATGAGGACCAGCTACAGAAATACTTTAGTATTAAGGGACCTCCACAACCTGAAACATTTTTCCTAACTTTGACCACTGTTCCATGGGCTTCCAGAGGCTGTACCACATTCTATCCTAACAGCTTGTTCTTAACCTCCCACTACAAAGATTTACTGAGAATTTCTTTCTGAACAGAATTACTCTCATGAAATAAATAGTAGAAGCATGTTGTATTTATTAGGATAAGTGCTATAACAGATCCAAATAAGGAAAATGGCTCCCATACAGTAGTTTATTTCTTGCTTCTAGGGTGGCAGAGCAGCCCTCCTCCATGTAGCCGTTTAGGAGCCCAGGTTAATGACGGCCTGCAGAAGGCACGGAGGAGACACATGGGAGGTTTTATGGGCCTTGAAGGAGGGTTCATCCCCCTAAATGGGCTCCACTGATGGGTGTCAGTTTGCAAACAGTTTGTTACTGATGCCTGACAAGATAAGTATGGAAATGGAGAGTAAGCCTTTAGAAAATTTTATAGCAATTTTGATAGAGTAATTTTATGTCTGCTGAATTTAATAAAAAATTGGGGCTTAATTTATATCTTCGTTTTTTTTTTTTTGCGGTACGCGGGCCTCTCATTGTTGTAGCCTCTCCTGTTGCGGAGCACAGGTTCCGGAAGCGCAGGCTCAGCGGCCATGGCTCACGGGCCCAGCCGCTCCACTGTATGTGGGATCTTCCCGGACTGGGGCACGAACCCGTGTCCCCTGCATCGGCAGGCGGACTCTCAACCACTGCGCCACAAGGGAAGCCCTATATCTTCATTTTTTAATTTCATTTTTCCATTAACTTATTGCTAGTATATTTTTTCAAAAGTTCTGATCCACAATGGATTAGAAAGAAAAAAAATCTTGTCTTTTTTGCCACATATGTTATGAGAAGCACTAGTGTACATTCCTTCCCTCCATGTACCTTCTGCTAGAACTTAGTCTCATGGTCATGTCTAACCGTAGTGGAGGTTGGGAACGTGGTCTAGCTGTATGCAAAGGGAAAAGGGGAGAAGGCAGATGTTGGTGAGCACTAGAAGACTCTGGCACATGTAGCTTACACACCTGGAAACACAACTTGAAGTTTGTAACGGAGAGAGAGGACTGAGCCCCCAGGATGAGGGTGAGCTATGGGGAATGTATCCATCCTACTTTCGTCCAGGCTGGAGACCACTGACGGCTACTGGCATTAGTTACAATTCAGAAGGATTTGGCTGCTAAGGTCAGAAGGAAAAATGTCTTTATTTGCTAGGCTCATTTCTCTCACACTCGAACTTTTCTTTCCATTCTCCCTGCCATGCCTTACTTAGTTCGTTATTTCTTAAACTATTGAAATAGCCTCTTAACAGAGGCCCCTACATCTATCTTTACCCACCTCAGCCCCATCTAACATGTGAGTCTCACTGTGTTATGCTTCAGTAGTTTCCCTGTCACTCACAAGCCTGAGTTAACTTTTGTCATAAAAATCCCACGAGGGCATTCACATTCCAGTCCCTTCCTACCTCTTAGGCCTCATCTCCTGGCACTGTGCTCTGGGCATTCTGTGCCCAGCCTTACCGACTTCCTCTATTCCTGGCACACTCCATGCACTAACATGCCTCCTTGCCTTGGACGTGCAGCCTCCCTGGGAGCACTCCCACCTGTCCTTCAGCTCTCAGTTTAATGTTACTTCATCTGTGAAACCTTCCTTGATTCTCTTCAGCCTGGTGGTGCACCCCTTCCTTCAGGAAAATCATAATTGTTTGGTAAAAAATAGCTATCGCTCTAAAAAATGTATTTCTCCCCATCTTAGACTATAAGCTAAATGAGGCCCAAGAACATGTGTTCTCATTTATGTATCTCAAGTGCCTCCTATGGTTTCTGATAAAGAGTTGGTACTCAGTGAAGATTTGTCAAGTGAATGAGTGAATGGTTTTCGACCTTTGGACAATTCAAGGATGAACCTTTGGACCATTTAAGCTCCTTCTTGTCTGCCCCCTGTCTAAGAATAAAGGGTTTGAGGAAGATAGGACAAGAAGTTGACACAAAAACGGAAGAAACGAAAGTTAGCTCTCAGAAAGACTGTCAAATGAGAGGACTCTGAAATGTTGGTGTCTTGGACTGGATGTGACATCTCAATGCCTAGAGAGGAGACTGCTAGTTGCCTACTCAGCACCCAATATTTCATCCTTCCTTACTAACAGAGCCCTTATGTTATTGAAAGTGGCAATGGGCCTAGCTGAGAAACGACATCTCTTAGACCGTTGTTGCTAGGAGGAGCCATGAGATGTGATGGAATTTCTTGGAAAAGACCTTTAAAGGTGGCTGACTTCGCTGAGAGGTCTCCCTTTCTACCTTTGCCTCAGCCTCATTTCTGCTGCTTAGAATATGGATGTGGTATCTGCAGCTGCAAATCTTGCTACCAGGAGGCAACCTTGAGGATGGAAGCTGTGAGCTAAGGAGAGCAGGATAGAAATATAGAAGCAGCCTGAGTCCCTAATAGGATGGAGCCACCCTACCTGGCCTGTCTTGCCTATTTTGTATAAATTTATTTATTTATGTATTTTTGGCTGTGTTGGGTCTTTGTTGCTGCGCACAGGCTTTCTCTAGTTGTGGCGAGCGGGGGCTACTCTTCGTTGTGGTGCGCAGGCTTCTCGTTGCGGTGGCTCCTCTTGTTGCGGAGCTCAGGGGTTCAGTAGTTGTGGCTTGCGGACTCTAGAGTGCAGGCTCAGTAGTTGTGGCGCACGGGCTTAGTTGCTCCGCGGCATGTGGGATCTTCCCAGACCAGGGCTCGAACCCATGTCCCCTGCATTGGCAGGCGCCACCAGGGAAGTCCCAGTACCCACTCTTAGCCATTACCATATTAGCATATTAGCAATAACATAAGCGCATTCAGAGGCCTGACTGTAGTTCAGAAAGCTTCGGTAACTTGTTTAAGGTGACACAGTAAGCGGTAGAGCCAAGATTCAGACCCGGGCCCCCATGAATCTTAAAACTGTGCATTTCTGGGAATTCCCTGACAGTTTAGTGGTTAGGACTCCACGCTTTCACTGCCGGGGTTCGATCCCTGGTCGGAGAATTAAGATCCCGCAAGTCGCATGGTGAGGCCGGAAAAACAAACAAACAAAAACAAAACAAAAACCCAAACTGTGCATTTCCCCATGCATTTTGGAAGGACCCAATGTGGGTAGACTACAGGGTGAAGGGGCGGAATACCAGATGCATAAATGAAATCCTGCCTTTTACTCTCCTGTAACCCTGAGTCTTACCCATGGAGCCGACATCCATCTCGCCCTCTTGTGGCCACATGACCCACTGCTCTTGGCAAGCAGTTAATAGGAAGTCCCACGTGGAGGGCTCAAGTCAACAAAGGGCTTAGCTCAGCCGACCCATGGGAGAAAGATGGGGTATTCAAGGAGGAGGAAGGCAGCTACCAAATAAGGGAACCATGCTTAGCCTGACTTCCCAGTACCAAGTCCATCCCCAGAGCTAGGAGTGTCAACCTCCCATAAAAATAAGGGCCAAAAAACTCTAGGCAGTTGATAAGACTTTCTTAATCATGATATGGGGCTCTCAAGAGAAGAAATGGAAGATATAGTCCCCTCCCTCAAGGAGCTCATCATATAATTTATCCATTTGCGCAATCAGCAGACAGAATTTTATATGGTTAAGAGCAAGACTCTAGAGTCTGACTGTCTGGGTGTGAATTCTGCCTCTGCTACTTACTGTGTGACCTTGAGCAACTTACTTAACTTCTCTGTGCTCTGATTTCCACGCTTAAAACGAGGGTGATAATACCACCTACTTTATAAGATCATCATGAAGATTAAATGAAGTAATATTTGTAAAGCGATTAGAATAGTGTCTGGCATATAGTAAATGCTTAAGAGACTTATAGATAACCTGTAAATGAAACACTCCTTTTGTGGTTTAACTCCATAACAATTCAGAAATGGGGAAAGTCATAGGAGAAAAGAAATTAAGAAGGGTGTCACTAAAATAGTGAAGCCAAATAATGGACAGGATTTGGGAAGATGCAGAGGTGTGTCCCGGATCCAGGCAAAAATATGGAGGCAGAAACTGGCATGGTCAGGGTTACAGATGAGGTGGGGAGTGAGAAGGCATGCCAGACAGTAGACAGGGTAGGTGCTTGCAAGCCTCTGATCAGAGCATTTTCAACTGATAAATTCATAACCTTGTGTGTGTTTCTGTTTAAAGACACCTTATTTAATATCTATTGTTGATTCATTAACATTGAACTCATGACAAACAGCACTCTAAATCATGCCTGCAAGAAGCTTATCTAACACCCTTTTCCTCTGTAGGGCACATCCCAGCCTTCTTGCACCTGGGAAGCACTTCAGCACTGCAGTTGGGGGCCATTGTAAACAGCGAAATCACCAACAAAAAGCATCCACACAAAAGCAAAAAACAGAGCACTAAACAGACCATGAATAGGACACTTGTTTACCGGATGAGAGCTGAAACAAGGAGGTAGAGCGCTGCCCTGTTGGACCTCAGTTGGTAACGTCACTATCCCATGACTCAAATTTTTTGCTGCTCTGAACACATCTGTGAATGACCATGAAAGCCTTATGATTACTGATTGGGGGGTTACAGATAAATTTTAGCAAGTAGGCAAAATTGACAAATATAGAAACTGTAAATCATGAGGATGAACCATACATAGAGGACCAGCTTCTTGGTCATGTGACCTGTCCAGTCACACAGAGACAACATTCAGAAGGGCCCCAAGCTTGGTTTAATGCTCTGCTGTTGTTACTGTCCTGAATTATTCCTAACTTTTTTTTAAATTGAAGTATAGTTGATTTACAATATTGTTAGTTTCAGATGTACAGTGAAGTGATTCAGTTATATATATATATGTTTTTTTCAGATTATTTTCCATTATAGGTTATTATAAGATATCAAATATAGTTCCCTGTGCTATACAGTAAACCCTTGTTGCTTATCTATTTTATATATAGTAGTATGTACCTGTTAATGCCATACCTTCCCCCCACCCCTCGAAATTCTTAACTTTTGAACAAGGGACCACACATCATTTTCATTTTGCACTAGGCTACGAATTATGTATCTGGTCCTGTATATGTTTGTGTAGGCATATTTTATTTCATAAATGAGATATTATAAATACTCTTCCTTTTTTCTTATATTTTCCTTTTTTAAAAACTCAGTATTATATCTTTGGAGACATTTTCATATTGACATATAGAAGTCTACTTTCCTCCTTTTAACATCCATAGTATAGGTGTATCATGATTTATTTTTCAAGCCTCCTATTGCTGGACATTACTTTATGAATTTTTAGAAATTATACTGAAAAGACCATCCTTGTTATACATACACAAACGCTTTGGCATATCTTCAAATTATATTCATACAGTATACTAGCAGTAGAATTGCTGCTACCTCAAAGGATATTTGTATTTCAAATAATGATCATTATTGCCTTGTTGCTCTCTAAAAAGTTTGTGCTGATTTTCACTCATACCAAGAAAGTTTGAGAATGCCTGTTCTCAAATACAGCTTGCCGATTCCATAAGTTTCCAAACTTAAAAAGAATTTGCCAGTCTGATCAGCAAAAAAGGTATTTTGTAGTTGTTTTAATTTGCATGTATTTAATCATGTGTGAAGTTGAACATTTTTTCTGTATGTTTATTTATTAATCATTTTTTCTCTGTTTTTGAATTTCCTGTTGCTATCCTTTGTTCATTTTCCTATTAGGCTGTCTTTAGTACTTCTTTATATAAATGAAAGAAATTAACCCTTTGCTTATTATATGAATTATAAGTATTATCCCTGACTTATGAGTCTTTTGATTTTATTTGCAGCATTGCTTTATTTCCAATACAGGAACAAAGCTTTTCATGTTATACACTGAAACTTCTAGATGAGAGGTATTTTAAATTTCAATCAGGGAATTCCCTGGCGGTCCAGTGGTTAGGACTTGGCGCTTTCACTGCAGGGGCCTGGGTTCGATCCCTGGTCGGGGAACTAAGATCCTGCAAGCTGTGCAGTGTGGCCAAAAAAAAAAAAAATTTAAATCAATATCACTTCATGATAGCTTAGATATAAAGGGCCTGGGAGAGGAAGACATCAAAGATAACACCAGTGTTTCTAGGTTTGGGGAATAATAATAGTGTCCGTACCAGGCTCCTCCAGCAGGAATCCTCCCAGTGATAGGTCTTCCCTGTGAGCTTAGGGAGCCAAAGTTTCAAAATCAAGAATTCATTAGAGTTTACTGCTTTTATTTTTTAATAAATGATTTAGGAATAATTTTAGATTCACAGAATAGTTGCAAAGATAGTAAGCAGAGAGCGTTCTCAGATACCCTACACCCAGTTTTCCCTACTATATATTAAAATACTACATTAACATGGTATATTTATCACAATTAATGAGCCAATATTGACACATTACTATTAACTAAAGTCCATACTTTCTTCAGATTTCCTTAGTTTTTAGTCTCATAACCTTTTTCTATTCCAGCATACCATATAATATTTATTAGTAATGTCTTCTTAGCCTCCTCTTGACTGTGACAATTGAGTTTCCTGCTTTTTGTCATTATCATTCCACATCAATTCACTAACGGGAGCAAAACCCTATCTGAACTAGCCATGCCCAGGATACAGAATCAGCAAATAGCTGACTCTAGATCCTTATCCCCACTCTCCTCCTGCTTCCAATCCCCCTTTTCTGAGTCTCTCAGGCACCCTCCACTTCCCCTACATTCACTCCAGTGCCCTGCGCATTCCTTCTGTGCCCTCTGACTTAACCTCTGACAACCTAGCAATGCTTAAGTCTTCCTCTGAAATCAAAGACTGTTTTCTACCTTCTTTGCCAAAGGTAGGGATTAACCCCCACATAGTCCCATAAATTTGCCTTATTTGTTTAGTTATATAATTATTTGTTTGTTTGTTTATCCCCTCAATCAGAGTAGCTGGCTGGTTTTCTTAGTAGCTAGTCTCTGGTACAATTCTAAGAAAGGAGGTGCGGGCTTCCCTGGTGGCGCAGTGCAGGGGACACGGGTTCGTGCCCCGGTCCGGGAGGATCCCACATGTGAGCCTGCGCGTCCGGAGCCTGTGCTCCGCAACGGGAGAGGCCACAACAGTGAGAGGCCCGTGTACCGCAAAAAAAAAAAAAAGAAAAAAAGAAAGGAGGTGCTCCTGATATTGGAGAGAATGAGGACTACGATCAGGAGAGGCAGGGAAGTTGGGAAGCAGAGCTGGGGTACTGGGGAACTTCGTGCACCTGGTTTGTACGTGTCCTAAGTAAAGGTGAGTTGCACAAGTGCAGAAGTCCAGGAAAAATTTAGAAATACAGATTTCATATACTTATGAGAGGTCAGTGTTTAAAATGGAGCTTGGATAGATGTCTGCTTTTGGAGGTGGCAGTAGAAAGCATGAGAGTGAGGGAGAAGAGTAGGGGGCAGAGGAAAGAACCTTGTCCACAGTTAGGAAACAGGGGAAGAAGTTCCCATGAAGGAGGCAGGGGAGGGGCTGGAGCTATGGAAGACCATGGACAGAGCAGTGGTGTAGGAACCCAAGGAGAAAAGAGTGTGGAAAACCAGGAAGCAGAGGAAGAAGAGCCACTCAGTAAAGGGAGGACTGAGACAAGGTCTTCAGTTTCTCAGCTCACGTGCAGAGGAGGGACGAGAGGACTTGGAACCCTCGTGTGATAAACTGCTTGACTCAGACGTCGTAAATAGAAAGGAAAGAAATCGGAGGGCAGCTTCAAGTTGCAAAAGGATGAGGATAAGTTTCTCTTACACATTTTCAGGGCATAAGGAAAGTAACTCAGGGAGGGAATTATTGAAGATGATAAAGAGGAAAGGGAGATTGGTGGAAGTAAGATTCTAGCTTTTAGTTTCCCTGCTTCACTTAGGATGAAGCTCATGAAGGCAGGGATTTCTGTCTGTTTCGACTTCTGTTATATTCCAGGAGCCTAGAACAGTGTCTGGTACCTGGTAGGTAGTCAATAAATATTGATGAATAGTGGAGAGGAACAGGAATTATTAAGTCTAGACACTAAGAGGAGAGGCTGGTTTTAGAATGAAGGATAAATAAATATCTCTTCCTCTGAGATCATAGGGAAAACTGAGGAGCCAGAGGGGGAGAAGGAACTCATGCCTGACGCCCTAGGCTGAATAATAAGGTACCTAGTGGAGGTGGACTGCAGGAAGGCGGGTCTGGCAGGGAACTGAGGGCAAAAATCCCCTCCTGCTCCCATGCAGGGCAGCCAAGAGCTGGCCTGGGACACCAGCTGGGCACTTTTCCCAGCCCTTGCATTCCAGCCGAGTCCCATACACAATGAAGAAATGGAGCTGACAGTGCAGTGACATGATTTAGGTTAATGAACCTAAATCACCTGCCAAGTGGGTGGGAAGTTGTTTTTCTGTCTGCCCACTTTTATAGAAAACATTTTTTTATGAATGATTCGTGTCTCATTACTCAGAGCACAAACTTGTGAGCTGATAACAAGAGGTTAAAACCCAGAGAGAACATAGCTACCCCCACCCCATCCCATTCCCCCCAATTTCTGGTGTATGGGTATGCTCACCCTCTTGATTTTGGTGAGGATTTCACAGATGTGTATATATATATATATATATATATATATACACACACATACATATATATATGTGTGTGTGTGTGTGTCAAAACTATCAAATTATATATTTACGTGTGTGCAGTTCACTGTATGTCAATTATACCTCAATCAAGCTGTTTAGAAAAAGGAAAACAGAATCTTTTTTTTTTTTACCATTTAAAAAAATTTTTTTATTGGGGTATCGTTGATTTACAATGTCGTGTTAGTTTCAGGTATACAGCAAAGTGAATCAGCTATACATATATCCACTCTTTTTTGTTAAATTCTTTTCCCATATAGGCCATTACAGAGTATTCAGTAGAATCCCCTGTGCTATACAATAGCTCCTTATTAGTTACCTTTTTTATATGTAGTAGCAGGTATGTGTCAATCCTAATCTTCCAATTTATCCCCTCCCCCATCTTTACCACTTTTAAGCATAAGGTTCAGTGGTAACAAACACATTCATCACATTGAGCAACCGTCACCACCATCCATCCCTGTGAACACTTTTCATCTTCTAAAATGGAAACTATACCCATTAAACAGTAACTCTTCATTTCCTCATTCCCTGCCCCTGGCAACCACCAGTATATTCTTTTAAAATATATCTGGACAACCTATGTTTTCACCAATTGATCAAAAGGCAAATTGGATGTCTGTGTTAATGGCATAATAAAAACCTCAAATATAAGAATACTACCACAATCAATTTAGAAATCCTTAACATTGGTGTCAATATGTGGCGAATCTACTTTTTGTATGTGGCTGCAAAGAGGTACAGCTAGACGTCAACTGTGATGCTCATTCACTGGTGGTTAACCTTTCATGTCCCTAAACCTTTCTGTACCATCTTGTTTTCACTGAGACCAATCTACTTTTTATTTGCTTTAAAATATTTTATTGGAATCCTTTGGGTAAGATGAAGTAAAGGCCACCTAATTGATTTTGGTCCCCAAATTTCTAGGCAGTCCCCTCCCTCCACCCCAGGAGATTGACAGCTGCTCACGCGGGTTAATACAGGAAAGACGTGAAGTTCCAAGGATCTGTCCAACACCAGGTAGAGAACATCCTTTGTGTCAGCAAAATTCACAGTACCCAGGTAGAAGGCATGCTACTCTCCACTTCTTGTCACTCTCCACTTCTTGTCACAGCTTGTTGATGAAGTGGCAGGTACCATTACCTGGGCATCGCAGCTATCCCAACAGCACTTCTCCAAGAGGAAAATTCCAAACTTTAGGCCTTCATCCACCAGACTATCCCTGAATCTCTGTGAAGGGGCACTGCCCCTGCTGGGCTTCCAAAGCTCTCACGCTTTATTCAAAAATAACACACTGGTGAACGTCTTAAACCCCT
Organism: Aethalodelphis obliquidens; assembly: GCF_003676395.1. Lineage (NCBI taxonomy): Eukaryota > Metazoa > Chordata > Mammalia > Artiodactyla > Delphinidae > Aethalodelphis > Aethalodelphis obliquidens. The sequence continues at coordinate 1,508,642 of NW_020838060.1, forward strand.
TTGAGGCGCTGCGGACCCTCCTTCGAGAATCAGGGGCCTGTATGCCGGCAGCTGTGCAAAGATGGCGCAGGCGGTCGCCTTCCTCTTGGAAGGTTGCACAACTGCCGCCAGGCGGATCCCAAAGCCACCATCTTCCCCATTCACGAGTTCACTGCACAAAGACAGAAAACAGAATCTTAAATGTAAATTTTTTTTGATCACAGAGTTTGGAATATATATATATATATATATATATACACACACACATACACACACATATACACAGGTTTATATATATATATATTTTTTTAATTTTTTCAATTGCATATATAAATTTATCTAATTTATCTTTACAATCAAAGAAAAATTTATTTTGAAATAAAATAATTATTTGGGGGGAAAACAAAGGTCAACCCAGGGAGATGAGATACAAAGAGGGTCATTGTAAGATTTCCAGCCACATCTCAGGATAAACTAGCTACTCCCTCTCCTCGGGTGAAAACTGAAGAGGAAAAAGTCTTTGGTTAGCTGGGGTGAGAATGTTGTGTTCCTTTTATAAACTTTTTATAATTCTTTATTTAGCTCTCCTTGAGTCCATGGTCTCTTTGTAACCTTCAATCTATAGAAAACCCTCCCTTTCACAGCCTGGAGAGAAAGATGGCTTTTTCCTAGGGAAGCCAGTTGCTCTGCCATTCTGCTGGTGCCAAGGGTCCCATTTCTTCATCCTCCTGATACACTACAGAACTTGAGAGACACCAGTACAACTTACCGAATAGAGGGATCTGGGACCTGGTTTCCCTGCCCCCAGGACTCAGTGGTGAACCAAATCCTAGCTGAGGCCAGTTTACTTTAAACTTTTCTGAAGAGGTTTTGAAAATCATTTCCAAAGGAATGAAATTTAATTGGGTAAGGACTGAAATTACTCCCACTTTGGGCTCTGCCATCACATTGCAGCCTTAGGGCTTTTATGCCAGACAATATGCATGAAACAGTGCTGGGTGCTGTTCTTAATCTTCAAGAGAAAGGGTTGGTTCTTGATCTTGACTTGAAATTCAGAAAGCCTAGAGAATAAAATCCCTGGGGTGGGGGGTCACAAATCCATATTTACTTTGTGAGTTGGAACTGGTCTGCTTAATAAAGCTCATTCATAAGTGAGGATGGTAAAAGTCAACACACTTCCTGAACTAACAGGCCCCAAATTCACCAAAAATATCCAAAGGACTCCAAGGGGAACAGAGCCAAGTGTGCTAGTAATTGCCTTATAATCCTTCAGGCTTTAGCTCCAAAGCCAGTTCCTCAGAGGGAGTTCTCTTGGTCAGACCACTCTCCAAACCTTGTCACCATCATGATGCCCTTTTAAAACTGACTTCAGGGGACTTCCCTGGTGGTGCAGTGGTTACGAATCCACCTGCCAATGCAGGGGACATGGGTTCGATCCCTGGTCTGGGAACATCCCACATGCCACGGAGCAACTAAACCCGTGTGCCACAACTACTGAGCCTGTGCTCTAGAGCCTGCGCCACAACTACTGAGCCTGCGCGCCATAACTACTGAAGCCCAATACTCTAGGGCCCGTGTGCCGCAACTACTGAGCCCGTATGCTGCAACTACTGAAGCCCATGCACCTAGAGCCTGTGCTCTGCAACAAGAGAAGCCCCTGCTCGCCGCAACTAGAGAAAGCCCACACACAGCAACGAAGACCCAACACAGCCAAAAATAAATAAACAAATAAAATAAATAAATAAAATTGACTTCATAGCACTTATTAGCATTTTATCAATTAATTTACCTGTTTATTTTCTGTCTCTCCTACACTGGAAGAGAATCTCCATGGGAGCAGGGATCTCACCTCCTGTGTTCATCACTCTATTACCACAATAATGTAGAATAATGGCTTCCCCCAAACGGCCACCTCCTAATTCTAGGAACTCCTGAATATGTTACCTCATGTCATAAAAGGGACTTTGCAGATCTGATTAAGTTAAGGATGGGGACTTAAAAGTGGGGAGAGTAGCCTGGATTATCCAGGTGGGCCCAACGTAATCATGAGGGTCTTTATAAGAGGGAAGGAGGATCAGTGTCAGAGAAGGAGATATGACAACAGCAACAGCAGTCAGAAAGTGGGAGAGAGATTGGAAGATGTTGTGCTGCTGGCTTTGAAGATGGAGGAAGGGGCCACAAGCCAAGGAATGTAGACAGCTTCTAGAAGCTGGAAAAGACAGGAGAATAGAGTCTCTCCTAGCCTCTAGAAGGAACGCAGCCCTGTGACAACTGATTTTAGGATTTCTGATCTCCAGAACTGTAAGGTGATAAATTTGTGCTGTTTTAAGCCACTAAATTTGCACTAATTTGTTACAGCAGCCATAGAAAACTAATACAAATGGTACCTGATGCATAGCAGATGCTCAACAAACATTTATTGATTGACGAGCTTCCTTATATCTGAGACCCCAGCCTACAATAAAAACAATACTTTGCAACTTCATAGTGTTGTACAATAGCAAAATGAGATCATAATCCTAATCTCATTTTATTTTCACAATTATTATCCTTATATTACAGACAAGGAAAATAAAACTCAGTTGTCAATTTCCCATAGAGGCAGAAGGTAGATTCAGAACCAATATCCTTATTTTCTCCTTATTTTTGTGTAATGTATAAACAATGTTAACAGTAAAGGACAGGTGAAAAAAATTTTCATTCACAATCCTTTTACTCTAATAGATCAACTAGTTTTATTTTTCTATGTCTTCTTCCAGGTCTCATCTATGTAAACGTAAAAAATCTTTGTAATTATAGTATGTGTTACATATATACGTAGTTTTCATTTTTCTGGTTAATATTATTTTACTGCCTGGGTGTGTTGGTTTGGGTCTTTTGGGAAACAGCTGCTGAGACAAAGATAACAATATAAGAAGTTCATTGGGGGTAACACCTGTAAAAGATAAAGAGAGAGGAAGCAGGATTGGGCGTGGAGAGCCCCAAGTCATGATGCAGCTCTGACGGTCTCAGCCAGCCCAACACGGAGATCTGGGAAAAAGATAGCCAGTTAGACGAGCAGAAATGGCCAGTCCTGGTACCCACATCAGGCTCATTCATTGGCTGGGGGCTGTCTGGGGAAAGTATGGTCTCAACTGGAATATAATAGTGAATCCTGAAGGTGTTGCAACTGGAAGCTGTGAGATCACTGCATTCTGGTAGGTGAACAGAAATAGTTTTCTGAAGGGGATCCAAGTGGGGCACCTCCACAGCTGCTACAGTCCACACCTTGTGTCACATGGATTCACTTCTCCATACATATTGAGTAAGTGTTCCCTGGACCTCTTCTCAGGAGAAACTCAGGTGAGGGAGGTTAGTGGAATAATGTACAGCTCCATTGCTGCAGTTGGTCTCGGGGCTGCAACTGGTGCTCATTGTTTCCTTCCTCCATTCTAAATCCCCTTTGCCCTCGGCCTTCACCTCTACTGGTCTCAGTGGCTTATCCAGTGGTGCAGCCCAAACACTGATTCCTGAAGGGTCTGAGGTAACTTCTTAGGTCAGGGTTGCTACACTTGTCCATTCATGGTCACAACTAGGCAAGGGAGTACCAAGAGGTGCCCAGGTGGGTCACGGCGCACATTCCTCCCTGCCCCAACTGGGTAACTGAAGGAAGTCTACCTCTTCCCTGATCAGAGCCAATGACCCTTGACCACATGGTAATTTCTTGCCTGCTGCTCTCTGTATACAAGGAGTCCAAAGTGCCCAGGTGGCAGCCACTGCATGAAACTCAGTGTTACCCTTGTGGAAAGAATATATCCTTTGGGGGATTAGAACTTCAAACCCTGCAGAGCCCAGAGTTGCAGGAATAGGAAGCACAAAGTCCCCAGTGGGTCACTGAGAATGATGGTAAGTAGGTGCTATTGTCTGAATGCTTGTGTCCCTCCAAAATTCATATGTTGAAATCCTAATGCCCAATATGATGGTGTTAGGAGGTGGAGCCTCTGTGAGGTGATTAGGTCCTCAGAGAGAGCCCTCATGAATGGGATTAGTGTCCTTATTAAATAGGTCCAAGAGAGACCCCTCCCTGCTTCTGCCATGTGAGGACACAGTGAAAAGACAAACATCTAAGAACCAGGAAGCCCTTACCAAATACCAAGATGCTGTACTTCCCAGCCTCCAGAACCATGAGAAATAAATGTTTGTTGTTTTTTACCTACCTGATATGTGGCATTTTGTTGTAACAGCACGAGCTAAGACTGTGGGGCTACTCCTTTCCTGCTCCAGGCCCCACTCAGCGCTGGCACGTTTTTTTTGTCACCTAGTATGTGGGCCAGAGCAGTATTCCTAGCGTGGAAAGTATTGCCTTCACAAGCTGAAGAGGCCTCCCAGGTCTGTGATCCTTTCTTTGTGGTAAAGGATGGAAGATGAAGTAGTTTGTCTTTTATTTTGGAAGGGATGTCCTGGCATGTCTCTTAAACACTGGACTCTTAAGAACTTTACTGATGTAAGAAAGACTTTACTGATATAAGACTTGACTTCAGTCTTACTGATGTAAGACTAACTGATGTAATTTACTGATGTAAGAATTTCTGGGTGCCCAGGCCTGCAGCAGGGAGAGGGAGAAGGAGGGGCAGGGGGCAGGCACTGGAAGGTGCTTCCTACAAAAGTGTTTGTTGAAGCCTTTTGCTAAATCATGCATCCTGTTCAAAATGGAGAAAAATTGTTTTAAAAGCTCGACCTCGGGACTTCCCTCGTGGTCCAGTGTTTAAGAATCCGGCTTCCAATGCAGGGGACGCGGGTTCGATCCCAGGTTGGGGAACTAAGATCCTACATGCCGCAGGGCAACTAAGCCCGTGCACCACAAACTACTGAGCCCATGCACACTGGAGCCTGCACGCCACAACTAAAGAGAAGCCCATGCGCCAATGAAGACCCCGCACTGTAACGAAAGATCCCGTATGCCGAAACTAAGACCCAAAGGAGGCAAAAACAAAATAAATAAATAAAATTAAAAAAAAAAGAAAAACTCCACCTAAGGGCCTTCCTTAAAAGAGAAGATTCCAGGACTTCCCTGGTGGCACAGTGGTTAAGAATCCGCCTGCCAATGCAGGGGACATGGGTTCAATCCCTGGTCTGGGAAGATCCCACATGCCGCAGAGCATCTAAGCCCGTGTGCCACAACTACTGACCCTGTGCTCTAGAGACCACGAGCCACAACTACTGAGCCCGGGTGCCACAACTACAGAGCCTGCGCTCTAGAGCCTGCAAGCCACAACTACTGTGCCACGACTACTGAAGTCCATGTGCCTAGAGCCCATGCTCCGCAACAAGAGAAGCCACTGCAATGAGAAGCCCGTGCACCGCAACGAAGATTAGCCCCTGCTCGATGCAACTAAAGAAAGCCCGCGCACAGTAATGAAGACCCAATGCAGCCAAAAATAAATAAATTAAATAAATAAATAAATAAATTTTAAAAAAGAGAGAGAAGATTCCAATCCTCTCTGTAGACAATGTAATGCACTCTTGGTTGATATGCAGAAGTTTCTAAAAGACAAACTGACTTCGGTAATTGCTCTAAAAAAATCTTTACAGCAAGCAAACAGAGTTTGGATCTAACTATTCTTTTGAGTTCACATCTGAGACCTGCCTAAATTTAAAATAAACTATATGTTTTCTGTGTGAAAAAAAAAAAGAACTTCTGTAGGGATTATCTTCCACACTCTGGAGTGTGTGTGTCTTTTTTTTTTTTTTTTTTAAAGTTTCACTTAATATACAATTGAATTTTACTTTTATTATTATTTTTTTAAATTTTTGGCTGTGTTGGGTCTTCGTTTCTGTGCGAGGGCTTTCTCTAGTTGTGGCAAGTGGGGGCCACTCTTCATCGCGGTGCGCAGGCCTCTCACTATCGTGGCCTCTCTTGTTGCGGAGCACAGGCTCCAGACGCTCAGGCTCAGTAGTTGTGGCTCATGGGCCTAGTTCCTCCGCGGCATGTGGGATCCTCCCAGACCAGGGCCCAAACCCGTGTCCCCTGCATTAAGCAGGCAGATTCTCAACCACTGCGCCACCAGGGAAGCCCAGTGTGTGTCTTACCTAGGCTTTTAGTGTGCTAGCTCCTGTTGCTCATCCTGACTGATCAGCATGATGTCATCAATGTAACGGACCAGAGGGATGTTGTGCAGGATGTCCACACGGTACAGACTGCTTCTGACTAGGTAGGGTGGATCCACTGGAAGCTGGACTTTGGCTAGGACTCTACTTATCACCCGACTCTCACAGGCTCCCACTCCAACAGAGGGGTGAGAATGACACTTTGGGTCTCCAGGTGTCAATGTCAACTTAGAGTCTGTGTCCAACAGTCCTCAAAATGCCTGGGTGTTCTCTCCTATATCTACAGTTACTTGAGGAAATAGTCCTAAGTCCCTTTTTGGAAAGACTACAGTATATACTTACTGTGCTGTTGCCAGTCTTGGAGACATGGCCACCTCTTTAATCAAAGAAATCTTGGTCTGGAAACTGACTGAGGTTGGGGAACTAGACAAGGGACCATGATTTTTTACTGGGACCTCCATCCTGAGGTTTCTGCTCATCTATTTTTGCTTTCTTTTCATATATGCAGCAATACCCTTGTTTTGACTGCCCATCTATTTTGCCCCTAGGGATGCCATGTTCTATCACTCATCTACACAACTCTTTGTGTCAAGCTCCTGGGCTGTCCCTCTGACCTTGCCAGTCATTAGGATCATTAATAACCCCCAGGCTTCTGGCAGTTAAATGCTGCCACTTGGCCTCTATCGCTGTTGCTATAGAAGAGCCAAACTGTGACAGCATCTCCTCTTGTTAGCTCTGGCTTGCAGAAGAAAGCCAACACTGAGCTTCTTAGTAATGCTGGTACTCCTCTTACCAGCACATTCCTGATGGCACTGGTAAATGGGGTTGTTCTAGACCTTCCATGGAACATCCTGTGGTAGGGTTTCTGGCCTCTTATAATTGACTCTAGCATGGCCACTTCACTGAGCCATTTAATCCTTTCTCCCTCCCAACTGCTGTGGCAATTCAGGCAATTGAACTTCACTCAGCAAAAGTTATCACATCCTCCAGGTTTCTAGGAGCCACACAGGCAGGTCCTTACAAGGAAGTTAAATTCTATTCCAGGGGAGGGGATCCCAGTCAATAAACTCTTCCTTATTCAGTCTTGTATTTCAGCCCCTTAATTAAGCATCATCAAAAACCCAATCCCAGGGGCTTCCCTGGTGGCACAGTGGTTAAGAATTCGCCTACCAATGCAGGGGACACGGGTTCGAGCCCTGGTCCAGGAAAATCCCACATGCCGCGGAGCAACTAAGCCCGTGCACCACAATTACTGAGCCTGTGCTCTAGAGCCCACGAGTCACAACTACTGAGCCCACACACCACAACTACTGAAGCCCGCGTGCCTACAGCCCGTGCTCCGCAACAAGAGAAGCCACTGCAATGAGAAGCCTGCACGCTGCCACAAAGAGTAGCCCCCGCTCGCCGCAACTAGAGAAAGCCTGAGCGCAGCAAGGAGGACCCAACGAGGCCAAAAAAAAAAAAACTCAACCCCATAGATACTCCCCAACTCTTACCAGTTCATATTGGTCAGTTCTTGCAGCTACTTTGGGGTATGTCCTTTTCTTCCCTTATCAAGACCAGCATGTTCTTACTGGACTATGCTGTCACTTAACCCTAATTAAGATCCTGGCAGTCAGGAGAGGAGGTGGAAGCAAATTCTGAGGGGGAGAGCCCTCTGCAGTGTCTTCACACATGGAGGGAGTGCTAGCTCCTAACAGGAAAGGGTGGGCCCCCTTCTAAGGCTCTGAGGTGCTCAGAAGAGTGTAGGGAGCCAAAATCTTTGGGGGCACCACCTAGATACCTCCATTCCATGTGTCAGGGTCCTGGGTTTTCCTAACCAGGATCCTGACCTTGATTACAGGTCTGCCTCCTGGAACTCTCAAGTCTTGAGTTTGGTCTTCAGCTTTTTTTTTCCCCCTCTCCCATTGTTATAAGGGCCTCTTTGTAACCCATCAAAGAAGCTCTCTGGCCTTCACAGTCAATTTTCAATGTTTGGTAACTGCTCTCAGCTTTTCATTATCTCTTGGCAGGACTCAATGCAACTTAGTAAGTCAGCTAATTCCATTGTCCTTGTATCCGCTGCTATCCCTCCACCTACCACATATGTCCGAATTGTTGCACCATAGGAATATTTTCCCACTTCACCATCAGTGAAAGTTTTAGCAAATGCGCCATCACCTTGTCCCAGTGACTATCTGTACCCCACATACTATCCAGGAGGGGTTCTTATTGCCAGCCAGGCAATGAGTAATGCAGTTCCCAAACCCCATCTTACTGCCAGCCTTCTCAGACCACTCCTGGAGCCAACTGAGTCAGTTCAGGTGGTCTGGCAAGCAGATGCTGAGACAAAATTAGGAGTGCAAGAGATTTATTGGGTAGCAATGCCTATGAAAGATCAAGGGGAAGGAAGCAGGAATGGGTAAGTAAAGCGTTTGGATAGTAATACAAAATTGGGCAAGGAGAATCTCAAGTCATGATGCAGACAGATCCTCCCAAGTTGCAGCTGACCCAGTGAAAAGTTCCAGAGCAAACAGGGTCCTCTAGAGGAGTCCAACAGTGGGCAGAAATGGCCAAGCCCTAATGTCCACATGGTGCCTAGTCATAGGCTGATAGCTGCTCAGTGAGAGTGGGGCCTCAGTGAGAGTGGGGTCTCTAACACTGTAACAAATCCCAAAGGTGATGTAGCTGGAGGCTGACAGCTAACAGCACTCTGGCAGTTGAATGCCAGTGTCTTTTTTTTTTTTAATTAATTAATTTATTTTTGGCTGTGTTGGGTCTTCGCAGCTGCCCACGGGCTTTCCCTAGTTGCTGTGAGCGGGGGCTACTCTTCGTTGTGGTGTGTGGGCTTCTCATTGCAGTGGCTTCTCTTGTAGAGCATGGGCTCTAGGCACGTGGGTTTCTAGTTGTGGCACGCGGGCTCAGTAGTTGTGGCGCATGGGCTTAGTCGCTCCGTAGCGTGTGGGATCTTCCCGGACCAGGGCTCAAACCTGTGTTCCCTGCACTGGCAGGCAGATTCTCAACCACTGAGCCACCAGGGAAGTCCCCAGAGTCCTTCTTAAAGGGAGAGCTGAGCTACATATCTCTGTGGCTGCCATATCAGGTATTTTCTCTTCGAGTCCAGTGCTATTTCCATATATCATCTTGCCTCTGTATTTGAAACATGAACTTTGAGAAACAGTCAGATAAAGAACCTAAGTAAATCAGAGTGGGACTCTGCTGAAATTCTTTGCCACAATGGACTGTGAGAGAATGTGGGGCTTCGGGAATGTGTGCATAGGTTTAAGCTGCCTAGTTTCTGCCTCCTTCACGGATGAGGAAAGGAAAGTGGGGTGTGAGGTACAATCAGCTCTTGTTTGGCTGTGTGGAGGAAAGCTGGCTGTCTCCTCAGAATGGCAATTTACCAACTCAGGAAAAGAAATTATTCAGAAGGAATCTGTCCCTTTTAATTACCACTGGAATTGGAAGTACGTAGCCTTCTTGCTCTTTTTTCCTTTTAAATAATACTCATATTTTGAATGTATGCTGGAGACTGAACATGATGGAATTTAGTTGCTCAGAGCATTAGAGGTGGGGCAGCTGGGATCTATCAAAGGGTTAAAGGGTATAGGGTCACCTGAGGAGCTGGGAGAGGAGTCTTTCCCTTGTCAGGAGTGACTCTGATTAGGCTGAAAATGTTGCTTGGAATTCTTTGTCCCAAATAGTTATCTTGTGTCAGATGTGGTTACACTTACTCATGTTTCTAACTGATAATAAAAAGAGGAGCTGGAAGACAGAACGTGACTTCTGCCCCCAAAGAAGCCAAAGGAAACAATATAATTATGGAATCTGCAATCATCTTTTTTTTTTTTAATTTTTAGTTTTGGCCACATTGCGTGGCTTGTGGGATCTTAGTTCCCTGACCAGGAATCGAACTCAGGCCCTCAGCAGTGAAAGTGCAGAGTCCTAACCACTAGACTGCCAGGGAATTCCCATCATCTCCTTAATTTCTCAGAAGAAACTGAGTTCCAGAGATTTTAGGAAACTTGGCTAGGATTACAGCTTTCTCAGAAGTAAAATTAGAATATAGGTCTCAACTCCTGACTCAGTGCTCTACCTCAGTGATGTTCACTCATAAAGTCTCTTGTGGAAAGAGTGGAGGACGTGGGTCAGAAAAAATGAAAGATCATTTGGGGACTTAGAGATCCTGAACCCAAAGATTGGAAGAGTATATCAAGCGAGTATATAACGTGACCATTTCTTATTATCTTCCCTAACAACACCCATAATAAAAATTTTACTCAACCAGGAAAAGCCCCAAGCATTAGTATAATTACAGGTTGTTACTGCTGTTGAAGAGCAGAGTATTTGTAATGGAATTTGTAAAGAAATGGTGAGTAATGTGCTAAAAGGACATCAGGGTGACTGGTCCCTTTCTTTTCCCTCCCTTGGTCACCACTCTAGCGTAGGACTTGCCACCTCAATCAAGCCTTGCCATTGCATTTATCATCCCAACCTAGATTAACCTTCTGAAGTACTGCCACTTTCTTGTTCAAAAACCTTCAATAGCTCTCTATGACCTACCAATAAAGTCCACATTCCTTATCCTGATATTCAAGGCCTTGTAAAATTTATCCCAGAATCTACCTTTCCAGTCTATTTCTCAATCCTCACCTGTCCCTGTGCTCAGCCTGTAGGATCTCCTTCTAGTTCCAAAATAAACATTGTGCTTTCCTGCCCCAAGGCCCTTCCCCCCACCTCTCCCCTTCACCTACCTGTTTTTTCAAGGTCCACATTAGATACCACCCCATTCTAGTTGGAAGGAAGACTTTTCAGTACTATTTCATTTGTGCCATTCATTGGGCACTTTTCATATCCTTCTTTAGGCTCATAGGTAACTCCAACAGCTTCAAAACTTGTTTACACAGTCTCCGGCCCTCAGAATCACTCTTATTTTTGGCAGGTCCATCTATGTGGTGAACTAAAGTTACCTGACTCAACTTTCTCAACTCCCCACTCCTTCATACCTGGTCTTCCAATTTAAGTTCTAGAACACAAAATTTACCTTTTCTTCTGTGTCAGGCTTTGAGTGCTCGATCGCTCGCACTCTCTCTCTCTCTCTCTCTCTCTCTCGTACTTCTTGAATCTTGCTCACTCTTCTCGCTTATCCTCAAAATACAACCAAGTCTCTCTTTCCTGAAAACAAAACCAAACCAACATACAACTTCCCCTTTCTTTCACCCTGTTTTTCTTTAAGTCAAGGTACCTTTTCTCCTCTTTTCTTGGTATACTCCTGTTACTGCAGTTTGACCTAAGGGTCTGCCACGCTGTTGAAACTGACATCTGGAAGATCAACCATAACTTCTAAATGCCAAATTCCAGTCTCTTCTACTTGAACACGTCCCTTCTATGGACTTTTTCATCTACCTCTCTGACTACTCCATCACTGGCTTTTGTTTTTCTTCCTCTGTCCCATACTTTTCAAGGTTTGTTCTTTGGTCCTCTTTAGAAACTTCCACTTCTGTGGGGATGATTCTTAGATCTGTCTCTAGCCCTAGCTTCTCTTCTATGCTTCATTTCCAGTTGTTTGCTAGACTTGTGTGTGTGTGTGCGTGTGTGTCCCACCTACTTCTCCAAGATGGCAAGTTCCAAAGTTAATTTATTTTATTCTTCCTCTTCCAGGCTATCCCCAAATCTCTTCTGTCTCCTGTCCTTTCACTCTCAGCCAGTGGCATCACCCCCTTTCAGTTATTTGTTTATCTTTAATTACTCTTCCTGTGTAGCTTCCTGCTGCTCCATTTAGGAACTGGCCACAGAATAATAGGTGATCTCTGAGACGATTTCAGTAGAGTTTTTAGTGGTAGTGGTGATAGTCTTGGAGAACTCAGGAAAGAATTGCAGGATAAGAATTTGGCTCCAAATTCACTGCTTTCAATGAAGCTGTCTCCAATTTACTTAGAACATTCTCTCCTACACCATTTCACAAAAGTAAAATTACTCTCTTGAGTACGTATCAATGTAATTCATTTCTTCTTTCTGGATACTATATTTCGCTCTAATTTTCTATCTTTGCTATATTTATAAACTGGTCAATTTTGCCAAATTGTTACATTTCTTAAGGAGACAGACCACAAACTCTGGAAAAGGCATTGGTGTCATCTTTGCCATCTGTACCTGATGATAGTGTCTCTCTCAGATTGAGTACTTCCTCGAGGGACAGATGATGATGACTGTGACTCAGAAGTCTCCTGGTTTTTTCTTGTAATCTGTGTTCATAGTGCAGGGATGGGGTGTCTCCTTTGCCACTCTAACTTTGTATTTACTACAAATACACGAAATATACTAATTATTGAGGTGTTAACTTAGGAGAGTTTAGGAGTTTCCACTTTTCCAATATTTGGGTCAATTAAACAATCTCAAATTTCAAAAGAAAAAAAACACTCTTCAAAAACCACCCCAGTGGGCTGGAGATAACGTAGTCCTGGAGAGACATTTCCTTTTCCGATCCCCCCTGTTCCTCACTCCACCGCCCGCTGTTCCTCCCTGGGGCATGGGTAGGTTTGATGGCTCAGATCCCTACATAAAGCTTCCCTTGGAATGCTGAGACTTTGCGTCCCAGCCTAGGAACTGGGAGGTGGACTTTAATCTCCAGGACCTACATCTAGCCTTCGAAGTTTGGGGGGAGGGGAAGGAAATGAGCTCCCGAGAAAGCACTAGACTGTCAGCAGCATGTAAGAGTCCTCTTCAACCCTAAATAGGTACACAATAAATATCTGTTGAATAAATGAGAACATCAGAACCCAACAACGTAAACTAAGTCAATCTCTTTTTTACATACCTCAACGATTAAAATCTAGGAAGTCAGCTTTACCGCTGTTTACACCTAGTAGATTAGCAGAGTGCCTGCAGTTTGCTGAGCACCCCTGACTCTACTCTTCAGGGCACTGGGATCAATTTCCCCACTTCTTGAAAGGCTAAACCCCAAAATGGATTTATAATCTGGGGTTGAGACCTCCTTCTGTTTAGAATGAGTCATTCCCGTTCCCTGTAAACTCACCCCGCCCCTTCCCATTCATTCATTCAACAAATATTTATTAAGCGCCTAACATATGCCGATCCCTTTGCAGGCGTTTGGGATAAACCAGAGAAAAAAACAAGAGCTCTTTGCCCTGGTAGAACTTAGCGTAGGGCAAGAGACAAACGACGACTATGAATTTTAGATTAAATTATATGATTTGGAAATTGATACATACTACCGAGAAAAAGGTGCCAGGCTGAATGATTTGTGGAGGCCAGGAGACAGGGGTGGAGAATCCAAGATTGGGATCCAGCTCAGGTTGGGGAAAAGGGAGACGGAGCTGAAGTGGAGGAGGTGCTGACGTCGGGGGACCGGGAAGATATTTTCCGCAGAATGCGACGGAAGAGTATTCTGGCTTATGCGGAGGTAGGTGAAGAGCAGAAAGGAGTCTGGACAGAGATTCCCGTCGAGAAGCCGGCAGGCGGGGGACTCTTCTGCCGCTGAGGAGAGAAGATGCTCTGGCTGGAGGATCCTGGTCCAGGGGCCGGGCGGGGGCCGTCAAGGGCGGCCAACCACTAAGTCCCCAAAATGGCCTCCCGATGCCCCTCGCAGCCCCACCCCCGCCCCCGCACTCCACCGCTCGCCGGCCCACGTGACCCGACCGGCCCCTCCCGCCCACCCGGGCTAGCGACCCCGGGTCCGGGTCCCTGCGGCGGTGGCCCCGCCCCTCGCGGGAAACGGACCAACCGAGGAAGGGTAAGGCGGGGCGGGTGGTGACGGCCAATGGAGGTGGAGCTCCGGAGGGGAGTAACAGGTTGGTGGGAGGGGGAGAAAGAAGGAGGGAGCGCCGAGGGACAGAGGGGGAGGGCCCGGGAGCCGCGCGTGCAGCTCTACCCGAGCCCGAGCCCGAGCCCGGGAACGCCGAGCCCGGCTGGGGTGAGTGAACCGGGCGGGCGCAAGGGCACCTGAGAGGCAGGCGAGCCCTCAGGTGTACCCCTGAGGGGCGGGAGTCCAGGCGATCAGAGATACCCAGGGCACAGGTGCTGAGTTGGCGAGAGGAGGAGGGGAGGTCAAGTTAGGGTGGGAGTAGTGATTAAGAGCTGGCTCCTACTCTAAGATGCCACACGCAGGTGCCTGGGAAGGTGCCAGGTGAGGGGCACCTGAGGCTAAGGCTATTCCCAGGGCATGGAAGCGTTTCAGGGCCCATATATCTCTGGAGGTCAGACGCCAGTCCCCGGGGCAGAGTTTCTCTTGGAGACCGGAATGGTGGGGGGAAGGAGTCAGTCTCAGTTGGGCAAAGGGAACTGCTGCCTGAGGTTCAGACACGTAAAGGAAAGGGCGTGGAAAGGTGCTGTTTCCCTGAGGTTCTTTACCCGACTGCCAGTCTGAGCCGGTGCTGATACCTCCCTCTGGCTTTGAGGTGGAATCTTTCTCTAACCATTCATCTATAGGGCAAGACAGGTGCAATTAATAGACACTGAGAGGTAGAGCGAGAGGGCACCCCCATCTCTTTGCTAGGTGTGAAACTAAGTCTTTCAGTTTTTGTCCTCCTTTGCTTTCTTGCCAGGGAGAATATTTCCTTCTTTCTCTTGAGAGAGTGCTCTACAAGAGAGGGATTTGAGTAAGCCTAGATCCCTAGGCCTACAAAATGTGTAGAAATACTTCTTTCTAATGAGGCCTCTTTCTGGGGGCTAATGTCAAGCCCTTCCCCCAAGCATACATACTTCTGTGGTTCTAGGTGGGGCCATTGGGTGAGGTTTGGGAGCCTAACCAATTTCCTTGATGCCTCTCAGAAATTCCCCATTATTTCCTTAAACCCTACCAGGCATCCCTGACAGCTGGACCATGATGGCTGTCAGACTAGCCATAGGCACTGGTGCAGGAAATAAGCAGGACTCCTCAGGAGACCACAGGACTAGGAGATTCAGCACCTCTGAGTCTCCAAGCTGGATGAGAGGTGCACGTCAGGGCTGAGACAAAATTTCTGAGGCAGATTCCCTTGCCTTAGGCAGGTGAGGGAATCAGAGCCAGCCTTAGCTTGGCCCCTTTGATGCCCTGCCTGAGGAGAGTTGTTGTAATTGGGAAATAATTAGCAACCGCTATGTTGTCGACAGGCTGCCTGCACATGCCTCTCTACCTCTTTTTTCATCCTGGATATTCGGGAATGGGGGGCTGGCTCTAGGGGACTGCTAATCCAGAGATTTGCCTGACCCTAAGAGGATTCTGGCTTCCTAGAACCCTTCCTGCTTTCCCCAGGCTGACCTGCATGCCATCACCCATGTGGGAGGTGAGGAGGGGGTAGGGCTGCTGCTTTCTTCACGCCAGGGAAGGGGAGAACTGAGGGCCAGGGAGGTGGCCCAGGTTAAGTGTGGGATCTGGAATGCAACCTTGGGAACTTTAGAGGGAGGGGTAGAGGGAGACAAAGTCTTCTGTTACACACTGGCCTGTCTGTCAGTCACCAGGCACACTGTGTATCTGTTCCTGCCTGTTCCCTCCCCACCTTCTGCCTCTTCCTTCAGAGCCTTGGCTTTGGCATCTAAGCTGGACGGAGTCCCTGCCCATGGTTTTGCCCCTCTGCCTCCTCTGTGGTGTGGAATTTCTCTGGTCTGCTTCACAAGCTGCCAGTGGAGTCTCCCCGGCCCTCCCCTTTCCCTTGCCTCTCAAACCAGTCCAGCCAGTTTGCAGGGGCCCAGTTCCTCATTGTGTTTTTTTCCCCACTGGCCAAGCAGCTCTAGTCTGGTGCTCAGGTTTGACTTTTCCAGTGGACTGAGCCAGGAGTACACATGGGGGGGAGTTCTTTTTTTTTTTTTTTTTGCAGTACGCGGGCCTCTCACTGTTGTGGCCTCTCCCGTTGCGGAGCACAGGCTCCGGACGCGCAGGCTCAGCTGCCATGGCTCACGGGCCTAGCCGCTCCACGGCATGTGGGATCTTTCCGGATCGGGGCACGAACCCGTGTCCCCTGCATCGGCAGGCGGACTCTCAACCACTGCGCCACCAGGGAAGCCCACATGGGGGGTTCTTTCTGGATCCTTGGGCAACCTTATCTTGCTAACTCTTTATGAGAAAATAGGAGCCGAAAGAGCAAGGTCATTGAACTGTCCTTTTCTGTTTTCACCATTTGCTTTCCTTGTTTCCTCCGAGGGGAGTCTAATCTCTGTACCTCTAGTTCACCCATTTTCTGCATCTGCCAATTATATAGCATCTAGCATATTGCCAGGCCCTATGTATACCAGTTCTTCCTGGGCACACCTGGAGCCACCCCACCCCCACTTCCTGCCAGGAGTCCAGAGACCCTGTCACTCCTAGTTGGAAGCCAGCTGCTTATGGTTGGGCCAGAGGTGATGGAATTGGGGCAGGGCAGGCTAATGAGTAACTCAGGGAGAAGTGGCTGCCTGATACAAGTGCTGTGTTCTCCCTCTCCTTACAGGCAGGAATGACAGAGGCAGAAAGATGAAGCTGAATTAACTTGTGGCCTAGTCTCTTCCCAGAGTACAGTTGGTGGGAAAAGCAGGGTCAGGCGTCTGGTGAGAGGAGAGGCTCTGGGCTCCCTGTTGCCTGGCACTAGATCACTATTTACCTGCCTCTGGGGCTTACGAAAGGCCTTGGAGCTGCCTTGCTCACCGGGCCCCGCCCCGCTGTCCTCTGTAACTGAAGGCGGATAGGTTTCGGGTTTTCCATGTTGAATCATTTAGAGCCCTGCTTTCTGACCCACCCCAAAGATCCCTTTAGCCCTCCTGGCCCTTGACCCACATGTCCTGGGACTGAAGGGGGTTGAGGTTAGGGAGTCACTGGGACCTCAGGGTACACTTGGTGCCGCCTCTGAGCAGCTTGGTGCTCTTGGGCAGGCAAGGGCTATGCACTCGCTGGGACTAGGCTGGGAACTTCTTGACCTGGATCTGGAAGATCAGTAGATGTACTGTCAGGGTAGAGCTGCATCATGAATAAATCATGTGACTTCTAGGCACATCTGGTTCCAAAATTATGCCTGAATAGGACAGGGAGTCCAGGCCAGGAAGAGGTCCTGTTACTAGGACAAACAAGAAATGGCTGTGCACGATCCTTGGGAAATCTCCCCACTGCTGTGTTGAGTCTGCCTTGGTTTGGGATACAACTTCTTTTTGTTTGTTTCTTTGCGGTACGCGGGCCTCTCGCTGCTGTGGCCTCTCCCATTGCGGAGCACAGGCTCCGGACGCTCAGGCTCAGCGGCCATGGCTCACGGGCCCAGCCGCTCTGAGGCATGTGGGATCCTCCCGGACCAGGGCACGAACCCGTGTCCCCTGCATCGGCAGGCGGACTCTCAACCACTGCGCCACCAGGGAAGCCCTGGGATACAACTTTTAATAGATATATATTGACAACTACCATCTGCCAGGCCCTGGGGACACAGGAGTCAGCTGAGAACAATGTCTTTTTTCCCTCCAGGAGCTTATAACCTAGTGGAGGAGACAGATAGGAAACAAATCATCATTCTGATAAATATATAACTAAACTGAGGCACACTCACTGAAGGCCAACTATGGAGTGTATAATGTGAATCTGATCTAGTTTGTGGGAAGGAATGGTCAAGGAAGGCTTCTCTAGGAAGTGGCATCCTTCTGTAAACCAGGGGAAGCCAGGAAGGTCCTGTTGGAAGGAGCAGCATATGTGCAGGATAACATTTGTTGTCAGCTTTGTGACAGGCTTATGCTGCTAGGTGCATTCATGTTTAATATCTTGACATTTCCCCTCTTTTTATTGAAGTAGAACCTAAGTAAATAAAGTGCAAAAATCTTAAGTGTATAGCATGATACATTTTTACAGTTGTGTATACCCACATAGTTGTTATTATCTAATTCTCACAGGTAATTACCTCATGAGGTATTATTATACCCATTTTACAGATGAGGAAACAGGCTGGGAAAAGTTGTGATTTGCCCAAGGTTATATACATCAAGTGAAGGTCAGAAGCTGGGATTCCAAGCCAGATCCTGACTATAGTCCAGTGCCTTTTCTATTGGATGAGTGGCTTGGAGAACTTACGCCTTTGCCTTGTAGCTTCTTTTCTGGTCCCATTTCTTACTTGAATTCCAACATAGGGCTCTGCCAACTAAAAATATTGCTTTCTGGGGTATCTGAGTCAGTGGTTGGTTAAAGTCCTCCCCGATGTCTGCATAGTGGAAGGATCGGGTCCTTGGGTTCATGGGTGGGCCTTAAGGACCTCTTGAGATTCTGTGGTAAAAGTTTGGGTGGGCGGTCTCCTGGGGGAAGGGTGCATTGCTTTCATCATTTTCTCAGACACCAGAAAAGGTGAAGAACCATTGCTGATAAGGTGTTCCTCCCCCCCTGTATCTTCCCCTGTAGGGGAGGGGTTGGGAATGCTACTAGGAATGCTCTTCTTCCAATTCCTTTCTCACCTGGAGCTCCGCCCCTCCCTTCCCCACCCCTCCTGGGTTCCTGAGCTTCCTGGCACTTCTACAATCCCTGAAAGGGGCCTTGCCAAGTTTCCTTGGCCCAGAGCTCCACTGGGAGGTTGAGTTGGGTATGTTTGTGTCTCTGGCACATCAGAGGCTCCTCCTCCAGTTTGGTGCTAGGCCCTGGTGGAGGTTAGCAGAAGGGGTGGGGAAGCTGGATTTTTATTTGCTTAGAGGAGAACCTCTCCCTGCAAGTTCCTGGAGCCAGAGCAATAAGCAATACCTGGAACACATTCCATTTGCTGACTCTGAGCTTAGGCAATGTAGACCCAGGGAGCTGGCCTGTAGGTGGTCTTGGCTCTGGCTCTCAGATGGGACAAGTCTGCCTGTCCTGGGGCCTGATACTCTTTTTTTTTTTGGCTGCACCATGAAGCTTGTGGGATCTCAGTTCCCTGACCAGGGATGGAACCCAGGCCTCAGCAGTGAGAGCACCAAGTTCCAACCACTGGACCGCCAGGGAACTAATTCCTGGACTGGTACCCTTAAATGTTACTTAAATCTTTTCTTGAATAGGTAGTACATGGTTCCAGATTCAAAAGGGACAAAAAGATATATAATAGAAAGCCAGTCATTCTCCCATCCCTGTCCCCAGCCCTCAGTTCCCCCAACGCTGATGCATCACTGCTATTGGTTTCTTTGAGTATCCTCCCAGAAACGGGATGACATATCTTGGGGTCTTCTGTATTTGAAATGAGCTCTGGGATTGGAGGCCCCTATTCTCCATTGGGTTGGAGGTGTCTGCAGGTGGGGCTTGGGTTCTGCCTTCCCTGGGGGTAGGAGAAGCACATGGTAGTGCTATAGGTGTACGTGTGAAGATCAAGAAAAATCTTTAAACTCTTGACAAAACCAAGCTGCCCAGGACTGTATTAGAGGAAATGGATTCTTCTGGGTCAGTGGGTCTCAGAATGTGGAATCTGGACCAGCAGCATCACATCACCTGGGAACTTGTTAGAACTGTAAATCCTCAGTTTGGGGCTACCTGCTGAATCTGATACTCTGGGGGCAGGGTCCAGCAGTCTGTTTTAACTCGTCCTTCAGGTGACTCTGCTGCTCAGGTAAAGTATGAGAACCACTATTTTGTGTAGAAGGGATTGGCAGGGCAATCACCCTCACAAAAGCTGGGCAAGTGGAGGTTTCTGGGTTTCTACTTGTAGTCTCTCAGCTTAAACTCTTCATCTTCTAGGACCCCTCCTACCCATGGAGCAGGTGTCCACCATGGCCGAGCCCCGGGGCCCTGTAGACCATGGAGTCCAGATTCGCTTCATCACAGAGCCAGTGTGTGATGCAGAGATGGGCACCCTACGTCGTGGTGGACGACGCCCAGCTAAGGATGCAAGAGCCAATACCTATGGGGTTGCCGTGCGTGTGCAGGGCATCGCTGGGCAACCCTTTGTGGTGCTCAACAGTGGGGAGAAAGGTGGCGACTCCTTTGGAGTCCAGATCAAGGGGGCCAACAACCGAGGGGCCCCAGGAGCTCTGAGCTCCGACTCGGAACTTCCCGAGAGCCCCTACTCTCAGGCCAAGGAGTTTCCTGCCCGCTCGCAGGGAAGCACATCTGATGAGGAGCCCGGGGCCCACTGGAATGGAAGGCTACTGCGCTCCCAGTCCCAGGCCTCACTGGCAGGCCCTGCCCCTATGGGTCCAAGCAACAGGAGCACCAGCCTGCTGGAGCTAGCCCACCAAGGAGCTTACCTGGACAGCACCATTGACACTGCCCCCCTGTCTTCGGTGGACTCCCTCATCAACAAGTTTGACAGTCACCATGGGGGCCAGGCCCGGGGCCGGACTGGCCGCCGCACGCGGATGCTGCCCCCTGAACAGCGCAAGCGGAGCCAGAGCCTGGACAGCCGGCTCCCACGGGACACCGTTGAGGAACGGGAGCGCTGGTCCCCCAACCGCTGGACCCCTAGCACAAAGCATGACCAGCACACGGGCAGCATGAAACAGTCAGCCCAAAGCTGTCTTGGTGGCTTTAGCCGTTCCCGTCAGACCCAGGACTGGGTCCTTCAGAGTTTTGAGGAGCCACGGGGGAGAGCACAGGACCCTCCCATGCTACAGGTCAGACCTCACCCCTCTGTGGCTTCCAAGCCCTGGCCCCTTCTCATCAGCCCTGACCTACTTGGGTCTCCATGTTGGTTCAAATGACCTATGGCAGAAAGTCTACTTTTTGTCCTCCCCTTTATCCATCTACTTAATAGATGGTATTCACATGTACAAGACACTTCCATGGGCAAAATGCTGAAGGAAGTGGAAGTAACTGTGAATCACCATTCACAAGCATGGAGAGTTACTTGTCATTGCCCGACCATTAACTGTGCCTCAGTCACCAGCGTTTGCTAGGTCTGCAGCAAATGTGAGGCAGGCTTGGAAGATATGAGTGGCTCCCTGGTGCTCTTGCCAAAACTCCCCGCTTTGTCTCCCACTCAGGAATGCGAGCGCGTGGGGGAGTGACTTTACTCTGAGACAAAGTTAAGCCCATTCTAAAAGTAAATCATTCACAAATTCTAGTACATTAACTGCCATTAGTGACAAATAACCTGTGACACAGCTCACAACTGGTCGAGATCTGTGTGTCGAGCAAAATCTGGTTTGCAGCGATAGTGAGAGGTGTACCCTGCTTGGACCCCTTCCTGGCCTGTTGCTCCGGCCTCAGAGGTGTTGCCTCTTTACCCCACTTCAGGCTTGTTCGTCGTGCTTGAAGGGCCTCGTCTCCCAACTGCCACGTCTCTTCCATCTGAACCCCACACACGCTTCTGGCGTAACCTTTGTAGTCTTCCTATTGCTCTGGGTTTACTTTTTTTATAGTTCAAATCAACTCCAGACCTTCTCCGAGACCAGCAGGAGGCAGTCCCACCAGGCAGTGTGGACCACGTGAAGGCCACCATCTACGGCATCCTGAGAGACGGGTGAGTGGGGACCCTCCCAATAGCAGAGTCACACACCTCCCTTCTTTTCCTTCTAGCTTTGTTCCCCATCTTCCTTGCTCTTAGCCTTTCCTTCCCTCATCTCTGCTACCCCTTTCCTCCCCTAACCTTTGCATCTGTCCTTTTATCCTCCAGAAGCTCAGAAAGTGAAACCTCTGTGAGGAGGAAGGTCAGTTTGTTGCTGGAGCAGATGCAGCCTCTGGTGGTGAGTGGCCTTCTCACGGTGGGGCAGGGGGCAGGGTTAGGGCCTTGTGGGCCTTGGGATCTGGATGTGGACTCGCTTCCTTCCCCCCGTGTCTCTGGCAGATGGTTTCTTCTGGTTCCACTAAGGCAGGGCAGGGTGAACTCACCCAAAAAGTGGAGGAGCTACAGAAAAAGCTGGATGAAGAAGTGAAGGTGAGGAGAGATTAGAGGTGCAGGAGGGATGAAGGGCCACAGGGGGAAAGAACCTTGGCCTGAGCTGGCCCTTCCAAACAATGGAATGAGCACTTGTGTGTCCTGTGAGACAAGAGTATGTGCTAGTCCCAGGAAGGACTTCTGGGGTTCTCTGGAGCTTAGAGAGGAGGAGCACATTCATCAGGGGTCTAACTACTTCTAATTCCATTTCCTTTGGAATTTCCTGTCCTAGCTCTGCCACTCACTGTGGCTGTATAAATCTTGAGTAAATTATTTACCTCAGTTCTTGGCATCATCATAGTAATGATGGCAGTAATAGTAGCTGTCATTTATTGAGTTTAATTTTTGTAGTAGGTACTATCCCGAGTAATATGTAATAATTACAATGACCCTGTAAAATAGGCGTCCTTGACCCTTGTATGATGAGAAAGTTGAAGATCAGAAAGGTTAATTGCTCAAGGTGGTAAGTTGTAGAGGAGGAGTGTTAAAATTCAGGTGAGTCTTATGCTCAAGCCTACGTACTCCTCTTTTTTTATACTGCTTCCACCTGTCACAGTATTGCCTTGTATATAGGTGGTGCTCAGTAAGTGTTAGATTGTAACTCCCCTTGTTTCCTGAAAAGCGCTGTCATGTACTGGTTGAGCGGTGGGCTGTGGAGTCAAACTGAATTCAAATCCTGGTACTCTTACTTGTTGGCTATGTAACTGACCTTGGGCAAATTCTTTAAATGTTCTAAGCCTTTGTTTCCTTAACTGTAATGTGAGGATAATAATTGTGCTGTGTTAGTTATCTCTTGCTGTGTAACAAATTACCTCAAAACAAACATCCCCCAGTATCTGAGTGCCCAGGATCTGGGAGCCACTTAACTGGGTAGTTGTGGCTCAGGGTCTGTGATGAGCTTCCAGTCAAGGTATTGGCTGGGGCTGTAGTCATTAGAAGACTTGACAGGTGTTGGAGGATTTACTTCTAAAACGGCTTACTCAGTGGTTGTTAGTTGGAGGTCTCAGTTCCTTGCTATGTGGACCTCTTCATAGTGCTGCTTGAGTGTCCTCACAGTATGGTAGCTACCGTCCCCCGGAGGGAGTGATCCAAGAGAGAAGGTAAGGAGGAGGCCGCAATGCCTTTTTCTGACCTAGTCTCAGAAGCTACACATCACTTCCCCCTTTTTCTATTTGTTGGAAGAGACAGCCTATACTCAAAGGGAGCCTATATTAAGTCCAGCCTATACTCAAGGAGAGAGGCTTCACCTTTTGAAAGAAATGTCAAATAATTTGTGGACATATTTTAAACCATTACAAGTACCGAGGCTTGTTATGAGGATTAAATGCAGATAATATACATAAGGTCCCTAGTACAGTGCCTGTCATATAGTGAGTGTCAATAGATGTTAGGTATTCTCATTATTCCTGGTCCTTCTGAGAGGCTTTCCCTACTCTCCACCTGTTTCACTCTCTTTTCCCTTTCCAGAAACGGCAGAAGCTAGAGCCATTCCGGGTTGGGCTGGAGCGGCAGCTAGAGGAGAAGGCAGAAGAGTGCAGCCGACTGCAGGAGCTGCTGGAGAGGAGGAGTGGGGAAGCCCAGCAGAGCACCAAGGAGTGAGTGCAGCTGATGGTGCTTGCAGGGCTGCATGAGGGCCTCAGCCAGAGTTAGAGGCTCCCCCAGGGCTGGGGGAGACAGGGAAATCTCCAGAAGCTGAAAGGGGCCAACAGAGAAGGTTAAAGATAGGACCTTTCTCTTTACCTTCTCTATCAGTAATGCTGACAGCACATGAGTTAGGCTCCCTAGATTTGCCTCTGTGCATCAGGTTCTTAATCTGTAAAATGGGATTTTTTTTTTAAAATGTGATGGAACTGAACATGTCTTTTTTTATTTTTCAATTTATTTTTATTTTTTGGCTGTGTTGGGTCTTCATTTCTCTGCAAGGGCTTTCTCTAGTTGCGGCGAGCGGGGGCCACTCTTCATCGCGGTGCGCGGGCCTCTCACTGTCGCGGCCTCTCTTGTTGCGGAGCACAGGCTCCAGACGCGCAGGCCCAGTAGTTGTGGCTCACGGGTCCAGTTGTTCCGCAGCATGTGGGATCTTCGCAGACCAGGGCTCGAACCCGTGTCCCCTGCATTGGCAGGCGGATTCTCAACCACTGTGCCAATTCACAGGGAAGCCCTGTAAAATGGGATTAACGATGGTACCTACCTCACAGGATTGTTGTGAGGATTTAATCATTCATGTAGCAGAAGTTTTTGCAATGAGTACTGTGTAGTAGGCACTGATCTAGATTCCTGGGGTTCATCAGTGAACCATAAAGATGAAGCATAGCTTCTAGGAAGGGGGCACAGACAGTAAACAATTAACATATTGTATAAGTAAACGTATTACATATGAGAAGGTGGTAAGTAGAATAGGTTAAAGCAGATCAGGAGGGCTGGGTTGCAATATTAAACAAAGTAGTCAGGGGAAGCCTTGTTAGGATTTGAACAAAGACTTGAAGGAGGTTTATAGGAACTAATATAAGTAAAGTGTTTAGAAAACGGCCTTACACGTAGTGCTCAATACTGTTATCTATAATTAATATTAGGCTCCAGAACATGAAGCTCCTCCTGGACCAGGGTGAAATGGTACGGCATGGGCTGGAGACACAGGTGATGGAGCTGCAGGACAAGCTGAAACAGGCCCAGGGTCCTGAGCCTGCTAAAGAGGTGCTAATGAAGGTAGGGAGCAGGATTGGGGTACCTTAGCCTCTGCTTCCTTTCAGCTAGAGCATCCTCAAGTCTGCTCATCTGCAGTTTCCCTAAAGTATGGGGAGTAGGTAGCTGATTACAGGTATCCCTTAGGGTGCTTTCACGCTGACTCAATGACGGCGTGGCACTAGAGCCCAGAATGGTAGATTTCCTTTATCCTAACAGGGCATCTTAGAGGGCAGAGAGCACCTGGTACCATGCCTAACAGATAGGAGGTGCTCAATAAATATTTTTGATTGACTTCCACCTTCACTTTGCCCAGGACCTGGTAGAGACCCGGGAGCTTCTGGAAGAGGTCTTAGAGGGGAAGCAGCGGGTAGAGGAGCAGCTGAGGCTGCGGGAGCGGGAGCTGACAGCACTGAAGGGTGCCCTGAAGGAGGAGGTGGCCTCCCGTGACCAGGAGGTAGAGCATGTGCGGCAGCAGTACCAGCGGGACGCAGAGCAGCTTCGCCGGAGCATGCAGGATGCAACCCAGGCACGTGACAAGAGCAGGGCTGGGAAAAGAGAGCACCCCCAGGGAAGGGGGCTGCCTCGAGGTCTTGGTATTTGGGGAATTTTTCATGGTCATAACCGGAACTCCCCCTAAAAGACACATGTGAGATGTAATGAAAACCTTGCTCAGGAAACCTACAAGGGCAGAGGGAAGGAATGCAGGCCAGAAGTCCTGTGAGGATGTATGACAGAAGTCCCATGGGGAAATAACTGGGGGAGGCTTCCTGTAGATGACAGAGGGGCAGACTGTGTCTTGGGAAGAGAGCCTTCTGCTAGCATTGCACCAGGTACCCTGGTTGTCAGGGTGTGCAGTGGGCATGGTGCCTCTGGACCTGAGCCTCCCCTTCTACACACTCACACTTTGGTTTGGAGTGAGCTCTTCCCTCCGAGCCTCCTGGCCCCTGACTCTCCCCTTCCCTAGGATTACACAGCATTGGAGGCTGAGAGGCAGAAGATGTTAGTCCTGGTGCGGGAGCTGCAGAGGGAGCTGGAGGAGACCTCGGAGGAGACAGGGCATTGGCAGAGCATGTTTCAGAAGAACAAGGAGGAACTTAGAGCCACCAAGCAAGAGTAAGGACATTGCCCCCCAGGATGCTTATACATGATTCTTATATTCCCCCTCTTTTCTGCCAGTGCTGTGCTCCTTCCTTTCCCATTTCTCAAACTGCCCTTCTCCATCCCCACCTTCCGCCCTCCTGAGGGTGGGTGCCCAGTGTCCTGCCTCCAGGGAGGTGGTTGTCATTGCCATTGTCCTGCTCACCTCTCCCAGGCAGGCGGCCTCACCCTGTTCCCTTTCCCTTTCGTTTCACCTTTCTGGGCTCAGACTCCTGCAGCTGCGGATGGAGAAGGAGGAGATGGAAGAGGAACTTGGGGAGAAGATAGAGGTCTTGCAGAGGGAATTAGGGCAGGCCCGGGCTGATGCTGGAGATACTCGCCAGGTGGAGGAGCTCAAGAAGGTACTTGGGAGTTGGGGGGCAATAGGGCAGGTTGGGGTGATGGGTATCTGCCTCACCTATCCACGAAGGCCTCCACACTTGTGTGGCTGTCTCCCGTGTGCTTGGTTTTCAGGCTTCATCCTGCCTGTTCAGCCTTATCTCTTCCCAGCACACACTCTAGCAGGACTGGTCTCCTCACTCAGTATAGAAGTTTCTAATGGAACGGGCTCTCGGCGGCCAGGTTGGGTTATAGCCAGAGGCTGCTGGCTGCCTCCCAAGAGACCTCATGGGTAGCAGCATTGAGGTGGATTTGTGAAACTCCAGGGTCATTTTTGCAAGCTTGGAAACCTAATTTGGTCAGGATAGCAAAAGTTGCTCTGTCTCTCAGAGGGGACTCATTAACTACACTTATGAAACAAACATTTACAGTTAGAATGCCAGTTTATTAACTTACAATGAGTAGTGTTGTCACATGGACTGGAACACTTGCAGTGGCATGGCCAGCTGACCTATATGGGAAGCCAAATTGTAATTTGAAGGCTGCTTAGAGAGTATAGAATCTAGACACAGGTAGCTAAATGTTTTATCATGTATGGATATTTTATGAATAATAAGGTCATAAAATTGAAGTGAACACAAATAATTTCTTCATATTCCTGGTATCAGTTTATGAAGGACAAGAAAGCAATGAATTATTTCAGATGATTTGAAAATTAGAAAATATTTTCATTAATTATAGGGAACTGGCATTTGTGGCCTCCTGAGAATCCTTCTGGGTTTATATTCTTTCATTTGCTATGCTGTATATGTAGTAGGTGCTCAGTTAACAAGTATTAATTAATCAATTCTTGTTTATCATGCTTTTACTATAAAACTACCTAATTGTAATCAAGGTAATCATATTTTTAAATGAGTAAAGAAATATAGCTCTGAATGATGATTTTCCAGATAAATAAAAGCCTGAGCTTATGCAAAATATTTGGTGGAGAAAAAGATAATAAATGTTAACCAAACATACTTTGGTGGTTGTGAAATCAAAAGTACTCCTAATTTTTACTATACTGTTTTTAAGTTAACAAATATCAAGGATAGTCTGAGGTCTGTTAAATATATTGGCTGATATAGTGAACTTGGACATTCCTCTGGACAATCTCAGTTGACTTATTATGCTGGGTAAAGCTAAAAAGCAAAAAAGTAATAACTAGTGTTTCATTTATATATTAAGCTAATTTTATTAAGTATTTAATAAATCAATAAGATATATATTAGGAAAATAGACTAACCCAGTCCACTGTAGACCATACACTGTGCTATTTTTCTTTTTCTTCTTTATTTAAAAAATTTTGAAAATTTATTTATTTTTGGCCGCATCGCACCTCATGTGGGATCCTACTTCCCCGACCAGGGATCGAACCCTCACCCACTGTGGTGGAAGCATGGAGTCCCAACTGCTGGACCGCCAGGGAAGTCCCCTCTTTTTCTTTGTAATTAGTATGTTAGTGTCTTACACTGAAGACTCATGATATACATATAACCTTTCAGCCTAATTATACTTTCTGAATTTCAGAAGTAGCTAATAGATAAAGAATTAGAATGAGAAATCATATTTTGATTTTTTAAAAAAGAAATCAGAGCAGCACCAATATTTATTGTGTCACATATTTTGGTTTTCAGCATTTAAAAAAAATAGCCAATCCTGTTTTATGCATACCCTCATCTGTTCTCACTCCATGTAATTTTTTTTAATGGAGATTTAGTTCACATACCATAGAATTCACCCTTTTAAAGTATACAATTTAGTGGGGTTTTGTATACTCACAGAGTTGTACAACCAACACCACCACCACTATCTACTTATAGAACATTTTCATCACCCCAAAAAAGAACCCTGCATCCATTAGCGGTCACCCTCCCCACTCCTGGCAGCCACTAATCTACTTTCTCTCTCTATGGATTTGCCTATTCTGGGCATTTCATATAATGGGACTCCTATAATATGGGGCCTTTCATGTCTGGCTTCTTTCACCTAGCATAATGTTTTTCAAGGTTTATCCATGTTGTAGCAAGTATCAGTGCTTCATTACTTTTTATGGCTGAATAATATTCCACTACATGGATATACCACATTTTTTATCTGTTCATCAATTGATGGACATTTGGGTCATTTCTGTATTTAGCTGCTATGAGCATTCACTGACAAGTTTTTTGTGAACATATGTTTATAAAGTTCTCTTGGGTATATGCCTAGGAGTGGAATTGCTGGGTCATATGGTAACTTTATGGTTAACTTTCTGAGACATTGCCAAATTGTTTTCCAAAGTGGGCATACCATTTCACATTCTCACCAGCAGTGTACGAGAGTTTCAGTTTCTCCACTTTCTGTTATCCCAGGCTGGCTCTCTCTGCCCTGTCACCATTTCCCTTCCCTTCTAGGAGCTGCGCCAGACACAGGAGGAACTTAAGGAGCTGCAGGCAGAGAAGCAGAGCCAGGAGGTGACTAGGCGACACCGGGAGCGGGAGTTGGAGAAGCAGCTGAGGGTAGAGGCTGAACGAGGCCGGGGGCTGGAACTGCAGAACCTCCAGCTACAAAAGACCCTCCAGCAACTGAGACAAGACTGTGAAGAGGCTTCCAAGGCAAGGGGAGTGGGCACAGGGCTTAGGAGGTGGAGGCTGAGGGGTCTGGAGGGCTGAGGAGCCAGAGGGCGTGGAAAATTACCTATCATGGGTATGTATAGACCAAATACCTTGGTCCTAGGTGTGTGGTTAAAAGTAGCCAGGATGTGGCAGCGGGGGAGGTTGGGCTGTACCTGGTGACACCCATTGCATCTCTGTAGGGGTGGGATTCTCAGGGAAGCCTCTGGCTGGTGGCACTACCCCTTTTCACACCTGGGTTCGTGTGAGCTCTCTTTGGGGTGGCTTTCCTGGGAGTCGCCAATGACCTTGAGCCCTGGGGTCTGAGCCACCTCTCCCTGAACCGGCCTCAGGCTCAGATGGCAGCAGAGGCAGAAGTGGCAGTGCTGGGGCAGCGTCGGACAGCAGTGGAGACGACGCTTCGGGAGACCCAGGAGGAAAATGATGACTTCCGAAGGCGCATCCTGGGTCTGGAGCAGCAGCTGAAGGAGGCACGAGGCTTGGCGGAGGGTGGGGAAGTGGCGGAGGCTCGGCTTCGGGACAAGGTGCAGCGGTTAGAGGTCAGTGCTTTTGCTGACATTGTTGGCTTCCTCCTGGCCCTCTCTCCTCTCATCCCTGGCTAAATACTCAGTCATCACTTTGATTTTGCCTGTAGCGTGCTTCTGTTTGCCTCCCTAGTCCTCTGTCAACCTCGGGTTTATTTCCTGGAGTGTGCTTTAGTGTGAATGTCTCAGCCTTTGCACTGGTATTTTTGTCCATTTCCCACTCTTCGCATGTTCTCTGATCTTTGCTGGTTCCTCTGAGCCTGTTTTCATTGCCCACCTTTTTCATAAACATCTGTTCCTCCTCCCTCCCACCTACTCACCTCCAAATGGCTTGAGCCCAAGCTTTGCATCCCCTCAGTCCAGCGTCCCTCACCTTCCCCACTCCCAGGCAGAGAAACAGCGGCTAGAGGAGGCCCTGAACACAGCTCAGGAAGAGGAGGGGAGCCTGACAGCAGCCAAGCGGGCACTGGAGGCACGGCTGGAAGAGGCCCAGCGGGGGTTGGCCCGCCTGGGACAGGAGCAGCAGGCTCTGAACCGGGCCCTGGAGGAGGAGGGGAAGCAGCGGGAGGCGCTCCGGCGCAGCAAGACTGAGCTGGAGGAGCAGAAGCGCTTGCTGGACAGGACTGTGGACCGGCTGAACAAGGAGGTGGGGCACGGTGGCCTGGGCTCAGGAAGAGGCTCAGCTCATACAGAAGCTTGCCTGGGGGGCGGGGGGAACAGGGGAGGGAATGGGGTCACGACATGTGGTGTTTGCTTTCCTCAAGTTCATTGTTGGGGAGGCCAAGTCTACATCTGCAGTGTGGCATCCTTCCTACTTCCCCTCAGTGTTCTTGACCTCCCCCTACCTCCCATTCCTTTATGATCTTGATCCTTGGAGAATGTCTCCTGGAGTTCCTCTTAGAAGTCTGTAAGACCTAAACATAAGAATCTTCGTTGGTAGAGTTTTATATTTAGGGGAAGGAAAAAGGCCTATAATCCCTCCTTAGATGTCTATAAGACCTAAAAACAGGAATTTTCATTGGTAGAATTTTATATTTGGGGGAGGGAAGGAGAAAGGAAGAAAAGGAGATAAATTGCTTTTTTTCAGGTAAGGTTCTCCTCCTAATCGCTTATTTATAAAACCGGAGCAAACACCTAAAATATTTCATCAATTCTAAAATGTACATTTTATCGTCTCTGAAATTGATTTGTGTCTTATAATTGACGGTATGTTATAGTTCAATTGGCAAATTTTTCTTTTTCTTTGTAATAATCATTGGTATCTTGGGTTTGCTGAAATATGGTCATTTAAGGTTTACTTTGTATCAGGCACTATTGTAAGTACTTTACGTAATTAATTAACATAATTCTCACAACAACCTTGTGATATAGGTGCACTGTTATTATCCCATTTTACAGATGGGGAACTGAGACCCAGAGAGGGTAAATAACTTGCCTGTGGTCACACAGCTAATAAGTGGTAGAGCCAGGATTTGAACCCAGGAAATCTATATATTACTCCCAGCCGTACTAGGGACCTAGGTCCAGGAAAGAGCAAGAGAGGGCTACTTCGGCAGGAAGGAGGCTCTGGGAGAGTCTTGGGAGTCTGGGCCCAGAGAAGAGAGAGAGGCATCCGTTAAAGAGATGCAGTGCTGAACAATCTCTTTTCTCTGTGTCTCAGCTGGAGCAGATTGGGAATGACTCTAAGCAAGCCCTGCAGCAGCTCCAGGCCCAGCTGGAGGATTACAAGGAAAAGGCCCGGCGGGAGGTGGCGGATGCCCAGCGCCAGGCCAAGGAGTGGGCCAGTGAGGCTGAGAAGACCGCTGGAGGGCTAAGCCGGCTTCAGGATGAGGTAGGAGCCTAAATGGCAGTAGTCCCAACGTCCTTGGTTTGAAGGTCATTACCTCTTAACCTGTGACCAAGGGATCCTGGGACCTGGGTTTAGGTCTAATCACTTCGGTGGGGGAGGGTGGGGGGAGTTGTCCACTGTAGGCAGAGACAGTAGAGGATGCACTGTCTGCACAGCAGTGATTTTCAAACTCTGCTGCACACTAGGGTCACCTGGGGAGATTTTTAAGATCTCAACACCCAAGATGCCTCCTGTTACACTTAAATCACAAACCCTGGGGCTTGGATCCAGGATCAGTAGTCTAGAAGCTCCTCACGTGATTTAAACTTGTGTAGAGAATTTTAAGACGATAGAGAATATGGGCTAAAAGTCAAGTCTTTTTATCATCACCGTGCTCTGGCAATTCTAAAGAATGACAGAGTTGAAGAATTTTCCCCCACGGGGTGGACTGCTTCCACCCTTCAACCCCCATCTTACCTTATCTGAGCTGCTGCATTTTTCTCTTCTGACCAGACTCAGAGGCTGCGGCAGGGCCTGCAGGCATCCCAGGCTGAGCGGGACTCTGCCCGGCTGGACAAAGAGCTGCTGGTCCAGCGACTGCAGGGGCTGGAGCAAGAGGCAGAGAACAAAAAACGCTCCCAGGATGACAGGAGCCGTCAGCTCAAGGGCCTTGAGGTGAGGACAGTGAGGGGGTGACGGGTGGTGGGTGGGATGGGGAAGGTGAGGGTGTCCGGATCCTGGCACAGGTGGGACTAATGTGGGGAAAAGAGCCAGGACACTCCAGCCTCTGGGATAGGAAACTGGCAGCCGACAGCTGATGGGTTTTGTTTGATTGCAGTGTTGTAAACAACTTTGAATTAATTGCCACTGTTTAGAAATTTATAGATGTCACATAAAATTTTGGATTTCTGGCTTTTCTCATACATTTGGAAAATATAATAACACTGGGCTTTGAGTCTTGAATTGTCCACATGGCAACAGTTGGCTGGAGCTGAGCAGTGGCTTCTCCCCTTTAGAGTCAACAGTGGTCTTCAGTTTGCTATATTTGGCAATAACAACAACAACAGTAATAAGAGCAGCAGCAGCAGCAAGCAAACACTTACATATTGTGCTGTGTGCCAGGTACTTAAGAATTATTTAATCCTGAGAGTAACCTTATGGCATGAGTAGGCTTGTTTTCCCCATTTTATAGATGAGGACAGCTGAGACACAGAGAGGCCAAGCAACTTGTCCGTGGCCCCTTTGCTAGGAAGCAGTCGATCTGATTTTTAAATCCAGGCAGTCTTGTCTTAGCCTCTACATGGTACTGCCTGACTTGAATTTGCTTCCCCAATCTGTACCCTGATGCTTCAGTTTCTGACTCTCTTTATCTCAGCCTTGGCCTGGGCACTTGGGTTTCTCTCTATTTTCCCATTTGGGAAATAGGGCTGCACCAGTGAGAAATAGATTCTGGGGTTTGTCATCCTGCCAAGGCGCCAAGGTCAGAGCGGGCCCACCCTTTTCCCTTGATGCCTCACTTGGGCAGCAGAGGGCGCTAGCTCCATGGTGGCTCTGGGCAGGGGCAGGGACCAATAGGTTCTGGGATGTGGGAGAGAGAAGAACCTGTGGAGGCTGGTGTCTGAGAGGCTCCTGGGCAGAGTTTGGCGTTCTGGTGTCCAGCATTTGGGGCAGAATTAACCTGTTGGCCCTCTGCCACAGGAAAAAGTCTCACGGCTGGAGGTGGAGTTAGATGAGGAGAGGAGCACTGTGGAGCTGCTGACGGAACGGATGAATCGTGGTCGGGACCAGGTAACCCCTTCCTTATGCCTTATCCGTGTCTACCCCGATGACAGAACCTCTTGGCCCTTTCAGAAACAACCCTACCTTCCCATCTTTCATATATGGAGTTCTGGCTGCAGAATCGGTGCGTGGCCGGCTCTACTGCAGGGTCTCATCTGCTTTCGGGAGGGGTTGGCGGGTTTCCTCAGGTGGAAAGAAGCCGGGAGTTTGAATGGAGGAAGGAATCCTGGTGGCCTGGGCTGTGGATCTGAGTCTGGGCTGCTTGCATTCAGAAGGGACGTTAGTCCCTGGTGAGACTGAGGAGGCCCTGTTTAAATTCTGGGGCCCCTCCCATCTGAGTAGGCTGTGATTTCTTAGTTGCCTGGGAATTTGGGGGATTCAGAGAGCACCCTCCAGCTACTCTGCTCCACTTGGTTCAACTTGCTGGTTCATCATCAGTCCTCCCTAAGTCTGGTGCCTCTGGCCCATCCCCACTAGGTGGACCAGCTGAGGACAGAGCTCATGCAGGAGAGGGCTGCTCGGCAGGACCTGGAGTGTGACAAAATCTCCTTGGAGAGACAGGTGAGGTGGGGGGGGTCTTGGGGATAGGCCTGAGGAGGTGGGTAAAATGACCATGGAAGCAATCGCAGGTTGAGTGCTAACCAAGGAGGCTTCCTGTCCCTCTCAGAACAAGGACTTGAAGAGCCGGCTGGCCAGCTCAGAAGGCTTCCAGAAGCCCAGCGCCAGCCTCTCTCAGCTTGAGTCCCAGAATCGGGAGTTGCAGGAGCGGCTGCAGGCTGAAGAGAGGTGACATGAGCCCATCCTCTCTCTCTCCCTCTGGGCTTTTCTCCTCTGGTGTCCCTACATCTTCTGCTTCAGACATGGCCAACCTGGCTTGATCTTTTGGGAGACCTCTTCTCTTGATGGGGAGAAGAGGGAGTTGCAGAAATTCTGAAATGTGAATGACCTCTATCTACCTGGTTCTTTGCATCTGTCCTGGATCCTCCTCAGTCTAATGGTTGGGCTCGTGGCTGAGCCCTTGGAGTTCTTGGAGGCAGTATGGGGCCAAGTAGGAGTTTCTTTAGAAATGACAACAGCCATAGACATCCCCCTACCCCACCCTCTTAGGGAGAAGACAGTTCTGCAGTCCACCAACCGAAAACTGGAGCGGAGAGTTAAAGAGCTGTCCATCCAGATTGATGATGAACGACAGCATGTGAATGACCAGAAAGACCAGGTAAGGATGGCAGCTAGGGCCAGGCAACCATATGGCAAGTATATACTATGCATTTGCTTGAAGGCCAAGAGAGGTCCCATCTCATAGGTCTTCTAAACTTAGACTTTCCTTCTATAAGGTCAGAGAGACTAGAGTGAAAGGACTAGATTAGAGCAGTCATAGTAAGCATGGGTATCGAGTACTTATGATGTGCTAGGCTCTCTTTCTAAGTGATGTATTAACTTATTTAATCCCCAGGACAAACCTAAGAGGTTAGGGTACTGGCCCATGGTCTCAACATTTTCCTAGGGGCAACTGTATATACCTTGTCAAGATTGCTGCAGGGGAGGATCCCAGGCCACGGTAGCAGCAGCTCCTTTTCTAATGTGGGGACTTGGTATCCTGCCTAGCTAAGCCTGAGGGTGAAGGCTTTGAAGCGGCAGGTGGATGAAGCCGAAGAGGAAATTGAGCGACTGGATGGCCTGAGGAAGAAGGCCCAGCGTGAGCTGGAGGAACAGCATGAGGTCAATGAACAGCTCCAGGCCCGGATCAAAGTCCTGGAGAAGGACTCCTGGTACGGGCTCCTCTTCTGACCCCTGTTCCATCGGGATAGCAGAGCAATAAGGGAATGGGCTCTCCTGAACTGGATGGGGAGGAGGATCTCTAAGAAGGGACTTCGCAGGCACTCATTCCTGGGTGAAAGCCAGTGTGACTGTCTTTTAGTATCTCAGCCCCCATCCTGTACCCAATCTCCGCATATCTCTAATTAGTGGGGGAATCTTGTGAATAGCTTTAGGCCTTAGGAGAACTGGGAGTTTCCTTAGCATGAAAAGGGAGGCTGTTTAAATCTTTCTGTCTCCTTCCCTGACCAGTATTTCTCTTTGACTCAGGCGCAAAGCTTCCCGCTCAGCTGCTGAGTCAACTCTCCAACATGAAGGGCTGAGCTCAGATGAGGAATTTGACAGCGTCTACGATCCTTCCTCCATCGCTTCACTGCTTACGGAGAGCAACCTGCAGACTAGCTCCTGTTAGCTCATGGTCCACAAGGGCCCATGAACCACACTTGAGGCCTATCCTGGCCAGTCCTGCTCTGCTCTGCCCAGCCTCAGATTCCTCATCCCTGTGGGGGACCCAGTTATTCAGACCTAAGACAGGGAGGGGTGTGAGTGAAGGTGATAAAAAAGGCATCAGCGCTAAGCCGGTAGACAGACTTTCCCTTTCCTCTGGAGGAGTGGGCATTTTAAGCCAACAGAGCCCCCTCCTTAAGTGCCGACCCCCTCTTCTGCTCCCTCACAGCAGTAGGTTGGTGAGCATATAGGCTGAGAGGGATTGAGCAGGATAGGAAGGGATAGAAATTGCCATGTATATAAAGCTTTATTTCTTTAGCCCTTAACCCCAGGCTCAGGGAAATACCCTATGTGATTCTGCCCCCTTGACTCCTGCAACTCATTTCCTTCCCATTCTGGAGCACTGTAAGGGGAACATTATGGGTAATGGACATGCTGGCGTGGCTCTACCCACTTCTCAGAGGCTCTTCTTTGCACAGTCATGGGGCCCATGTGGTAGTCCCCACCTGTCTCCATTCCTGTATTTTTTGTCTTCCCCAGGCCAGGATCCAAGGGACCCTTTCTCTTTCTCTTCCTATCTTTACCGTTTCTATGTTCCTTCTTTCTTCTCAGTGCCTTAGCTGGGGTGAGGAGATAAGGATGCTCTTCTTGCCTTTTATTACCTGCACATTCATACCTCTCCAAGGACCACCCTTTCCCCAACCGGGGCCTTCTGCCTTCCCTGCTGCCCCAATGACTGGTCGAGAGACCTACCGGCTTCCCTGCCTATGAGGCCCTGTGAGAGGGACTTTGGGAGGGCCATGATAAGGTGGTGGGGCTGCTTCTGCTCAGGGTTTCCATCCTTCCTCCTCTCCCTCCGTGACCATGGATGTGCTTATAAGATGGTTGCACCTGGGAACCCTGACCACTGTCTACGCAAGTTTGAAAAGCAAAGGTTTTGGTCTCCGGGGCCTTAACTTGTGGTTTCTCTGATCAGATGTGCCCAAACTCAGTAGGGAACCGAGGGACCCTCATTATCTCAGGAGCTTGGACCTGATACAGAGGGGCTAGAGGCTGACTCTTGGTAGAAATGGGAAGAGGCAATGGTGGACTTATTCCTCCTTTGGGATTTGGGGAGAGCCACGTTCTGGTGGGAGGAGGTAAGGGAGATGATTCACCTCTCTTATTTTCTAAGCAGACTGTAAGAAGCCTAGAGGAGGGAGAAGCCTGTTCTCACCAATGACTTGTAATTTCATGATTAAAAAAAATTTCCTTTATTCTGCAAATCATATATTCTCTCCCAATCCAATCCAGCATTGAATTTATTTTAAATTAAATATTAAAATTATATATCTATACTGAAATCCTTGACTTGTCTTCTCATTCTTTTTCCTGACTTATTTGGAGGTCTAAATTTTATGAAGAAACCATTTTACTGTACAGCTTAGAGGCTGAAGCTGGGGTTTTCTTCACCTCACTTTTAGAGGCATTTTACAACAGATCAGATGGAACTTAGGGAACTGAGAAGTGTTTATAGCAGCTCCATTCTTTCCTGAGGAAACTTTTGGGAATAGCAAGGCCAGTAAATGCCTTCTCTGAGGGTTAAAGGAGACAGACCAGAAATGGGTTTTATTCCTTTGGGGCATAGGGATAGCCCAAGCATGCACCTCCCAGGCGCAAAGATACCCATCCATTCTTACCAGGCATGGGACCCAGTCCCTCCATGAGAGGTGGGGAAGTTTCTGTCATCCCTGCCCTTGTGTTGCCTTGAAGAGAGCTAGCTGTTCACCAGAGCCTATTGCCAGATTTAGGGGTTCTGCCCACTCAAGAGTGGGTCAGACCTCTTCTTGTCTGGTGTCCATGTGGACCATAGCCCAGTGGAGAAGCCACCTGCTGAGAGCAGTTGGGCTGGAAGAGGCTCCAAGGTCCTGCTTGGCCATCCTCTATTCTAGGCCCTTAAGATGCTAACCTGGGCTTAGAGAGCAAATGCCACTGGAGAAGTTGAGGTTCATCCCTTCTCAAGAATGCAAATTCCTTTTAAGGCAATGTGTCCCACCTCTCCCATCCATATTAGGGCAGCTTTGGTATAATAGCTTCTGCAAAACAAGCCCCACCCAGAGCCAAGCTAGCTTTGCCTTTGGCCTGGGCTTCCTGCCAGGGAAGGGCACCTGCCAGACTGGCTTAGGCCAGTCTGAGTGAGCTGGTCTTGGGAGCCTGTACAGTGGAGGAAATGTTTGCTCAGCTCCGCAAAGCCTACAGGCTGGCCTATGTATAAGGAGAGGAGAATGTATGGAAGCTTTTTTCGAACTCCTCATCCTCTAGGGGCAGGCAGGGTGATTCTGTCTTACCAATACTGGTCTTGGAGTTGAAAGGAGAGGGCAAGACTAATGTTTAAGGTACAACCATACATAACGCTAGGCAAAACTTCAGTTAAGCAGAAAAGCAGCTCCTAAGCCCCACCTTTAGGTAAATCTGAGAGAGCGCAGATGGGCGTGCCCTGAAACGTCTAGGCCACGCCCACTGCATCCCTTTGCTCGCTTGCTGGCGAACGGCGTCCTAGGGGCGTGTCCTATCGTGCCTCCGCCCGTGACGTGCCTATACAAGGAAAGGTTCGGCGCGCGCCAGTCTGGGAGAAGTCGGACCGCGGGGCCCAGGGTTGGGGTCCCAGCTGCGACCCCAGCAGAAGATGAACGGGACGCATAGCTGGTGTACACTGGTGGATGTGCACCCGGAGGGGCAAACCGCGGTAAGAAAAAGCGTCCGCACCGCCTCCCCTCGCGCGGTATTCTCGGTTTCTAATTCCGCCCTTCCAGTGCCCAGCGAGGAGTTCGCTGACATCACCTGGTGCAGCGCTCGGTGCGGTCAGCTCCTCGCGGCGCTTCTCTTTTTCTGCCGCTTCTCGGCGGGAGGTGGAATCCTGGGGAGTTGCGGGATGAAGACTGTTTTGAGGCTCAAGGACAAGGGGCGTCCCTGCCCTTTGGGAGGACACTGCGGCTCCTGCCCGAACTGAGCGCGGATCTCGAGGTGCGCGCTGCTCGGGCGTCCTGTGCGCTGCTAGATTGCGTCGTAGGAGAATGAGCTCCAGGGACGGGATCCCTGTGCTCTTTTGAACTTTGGTTCCCAACGAGGGGGATTAGGCTTTTCTGTGGGTCCTGGTGACCTCAGGGGCCCTTCAAAGAACTTCATGGGGCTTTGGGTGAGCAGTAGCAAGACAAAGGGTAGAGAGTGAAATCCTAGGGCTTGGACTGGAGGGTGGGGGCGGTAGAACTCCAGGTACGTTGAGATTGGCCAGGGACTCTTACCTTTCGCTAGGTGGGGATAGGGCTGTCTGCTTGGGGGTCACC
Source organism: Aethalodelphis obliquidens (assembly GCF_003676395.1). Lineage (NCBI taxonomy): Eukaryota > Metazoa > Chordata > Mammalia > Artiodactyla > Delphinidae > Aethalodelphis > Aethalodelphis obliquidens. Next base: position 1,546,982 of record NW_020838060.1, read on the forward strand.
TCTCTGCTGAAAGAGGATTTCTCCTCTTTCCCCCCATGGAGGGTCTCCTGCTCCCCTCCCCCCGTCGGCCAACCGGTAGCTTCCTGAGACGTGTTGTTGGTTTTGCTTCCGTCTCCAGCCTTCAAGCCCGGGGCAAGTGGATGGAGGGGATGCCAGAACCTGGGCTGAGAAGGGGAGGGAAGTGACTTACGCGAGAGCTTCTGGACGGAGTGAGAGTGGGGGAAAGAGGAGTGCTCACCCGTCTGCTCCAGTGCTAACCGATCTGCCCAGCTCCCCTCACTGCCTTGGCTCCCAGTACCTGGTCTCCTCCCCACCCCAGCAGACTGTATGATTCTTCCTCTCCAGAGGCAGAGGAGGGTAACTTGTGGCTGAGTGTTTCTAGGTCTGCTGGGGAACTTAACCCAGAATGGGTGTGTATTATTTCATCAATTTCTAAGCTATTGTGGGGGGGAGTGAAATGAGAGACAAGGTGATGGGGCGTTTGTATGCCTCCATTTCCCCCACTCCACTCCGATTCTGATTCCCTTCCCCTCTTCCTCTCAGCATGCCCTTGAGATAGAGCTAACCCATGTGCACCTGAATTATGGCTCTTCAAAGAATATTTGTTGACTAGTTTCTCATTTCAAGTTTAGGGTATACATGATCACTTAATTCTGTTCACAGTCCCCTCTCTGTTTCTGCCCAGGCTGTGAGAGTTTCCACCACATTACAATTCAGGTCTTGCTACTGCCCAACCCCAGTACCTCCATGCCTCATCTTCAGTAGATAGAAAAAATCCATCCTCTATCGTGTCAGCCCCAAGTCCTACTCCATGAGCTTGCTCACTGTTTTGGGATGGTTGAGGCAGGGAACGGGGTATGAGGAAAATAAAGGAGAGGGGTGTTTGCACTTCTTTTTGCTTGCTGTAGAAAAGAGATCCAGAAAAGTCTTAAGTCTAAGGCATTGGCAGTGTTGAGAATGAATTGACACTCTCTTCCATCCCTCGATGTTTTGCTGCTTGTCTGGCGGGGGAAAATAGCGGATTGAAAAATAGCAAGGAATTCAGACAATCTCCAGCCATAGATTAGTTTGAAGCTTATCAGAGACCTCTAGAATGAGGGGGAGACAGAAATTCCCTTTTATTCTTTCTTTCTAGGCTGGGCTTGAAAGTTATTTGACTTCAAAGGTGGGAATGACATAACTATTGCTGAGATCTGGTGTTAAGAGACATTCCTGAGCTCTTAAGGAAGGGGAGGAGATTGTAAACAATCGATCAGTCAGGAGACTAGCTTTTTCCTGGATTCCTCTCCTCTGAGCCATCCTGCAGATAGAATTTATGGCTCTGGACAGTCTCCAGGAACCTCTTGTATATTCACACCATTGAAGGAGTGCTCAGTGCATGTGTAAAGTGAGTGAGTGAATAAATAAACGAACAGATGTTTCTTCTGGTGTCTGCAGCGTAGACAGTTTAACTGTCTGGTGTGTCCTAGTGAATGTCAGGACCCTTGGACTGTGTTGGTATTTCTCCACCAGCCAGGCCATATGCCTCAGTGCACTGCACATGGACATGGAAATATGGCTAATGCATTCTCTGGGTTGCTTTTATTGTTGGAGGTAGATGTGGCAGGTACAGGGAGCCAGTGTTTTTTTTCCCAAACTGCTGATCATAATCGCATAATCACTGAGATCAACTTAGTGGGTCAGAACCAGCGTTAAAAAAGAAATAGATGTGCTCAGAGCAGGAAGCCGGAAGAAATGGTTCCTCTGTTTACAACACACCCAACAGGAATCATTGTAACAAGGAGCTCAAAACTTGTGGCCTTCCTATAAATAAATACCCTACAGGTGTCCCCCTGTACCTCTACTGGGCAGGACCAGTGGGAAGGGATCAATATTAGACGAAAAGTTGCAGTATTAGAAGAGTTTGCCTTTTTTAAAAATTTTATTTAATTTTTTATTTTTGGCTGCGTTGGGTCCTCGTTGCTGCGCGTGGGCTTTCCTTTTAGTTGATGATGATGAGCGGGGGCTACTCTTCATTGCCACGCACAGGCCCCTCATTGTGGTGGCCTCTCTTATCTTGGACCACAGGCTCTAGGTGCGTGGGCTATAGAGCGCAGGCTCAGCAGTTGTGGCGCACGGGCCCAGCTGCTCCGCAGCATGGGGGATCCTCCCGGACCAGGGCTCGAACCCGTGTCCCCTGCATTGGCAGGCAGATTCCCAACCACTGCGCCACCAGGGAAGCCCCGAGTTTGCCTTTTAGATCCTGTCTAGTCCATGCATGGGTGGGCCATGAGTGGTCTTATAGGCATAAAGGCTTTGAACTCTCTTTTCAAAAAGGAAGAAAGAGATTCCAGCTATATGCCATTCTGGAAAAGGTAAAACTATGGCGACAGTAATGAGATCAATGGATGCCAGGAGTCTGGGGGGAGAGGGGAGATGAATATACAGAATACAGAAGTTTTTTAGGGCAGTGAAAATGCTTTGTATGATATTATAACGATGGATATATGTCATTATACCTTTGTCCAAACCCATAGAACGTGCAGCACCATTCACTTCGTTAGAGTGAACCCTAAGGTGATCTGTGGATGTTGGGTAATTACAATGTATCAATGTATGTTCATCTTTGGTTAAAAAGTACCATTCTGGTGAATGATATTGATAATGGCTATGCATGTGTGTGGGGAGGTATATGAGAAATTTCTGTACCTTTCTGCTAATTTTGTTGTAAACCTAAAACTGCTCTAAAAACAATAAAGTCTTAAAAAAAAGAAATAGAATTAACACTCTCAGAGTGTTAGGGTAGACATTTTGGCAAAACTTTTGTTTCAGTTATGTCTGTGTATACATATTATATATATGTGTGTGTGTGTGTTTATTTGATTGTGATGTAAAATGTATTTTTTAGGTCAAAAAAGTTTGCAAACCACTGTAGTGAGTTACACTGGCAAATAAAAGCACAGATAAACCTCAAACTCATTTTTTTTAGACATTCCCATTTAAGTTCCCTTATTATAAGCAATAGAGAGTGGCTCCAGCTAACTTAAGCAACAGAGGAATTTATTAGACGGAAATGGGCAACACAGAGGATTTAAGGGAGAGCTTAAAAAGTCCGAACCAAGGGAGTCCTGGGGCCTGGGTAAGTGGAAGGTACTAATGGAGGGCTTCTGCTTCTGGGTGAAGTGTTTCCAGCTGTTTTAGGTCTTTTTGCCATTCTGCTCAAGATTCCAAGAGGGTGTCACTGGCCCCTTCTCCCCCTTGGCCAGGGCATGTTGGGGTTCCTTGATTGACAGGCCCACCGGATTGCCCAGTGAAGGAGGGAGATTCTCCAAAGCCAAACCCAAGTGCTGTTATCAGTGGAGGAGGATGGAAACTGTGGCAAGAGCAACAGTAGACTTTGATTGGCATGATCTCTGATTTTCTTTCTTTTTCCTTTTTAATCATTTTTTATCAAAGGAATACATGTGTATGATTTTAAAAAGATCTATTAATATCAAAAGGCCTTTAAAAGAAAATTGTAAGCAGTTCCCTACCCAAGGCCTGCCCAATGGAAGTTACCACTTTTAACTCTTTTAGCTCTTTCTAGTGTTTACTGCCATGTTTCTAAATAGTATGCTTATGATTTATCAGTTTTAGACATCATTGACTTCCTATTGTAGGAATTATAGGAAGGTTTATACTCCCACTCCTTACATGCTCCCTTTTCCTTCTCTCATCTTCCCAAAGAAATTATATCACAATTTTTTTTTTTTTTTTGCGGTATGTGGGCCTCTCACTGTTGTGGCCTCTCCCATTGCGGACCACAGGCTCTGGACGCGCAGGCTCAGTGGCCATGGCTCACGGGCCCAGCCGCTCCGCAGCATGTGGGGTCTTCCCGGACCGGCGCATGAACCCGTGTCCCCTGCATCAGCAGGCGGACTCTCAACCACTGTGCCACCAGGGAAGCCCCACAACTTTTTTTATATCATTATTGGAGTATAATTGCTTTACAATGGTGTGTTAGTTTCTGCTTTATAACAAAGTGAATCAGCTATACATATACATATATCCCCATATCTCCTCCCTCTTGAGTCTCCCTCCCACCCTCCCTATCCCACCCCTGTAGGTGGTCACAAAGCACTGAGCTGATCTCCCTGTGCTATGCGGCGGCTTCCCACTAGCTATCTATTTTACATTTGGTAGTGTATATATGTCAGTGCTATTCTCTCACTTCATCCCAGCTTCCCCTTTCCCCCTGTGTCCTTAAGTCCGTTCTCTACGTCTGCATCTTTATTACTTCCCTGCCACTAGGTTCATCAGTACCGTTATTTTAGATTCCATATATGTGCGTTAGCATGCGGTATTTGTTTTTCTCTTTCTGACTTACTTCACTCTGTATGGACTCTAGGTCCATCCACCTCATTACAAATAACTCAGTTTTATTCCTTTTTATGGCTGAGTAATATTCCATTCTATATATGCCACATCTTCTTTATCCATTCATCTGTCAATGGACATTTAGGTTGCTTCCATGTCCTGGCTATTGTAAATAGTGCTGCAATGAACATTGGGGCACATGTATCTTTTTGAATTACGGTTTTCTCAGGGCATATGCCCAGTAGTGTGATTGGCTGGGTCATATGGTAGCTCTGTTTTTAGTTTTTTAAGGAACCTCCATACTGTTCTCCATAGTGGTTGTAGCAATTTACATTCCCACCCACAGTGCAGGAGGGTTCCCTTTTCTCCATACCGTCTCCAGCATTTATCGTTTATAAATTTTTTGATGATGGCCATTCTGACCGGTGTGAGGTGATACCTCATTGTGGTTTTGATTTGCATTTCTCTAATGATTAGTGATGTTGAGCATCTTTTCATGTGTTTGTTGGTAATCTGTATGTCTGCTTCGGAGAAATGTCTGTTTAGGTCTTCTGCCCATTTTTGGTATATCACAATTTTTGACTAAACTATGATTCTATTAATAACATTGTGGTTAAGAGCCTAGTTCTGGGAATCTGACCCAGTGGACTAGAGTCAGGGCTTCAGTGTTTGCTTTGCCCAAGATCACTTTGGTAAATTACTTTATCTCTTGTCTCAGTTTCCTCCTCCTTAAAATGGGGATAATAATTGCACCCTTCTCATAAGGTTGTTGTGAAGAATGCATATGAAACATTAAGCACAATGCCTGGCACACGGTAGGTGCTCAGATGTTAGTTGTTATTTTCTGTTACTTACTGGCTAGAGTGTTTTATCTTCCCCCAGTCAAGGGATGGAGAAAGAGTCTGGGAACTCTGTGGTCTGGTAAAGGTTTGTTCCTTCTCATTATGTTGATGTTTGCTCTTACATGTTTGCTCTTACATGTTCCTTTCCCCTTTCCTCTACCAGTGGAGAGTCTTGAGGATTAGAAGGAACCTATAGGTAGACCCAGAGTGAAGACCTGCGTAACCTTCGCTAGTCCCAACTCAGCCAGGACTGTCTTAGAGTGATATAGTCAGGGTTCATATTTTAGCATCCCACTCTGGGCTCCTTTCCTCCTCCTCCTTTTTCTGAAATCATGGCCAAGGCAGCTGGTATCCCATGATGCACTGGACTCTGATAAAGTGATTCCCTTTAAGTATCCTATCAGTGTTACCCTTCCTTAGAATATTTGCTCTCCCCTCCCCCACCCACCACCAGTCCTCTCTACATTTTTTTATGTTGATCAGTCTAGGCCAGAGAGGTTCTCTCAATGCCTGAGTGGATTTGAAATTTTATATCAGTTGCAGTCTGAACCTTTGTCTTTACCCTGGAATAGGTGTCATTCCTTTAGGACCTCAGAAGCTGCATTAGTTACATACCAAGTCTTTCCTGAGACCAAGTCTTTCCTGAGCCCGACTCTTTTTTTTTTAAACTAAAGCTGTAATTTACTGAACGCTTACTATGGGCCTCATTTTCTTTTTATAACAGCTTTATTGAGATATAATTCACATACTGTACATATCACCCATTTAAAGTATACAGTTCATTGGTTTTTAGTATATTCACAGTTGTATAGTCATCAGCACAACTGATTTTAGAATACTTTCATCACCCCATAAAGAAATCCTGACCCATTAGCAGTCACTCCCTGTTTTCTTCCAACACCCCCCCAATCCCATCAGTCTCTTTCTCTATGATTTGCTTATTCTAGATATTTTATCTAAAAGTAATCATATAACATGTGATCCTTTGTGACTGGCTTCCTTCAATTAGCATGTTTTTAAGGTTGATCCATGTTGTAACATGAATCAGTATTTCATTACTTCTTATGGCTGAATAATATTCCATTGTATGGATATATTATGACATGTTCATCGTGAATAAATGTGAGTGGACTTTGGGGTTGTTTCTTCTTTTATTTTTTAACTTTTATTGGAGTATAGTTGATTTACAATGTTGTGTTAGTTTCAGGTGTACAGCAAAGTGAATCAGTTATACATATATGTATATCCACTCGTTTTAGATTCTTTTCCCATGTAGCCCATTACAGAGTATTGAGTAGAGCTCCCTATGCTAGACAGTAGGTCCTTATTAGTGGGTGGTTTCTTCTTTTTGTCTATTGTGAATAATGCTGCTATGAACATTTGTTTACAAGTTTTTATGTGGATTTACATTTTACTTTCTCTTGGAAAGAAATACCTAGGATTGGAATTGCTGGGTGAGAATATTTGCATTTTAAAAGGGGATTCATCTGGAGTCATTGATGCTTACTCCAAAGGAATGAATGAATTCTAAAACGGTGGAAGCCCTGGCTCTGTGACACCTGGGTGGGGAAGAAACTCCTGGGCAGAGGAACCATTCAAGTTTGGTGACTGCCTGTTCCTTCCACTCATGAGACCTGCCTCAAGCTCAGCCCATAAATTCCTCCTCACTCCACTCCATCTCCCCCATTCATTGCCAAGTTCTCACCTTCAGGAGCACTACAGCTGATGTCTCCAAGCCTGCCAGGAATTTGGGGAATCCTGGGCTCTGTGGGAGGACCGGGTGAGGAGGCTTACCTAGTCACCAGGCTTTGGGCGCCAAAGTTTGCCCATATTTCTCCCGGGTGGGAGTAGCGGGGCGGTGTGTGCACGCAGATGGTTTTGGTTCCACACACGCGTGCTCAGAGCAGGTGGGACAGGTTTCCTCGCCTGCTGGTAATTGTGGTATGTGCCTCTTTGGGTCATGATGCAGAGTCTTGTGAAACACCTTTGTCTCTTAGGGGTGGGGATGTTTAGTTGAGGGAACAGGTATGCGCCAGGGAGGCTGTTGGCCCAGATTTAAGCCTAGCCAGCAGGGGCAGGAAGAGGAGAAGAAAATACAGGGGAAAGAAGAGGAAATGGTCTTCTAGGGCCTGGAGGCAAAGAAGCAAAAATCACAAAGCAAGGTAATCAGAGACTAGAGAGGGGAGAGGGTGCTGGGGACCTCGGAATTCCAGGCTGGCTGGGCACTAGGTGGGTTTCGTGAAGGGAGATTGGCTGAGCAAAAGGGTGTCTTTCTCAGAGTGGAGAGTTCAGGAGCCCACCTCCCTCTATGTACACACTCTCACTTCCAGGCCCTGGTGTTTCCCTGTGCTAGGGATCCAGGGAATGAGAAAGGCTGCCCCATTTAGGGTGCCACCCTAAATCCCTTTTTCTCATTTCACCTCCCAGTCATCCTGGTCAGCCCTCTGCATAGAGCTTGTCCAGCCCATGCCTCTGGGCGGGTAGCCAGATAAAAAGCAAATACCTGTTCTGTTGGCTAATCTGTGGGGAGGAGCAGGACTGATTCTTTGTGCCATCCCCAACAAAGCACCATCTCTGACCTAGAGAGCCCTGCAAAAGGCAGGACCAAGGGTACCTGAGATCTGTGAGCTGAGTGGGTTAGCAGTCTCAGCTAAGAGAGGGTCATCCCCCAACCACTGCATCCGGCCTCTTTGACTTTATTGGGGCTTTCCTCATCCTGACCTCTTGGGAACCATTGTTTCAAGGTGCTGGCTATTCCCATTTCTCAGAAGGGGAAAATTGAGGTGGCTGCTGCTGTAGCCACTTGAGAGACCATGTACCTTCCCGGTGGGAACAGGGAACAGGGTTGAGGGACAAAATGGTGGAAGAGTGGGTTATATAGGGAGAGGATAAATTAAGGATGCTGGTTTGCAGCTCAGGGGCAATCTTCCACTTCCCTTACTTCCTTCTCGGAGTCCCTTGATCCTCACCTGCCATCCAGTCCTCATGGCCCTCATAGCAGCCTGGGGAGTGGGAGCTGGGGAAACGTATTTTCCCATAGATCTTTCCCCTATTCACATGAGCCAGTGATGTGAGAACCTCCGGGGCCTCCCTGATATATCTCTGTATCGCCCCTCCTCAGCGTCTTGATCTCTAAGCCCTCAGCTCTGTGTTGACCCCCTCCCCACTCTGAGGCGTGAGTCACAGCTGCAGATTTGTTTGAACAGAGTGGAGAGGCTGCCTATAATTTGGAGTTGGCTGGGCTTCTCCCCAGGAATGTTTATGAGGTTAGAGACTGCTTACCTTGTGATTAGCTCTGCTCCTTTTTCCTTAGAGAAGATGGCTCCCCTTCCTATCTTGCTGTTCAGAGAGCACCCAGTGGGGACCACCCTGCTAGACATCTTGGGGTATCCCTAAAGCTCCCTGGAGCCTGCTCACAGCCTCGGGGTCACTCCAGCCCCAGAAAACGACCAATGGCACCAAGCAGAGAGGGGCCTGGGTTTTCCTTCTTGGCTATGGTTTGGGGTCGTGGGGTGAAGTCTGTGGCCTTACAGACCGGATCCTCTGGTCCTAGAGGATGAGGTGCCAGAGAGAACCCTAGACTTAGTCACAGGCTTCTTTTAGACAGTTTGTCTCACCTACTCTCCTCCCTTGCGGTCTTTCCAGAGCTCCTTGGGAAAGTTAACGCTGCCTTACTTTTGTGAAGTGATTTATGGTTTGCAAAGCACTTTCACACTGTTCCTACACCTCTACCTACCCTGCCTAAAGTGTAGGCAAGGTAGGTATTATTACCCCCGTTTTGTAGATGGAAAATTGCCCGGAGAAATAAAATGATTTGCTCAAGGATTAGTAGGGGTCGGACTCAGATCCCACCTCTAAGTTTAGTACTTTTTCTTTCCTTCTCTTTATTTTATATATTTTATTATAGGAATGTCACACAAATACATTTTTGTTGCAGAAGTTTAAATCACTATAGAAGTACATGGACTGAAAGTCCCTGGACTCCCTTGACTTTCTCTAGCTTAGTGTATATGAATTCAGTGCTTTTCTGTTGTGCTTACTTTCAAGAATTGCCAACGTGGCATGGTGGGTAGGAGCACAGACTCTGGAGCCACAGGGCCTGGGTTTGAATCCTGGCTCTGCTCCTTACTAGTTATATGACCTTGGGCAAGATACTTAACTTCTGTGCCTCAGTTTTCTTGTCTATAAAATGGGAATTTATACCTACCATATAGTTGTGTCGTGAGGATTAAATGAGTTAATACATGTAAAGCACTTAGAACAGTGCCTAATAGGGCTCAGCATGTAGTAATTGCTTTATTTAGGAACCGGCAATTACCAATACTATGAACATATGTGTGTACTTAAATAAATAAGAAGTCACATTTTATGAATGAATTTGTGACTTGCTTTTTTTTCACTTAATATGTCTTGGAGGTCTTTTCCTGTCAATTTATAGAGGTTTATTTATCAGCAGTGTAGTATTTCATGGTGTGGATGTTACCATACTTGACTCACACACTCACTTACTCAAGAATATTTATGCTGTTTCCACGTCTTTAACTATTGTAAAGAGTATTGCAGTCAACAGTTTTACACACATATCTTTGGGCAAATGTGCATGGATTTTCATAGGCCATATTCGTAAAAGTTGAATTACTCAAAGGGTTTATAAAATATGCAAACTGTTTATTAATATCACCAAATTAGTTTCTAAAAATACTTTTATAATCTCCAACGATATACATGGGAGATTAGTCTTTTTCCCTGCATCCTCACCAACCCTAGGTATTATCAGTATCTTTAAAATTTGCCAGTCACTTGATCTAAAAATGATATTTCTCGACTTCCCTGGTGGTCCAGTGGTTAAGAATTTGCCTTCCAACGCAGGGAGCCGGGGTTCGATCCCTGGTTGGGGAACTAAGATCCCACATGCTGCTTAACTAAGCCGGTGCGCCACAACTACTGAGCCTGCACGCCACAATTAGAGAGCCTGAGCACTGCAACTATTGAGCCTGCGTGCTCTAGAGCCTGAGTACCTCAACAAAGAGCCCACATGCTGCAACGAAGATCCCGCATGCTGCAACTACGACCCCATGCAGCCAAATAAATAAATATTTAAAAAAATAAAAATGATATTTCTGTAGGATTCACATGAAGTAACTCACTCGCTTTACTGAAAAGCAAGAAAGGATTCTTGTGTATATGTCAAGTTTTTTCTTTTTCTTTTTTTTTTTTTTTGGCCACACCGTGTGGCCTGTGGGGTCTTAGTTCCCTGATGACCAGGGATCGAACTGTGCCATGCGCCCTGCAGTGGAAGTACGGAGTCTTAAACCACTGGACCACCAGGGAAGTCCCTATATGGGAAGTTTTAAAGCAAAGCAATAAAATGGTCCTGGTGTACTGAACAACCAGGTTAAGAAACAGAACATTACCCATACTTTTGAAGCCCCCTGGGGTCCTTTCTGGATCATAACCCCTCTGCTTCCTCCATAGAATTTGTGAATTTTGTGTTTATTTTCTTGCTTTTTATTATGCTTTTACTGCATGCTCAAGTGATATCTTGCTTAGTTTGACATGTTTTGAACTTTGTATACATGGTATCTATATTCTACTGCTTACTTTTTTATATAACATTAATTTTGAGATTCCTTCATGTCAAAGCGTGTAGCTGTAGTTCATTGTACTAATATGCCATATTGCATTCATCCATTTACTTGTCAGTGCACCATTTGGGTTGTTTCCAGTGTTTTGCCGTTGCAAGCAGTGCTGCTGTGAGCATACTTCTATGTGTCTCATCTTACACTTTTTAACTCAGAATTTAATGAAATTCCCCCCAAATGATAACTCATTATTATTTTCATTTGCATTTCCTTGATTACTGGTAAGGTTGAGCATCTTTCATATATTTATCAGCCACTTATATTTCTTCTTAGTGTTGCCTTTCTTGGTCTTTGCTCTTTTTTTTTTTTTTTCTTGTTTTCCCCTTTTCATGTCTGCTTTTTTCCAGTATTCCCTACCGCCTCTCTAAACTGAGGAATCTAATGTTCTCAAAAGAAAGAGAATTGGGAAAATCCTGGACCACATTACCTGAAATTCACACAACATATATTCTTTGATATGCCCGCTCTAAGCAAGGCACTGTACTAAATAAGCCATCGAGGTCTTCAGAGAGCTTATGATTTTATTGGGGAGATGAATGAATAAGTAGTTATGAAGGAAGGGGACCAGTGTTACAGTGTAGGATATGTAGGGTGCAGTGGTTGCAGGAGCAGGCTCTGACTAAGGAGTGCTAGGGTCGGACCCTTAGAGCTGAGCCTTCAAGGTTGACTGGGAATTCTCCAAGGAGGCAAGGGAGGGAAGCGTATCCCTGGAGGAGAAAACGACATGTACACTTGTGGGGAGGTGGGAGTGTGTATTGCATTGGAAAACTCATCAACAGAAATAGAAATTTGGATTTGGATGCCTTCCTGCAATTGGATCAGGAACGTTTGGGACAGCTAATGTAGGGTACAGGTGGGGTACTGGTGGGAGTCAAGACATTATGTGATATACACTGTGATAGGTCTGATCATGCAGGGACTTTAATGCTACAATAAGGCGTTTTAAATTTTTTTGTTTGCTTTTTTTAAAAAAAGCATACATTTATGTATGTTAAACAATAACATACATACATAAAAGTGCATATATCATATATGTACAGTCAAGTAATTTTCACAAACTGGATGTATTTCTCTAACCATCACCCAGATCAAGAAGCAGATCGTCAAGAAGCCCCCTCTTGTCCCCTTCTAGTCATTACCTACCCTCCACCCTCAAGGGTAACCACTGTCCTGACTTCTGAAGCATGTATTAGTTTTGCTTGCTTTTATACTTTTTATACAAGTGGAATCATATAGTATACTTTTGTGTGTGACTTCTGTTGCTTAACATTTCTGTAAAGTTCATCCATGTTGCATATTCACTCTTTTTCATTGTTGTGCAGTGTTCTGTTGTATGACTGTATCACAGTTTATCCATTCTACTCCAAAAACATTTGGGTAATTTCTAGCTTTTGGCTATTATGAAAAATGCTACTATGAACATTCTAGTATATGTTTTTTATGGGGAAAGTATGTATGCATTTCTGTTGAGTAGATAACCAGGTGTGGAATTGCTGTGTTATAAGGTACGCATGTGTTCATCTTTGGTAGATACTTCCAAAGTGATTGTGATAATGAGCAAACCCACCATCCGTTCTGATTTTTCCACAGCCCCGGAAACTTGGTATTTTTTTTTTTTTCATTTTAGTCATTCTGATGAGTAGTTTGTGGTTTCGCCTTATGGTTTTAGTTTCTAGTTCTTTGATGATGATGACTAATAAGGTGGAACCCTTTTCATATGTTTATTGGACATTTGGATATTCTCTTATGTAATGTATCTATTGAAGTCTTTTGCCCATTTTTCTGTTGGGCACCACTCTGTCTCCCTCTCATGTTCCCTCCCTCCCCACTTTCTTTCTTTAATTATACTTTTTATTTTGAAATAATTTTAGATTTACAGAAAAGTTGCAAAGATAATACTCATATACTCTTCACCCAATTTCCCCCAATGTTAGCATCTTAATAACCATGGTGCATTTGTCATAACTAAGACATTAATGTTGATACAATACTATTAACTAAATTATAGACTTTATTTGGATTTCACCAGCTTTTCCACTAATGTCCTTTTTCTGATCCAGGATTCAGTCCAGGATACCACATTGTTTTTTTGTCTTTTTGTTTTGTAGGAATTCTTAATGTATTCTGAATATCCTTTGTCAGATAGTCATAGAGTGAATATCTTCTACTCTGTGGGTTGTCATACTCTCTTAGTGGTGTCTTTTGATGAACAAAAGTTCAGAATTTTAATATAGTCCAATGTATCAGTTTTTTATGGGGAGGATTGTTTTTGTGCTGTGGTTAAGAAAAATTTTGCCTTTCCAAGGCCATGAACGTGTTCTCCTATAAAACCTTTACTGGGGCTTCCCTGGTGGCGCAGTGGTTGAGAGTCCACCTGCTGATGCAGGGGACGCGGGTTCGTGCCCTGGTCCGGGAAGATCCCACGTGCCGCGGAGCGGCTGGGCCCGTGAGCCATGGCCGTTGAGCCTGCGCGTACGGAGCCTGTGCTCCACAACGGGAGAGGCCACAACAGTGAGAGGCCCGCGTACCGCGGAAAAAAAAAAACCAAAAAAAACCACCTTTATTGTTCTGCTTTTCACATGTACATCTATAATCCACTTGGAATTAATGTTTGTATATAGTGTGAAGTAGGAGTTACTATGCATCTTTTCCCATGACAAGGCATATTACTTTAACCTATAAGCATATGGAATATGCTTATGGAAAATATTTTAAAGAGGAGCATTATGTCAAATTTGAGGAACTGGCATTTTTGTATGTCTGTTAGTCACTGTGTATTAGTCACTGTGTTCTCACTGTGTATTAGTCACTGTGTTCTCACTTAAATGTTGTACTATCCATCTTACCTAATACTAAACTAAGGCTGAGGGAGAATAAAATTAATACACACAACAAATAAAAGCTGGAGCCAGTGCTTGAGCCAAGGTCTAACTGTTCCAAATGCTATTCTTTTTCTGCAAAGAAGAGAGAAAATCAAGTTAGGCTTGAGGAGTAATGGACCAGGCAGTAAATCTGGTGGTGATCTAGGTACTGCTGTGTATCATGTCATTCTATCAAAATAAAATATATTTTCTAAAATAAAAAAGTAAATATATAAAAAATAAAATGCAAAAAGTTGATAGGAACCTATACTGGGGTGGGGGTAGGCTGAATAAATTAGTCTGATCTATTCGTGGAATACTAGTAGCCATTAAAAGCAAATTTTGAAGAATATTTATTTATTTTTAAAATGTTTATTATTTGGTTGTGCTGGGTCTTAGTTGTGGCAGGCAGGCTCATTAGATGTGGCACGTGGGCTCCTTATTTGTGGCCCAAGGGCTCCTTAGTTATGGTACGCAGGCTCCTTAGTTGTAGCATTCAAACACTTAGTTACAGCATACATGTGGGATCTAGTTCCCTGATGAGGGATCGAACCCAGGCCCCCTGCATTGGGAATGCAGAGTCTTAACCACTGTGCCACCAGAGAAGTCCCTGAAGAATGTTTAATGTGATGGAAATTCATGATGAAATATTAAAGGGGGAAAAAAGCAAGTATATAACTGTATATAGTAGTATGCCTTTCAAAAATATACATAGAAAAATTATAAGGAATACACTAACATTTTAATAGTGACTATTTTGGAGTAGTAGGATTATAATAATTATTTTTTAAAATAAATGTATTTATTTATTTTATTTATTTTTTGCTGCATTGTGTTCGTTGCTGTGCACAGGCTTTCTCTAGTTGCGGTGAGCTGGGGCTACTCTGTTGCGGTGCATGGGCTTTAGGTGCATGGGTTTCAGTAGCTGTGGCTCGCGGGCTCAGTAGTTGTGGCTCGCGGACTCTAGAGCGCAGGCTCAGTAGTTGTGGCTCACAGGGTCTAGGGTGCAGGCTCAGTAGTTGTGGCACACGGGCTTAATTACTCCACAGCCTGTGGGATCTTCCAGGACCAGGGATCGAACCCATGTCCCCTGTATTGGCAGGCGGATTCTTAACCACAGTGCCACCAGGGAAGTCCAGGATTGTAACTATTTTCATTATATTCTTTAATTTTTATCTCTGGAAGTATTACTCTTTTTTTTTTTTTTTTTTTTTTTGCGATATGCGGGCCTCTCACCGCTGTGGCCTCTCCCGCTGTGGAGCACAGGCTCCGGACGCGCAGGCTCAGCGGCCATGGCTCATGGACCCAGCCGCTCCACGGCATGTGGGATCCTCCCGGACCGGGGCACGAACCCGCGTCCCCTGCATCGGCAGGCGGACTCTCAACCACTGCGCCACCAGGGAAGCCCTGGAAGTATTACTTTAAAAAAAAAAAGACAGTTGTAGATTCACATGCAGTTAAAAGAAATAATAGAGATCTCTGTACCCTTTACTTAGCATTCCTCAGTGGTAACATATTGCAAAACCATAGTACACTGTCACAATCAGGATAGTGACATAAATACAGTCAAGGGACAGAATATTTCCATCACCACAAAGATACTTCAGGTTGCCGTTTTAGAGTCACACCCACTTCCTTCCCATCTCCATCTTCTCCTTAACTCCTGGCAACCCCTAATCTGTTCTCCATTTGTATAATTTTGCCATTTCAAGACTATTATCAATACATAAATGGAATCGTATAGTATGTAACTTTTTGTGATTGACTTCTTTCATTTAGCATAATTCTTTGGAAATTGTTGTTGCATGCATCAATAATTTGTTCCTTTTTATTGCTGAATGGTAAGCATTCCATGGTATGGCTGTACCACAGTTTGTTTAACCATTCACCTACTGAAGGGCATCTGGGTTGTTTCTAGTTTTGAGGTATTACAAATAAAGCTTCTATAAATATTAGTGTGCAAGTTTTTGTGTGAACATAGGTCTTCATTTCTTTTGGATAAATGCCCAGGAGTATAATTGCTGGGTCATATGGTAGTTGTATGTTTAGTTTTTAAAGAAATTGCAAACTATTTTTCAGAGTGGTTGTGTCACTTTGTATTTCCACAAGCAATGTGTGAGTGATCCAGTTTCTCTGCCTTCTTGCCAGCATTTGGTGTACTTTTTGTTTTAATCATTCTGATAGGTGTGTAGTGGTATCTCACTGTGGGTTTAATTTGCATTTCCCTAATGACTAATGATGCTGAACATTATTTTATATGCTTATTTGACATGTGTATATCTTCTTCAGTGAAATATCTTTTCATGTCTTTTACCCATGTTCTAACAAAATGTTAGAGAGTAAAATCTCTGTATTCATGAGAGATGTTGGTTTGTAGTCTGTTTATTTGTTTTTTTCTTTTTAAAATTGACTTTGTCTGGTCTTGGTGCCACACAATAAGAATAGATTGATGAAATGAATTTGTTCCCTCCTCTTATTTTCTGGATGAGATTATGTAGAAATAGAATTGGTGTTAATTTTTTAAATATTTGGTAGAATTCTCAGTGGAGCCATCTGGGCCCGGATAGTTCTTGAGAATATTTTTTTTTTGGCCTCGCCCCACACTTGTGAGATCTCAGTTCCCCCACCAGGGATTGAACCTGGGCCACGGCAGTGAAAGCCTGGAATCCTAACCCCTAGGTCACCAGGGAACTCCCGGGAAGTTTTAAATTATGACTTTAATTTCCTTAATAGTTATAAGGCTATTCATATTACCTATGTCATATTAGATGAGCTGTGGTAGTTTGTATTTTTTGAAGAATTGATTCATTTTGTCTAAATTGTCAAATTTATGTTCATAGAGTTTTTCATAGTATTACCTTATACTTTCAATATGTGCAGGATCTGTAGAAATATCCTATTTCATTCCTGATATTGGTATTTATGTCTCTCTCTTTTATTCTTTGGCAGTCTTGCTAGAGGTTATGATTTGCATCGATCTTTTCAAAGAACTGCTCTTTGTTTCATTGGTTTTTCTGTATTGTTGTTCTGTGTTAAATTTTATTTATTCATGCTCTTATCTTTATTAATTCCTTCCTCCTCATTGCTTTGAGTTTGGTTCTTTTTCTAAATTCTTGTAATGAGAGCTTAAATTATCTGATATTAATACAGCACTCCTGCATTCCTTTGATTAATATTTGCATGATATATCTTTTCCCATTCTTTTACTTCAACCAGCCTATATTTTTATATTTAAAGTATGTTTCTTATAGACAGCATATAATGAGTCATGTTTTTTTTTTAATCCATTCTGCCAATCTGTTTTTTATTTTTATTTTATTTATTTATTTATTTTGGCCATGGCCACGTGGCTTGCGGGATCTTAGTTCCCCAACCAGGGATTGAATCCAGGCCCCCTGCAGTGTAAGTGTGGAGTCCTAACCACTGGACTGCCAGGGAATTCCAGCCAATCTGGTTTTTTTTGTTTTTGTTTTTGTTTTTGTTTTTGCGGTACATGGGCCTCTCACTGCTGCGGCCTCTCCCATTGTGGAGCACAGGCTCCGGACACACAGGCTCAGCGGCCATGGACCACGGGCCCAGCCTCTCTGTGGCATGTGGGATCCTCCTGGACCGGGGCACGAACCCGTGTCCCCTGCATCAGCAGGCAGACTCCCAACCACTGCGCCACCAGGGAAGCCCCAATCTGTTTTTTAATTGATGTATTTAGACCATGTACATTTAGTGTAATTATTGGTATGGTAAGTCTGCTATTTTATTTTTGTTTGTTGTTTGTTCTCTCTGTTCTTCATTTCTCTGTTTTCTTTTCCCTGCCTTTCTGTGGGTTACTTGAACACTTTTTAGGATTCAATTTTGATTCATTTATAGTGTTTCTGAGTATTATTTCTTTGTATAGACTTTGTAGTGATTGCTCTAGTATTACCAGTTTAAGTGAGGTATAGAAACCTTGCCTTCCTTTACATTCCTTTACCCTCTCCCATTTATAATTAATTTAAATATTTCCTGTGTATGCACTTAGAATAACATCAGATGGGGTTATAATTTTTAGCTTCAATCATCAAACATAATTTAGAAAACTCAAGGAGAGAGGGAAAGCCAATTGGATTAACCCACGTTTTTGCTATCCATGTTGTTTCTGTCTTCCTAATGTTCCAAGATTCCTTTTTTATTGTTTCCTTTCTGTTTAGAGAACTTTCAAAGCCATTCTTTTAGTGTAGGTCTACTGGTAAGAGATTCTCTTAGTTTTCCTTTACCTGAGAATGTCTTGATTTCCCTCTCATTCCTGATGAATATTTTTCCTGGGAAAAAATTGATTGAGAGGTTTTTTTTTTCCCCAGCACTTGAAAAATAGTGTCCCATTTTCTTCTGGCCTTCATGGTTTCCGATGACAAATCTGTTGTTATTCAAAGTGCTTTCCCCCTATAGGTAAGGTGTCATTTTTCTCTGGCTGCTTTCAAGATTTTTTCTTTGTCTTTAGTTATCAGAAGTTTAATTACAATATATCTTGGCATGAATTTTGGGTTTATCATGTTTGCTGAGCTCCTTGAATCTGCAGATTCGTCTTTTGCCAGATTTGGGAAGCTTCAGCCATTATTTTCTTGAGTACTTCTTCAACTTGTTCTCTTTCTTGTCTGCAGCTGGAATTCTGATGACATGAACAGAGGAGATGACCTCTCAGGGCCCAAATCCAGCCTAGTTGTCTGTGCTCTTCCAATTAGAATACCATGGTTGAACCCAGGCCACAGCAGTGAAAGCGCCAAATCCTAACCACTAGACCACCGGGGAACTCCTGAGATTGTGTTTTAATCTGAATGCATGCCTGCGTCCTGGGGAAAAGGAGTTGGCAGCCACTCTGGCTATTTTGAAATTATTTTTTCTTCTTTCTTTTGTAATGTTCTCTTGACCTAGATGTCATGGAACACTCACTATGCATTCAGAAAATACTTACCTTTGTTAGGGGCTGTGGCAGACAGCTGCCCACAAGGAGTTAACAGTTAGAAGGGGTAATTCCTCATGGATCACAAATAAGTGAGAGGCACTTGCCACCAGAGGCCCTGTGATACAGAGGGAGCTCAGGGAAGGGAGTATGTGTTTCCCACAGGATGTAGGGAAGTGTCATGGAAGATGTGGCAATTGAATGCAAGCTCTTGAGGGACTTGCAGATGCCCCTGGTGAAAATGGGAGGAAAGAACTTTTTTTTTTTAACATCTTTATTGGAGTATAATTGCTTTACAATGGTGTGTTAGTTTCTGCTTTATAACAAAGTGAATCAGCTATACATATACATATATCCCCATATCTCCTCCCTCTTGTGTTTCCCTCCCACCCTCCCTATCCCACCCCTCTAGGCGGTCACAAAGCACTGAGCTGATCTCCCTGTGCTATGTGGCTGCTTCCCACTAGCTATCTATTTTACATTTAGTAGTGTATATATAAGTCCATGCCACTCTTTCACTTCATCCCAGCTTACCCTTCCCCCTCCCTGTGTCCTCAAGTCCATTCTGTACATCTGCATCTTTATTCCTGTCCTTCCCCTAGGTTCTTCATAACCATTTTTTTTTTTTTAGATTCCATATGTATGTGTTAGCATACGGTATTTGTTTTTCTCTTTCTGACTTACTTCACTCTGTATGACAACTCTTGGTCCATCCACCTCACTACAAATAGCTCAATTTCATTTCTCTTTATGGCTGAGCAATATTCCATTTTATATATGTGCCACATCTTCTTTATCCATTCATCTGTCGATGGACACTTAGGTTGCTTCCATGGCCTGGCTATCGTAAATAGAGCTGCAATGAACATTGTGGTACATGACTCTTTTTGAATTATGGTTTTCTCAGGGTTTATGCCCAATAGTGGGATTGCTGGGTCGTATGGTAGTTCTATTTTTAGTTTTTTAAGGCACCTCCATACTGTTCTCCATAGTGGCTGTATCAATTTACATTCCCACCCACAGTGCAAGAGTGTTCCCTTTTCACCACACCCTCTCCAGCATTTATTGTTTTTGTTGTTGTTGTTGTTGTTTTTGTGGTACACGGGCCTCTCACCGTTGTGGCCCCTCCTGTTGCGGAGCACAGGCTCTGGACGCGCAGGCTCAGCAGCCATGGCTCACGGGCCTAGCCGCTCCGCGGCATGTGGGATCTTCCCGGACTGGGGCACGAAGCCGCTTCCCCTGCATCGGCAGGCGGACTCTCAACCACTGTGCCACCAGGGAAGCCCTCCAGCATTTATTGTTTGTTGATTTTTTGGTGATGGCCATCCTGACTGGTGTGAGGTGATACCTCACTGTGGTTTTGATTTGCATTCCTCTAATGATTAGTGATGTTGAGCATTCTTTCATGTGTTTGTTGGCAATCTGTGTATCTTCTTTGGAGAAAGATTACTTCTCCACCAATTCACTCTTTCTTGTGTAGGAAGGACTATTGTCTACCCAGAAAAGCTTCTCCCAACTCTCTGGGCAGAGTCCATTCTTTCTTCTTTCTTTCTTTCCAGCAGACATGTGGAAGGTTAGGAGGGTTCCTTAAAATGTGTTAAGAGTAAGATGGCATTTATACTTCTGGACCTTATGGCAGGGTATGACCAGATGACCTCAAGGTCACTTTCATCTTGGCTAGTTCAGCACCCATCTTCCCATCGTTGGATGGGAGAAGCATACACTCCTCTTTTATGCTGCCATAAAAGGCTGGAAGGAGCCTTAGAGATACTTATTCCAACCGTTCTTTTTCCAGTGAGATCCAGAGGCCCAGAGTGGCTAAGCCTCTTGTCCACCTGTACACATAACATGGGTTATTGGCAGGATTTGGTCCACTCTGCCTTGCTGATTCTCTCTCAATGTTATTATCTCTCCAAATCTCCAGCCCCCCACTTTTCCCTCTTATTGCATGCTTTCTCTCTCGGGTTTTCTATCTTGCTCACAATGTGTGTTTTTTTTAACATCTTTATTGGGGTATAATTGCTTTACAATGGTGTGTTAGTTTCTGCTTTATAACAAAGTGAATCAGTTATACATATACATATGTTCCCATATGTCTTCCCTCTTGCGTCTCCCTCCCTCCCACCCTCCCCACAATGTGTTTTTTAAAACTTCTTTGAGTTATGAAAGAACATCAGCTTTTCCCTTTGAAGTTAGGCTGATCTATTGTATTGCCCGCTTTCATTTGGATAATTTCTGTGTGGCTTATAGAAATAGGGGTTTGGATTCATGTACCTTCCTATGGTTTGGTTCTGGAAGGATATCTTAGTCTTATATATCAGTAACTACCTGGTTGGCTGTCAGGTGCAGAAATTCTGGATTGGGGATGACCAATCCAGGGATGCTGTCTTCAGGGTTGGGGAAAGGAGAGTGCATGCAATGTGCTTCCTGTAATCCAAGGACCAGGGTAGCGCCTCTGCAACCACACAGAGCAGGGTGCTGTGTAGTCTCCGTGCATTGTAAAGAGCACTGTCAAAGTCCCCGGAGACATCCTTATCACCTAAGAGTGAACTGATCTTGGATAAGCTGATGTCACCTCCCCGGACCTCAGCTTTCCTTGCCTGTAAAATGCTGATAATAAGGCCCACTCCACAGGGCTGGCAAAAGTGCATGTGTACTGGTAGTAGACTATAAAGGTAAGAGGTTATTGTTGCTGTCATTGTCATTATTAGGGCAGCGTGGACATTCTCAGGCTGACTCTCCAGGGTGAACTGACAGGAGATGAACTTGAACGCATAGCCCAGAAGGTATTGAGGTTTCTGGTGGGGCAAGGCCTCCTCCCCTGCACCAGTTCTCCTTCCTTGCTGCCGACTCCTCGTCCCAGTGCTGGCTGGAGCCATCTCTGCTGCCCGGGAGCATCTCCTTTCAGACACCCCCAGCTGACCTCAGCATTGTGCACTGCTTTGGGGGATAGAGAGACCCCTATTAAAATTAAAACTAACCTGCAATTTCAACTAATTGTCCCCGTCCTGTGTTCTTGTTGCTGCTGTGTTCATCCTGTGGCTTCTGGTAGAGGTTCTGAAATGAATTTTTGGAGGGGAAAATTGGACTAACCCTTCAAGTCTTTTGAGGAGCAGTTCTTCTACATTGGTTGAGGGGCAGAAGTTCTGTGCTTGTCGTATGGTTTCTGAGCCACTTTTCTCTCTCTCTCCGGTAGGCCAGCAGGAAGACCTATGCCATGGTGTCCGGCCGCTCATCTGGTCATTCTCTGGCCTCAGAACTGGTGGAGTCCAACGATGGACATGAAGAGATCATTAAGGTAAGCTTAGTTCACCTCCACTGTTTCTCCCTCCTCTCTTTCTTCCTATAGACATGGGAGAGGGAACGGCTGACTTCGTCAAAGGGACCTTGTGGTTTGACGAGGAAGAACCAGACCTGCAATGCTAGCTCCTGGCCATCTCCTGGAAGGATCTTAATCAACACCAGGAGACCACAGTCAGTCTGTAGTGACTTTGGTGCAACCTGGCCCCGGGCATGGGGATGGATGGGATGACCTTTCTAGGTGCTTATCCACTGTCCATGTTTAGCTGCTGGAAGTTGTGGAGACCGGTGGGAAGTGTGTTTATGGAACTTATTTTTAAAAATTAAAACAATTTTTGTTATTTCTTTTTTAAAAACAGCTTTTTGAGATGTACTTCACATACCATACAATTGACTTGGTTACAGTGTACAATTCAGTGGTTTTTAGTATATTCACAGAGTTGTGCAACCACCACCACTACTAATTTCAGAACATTTTCAGTCACTCCTTCTAGCTCCTGGCAATCACCAATCTACCTTCTGTCTCTATGGATTTGCCCCTTCTAGACATCTCATATAAACAGAATCACACAACATGTGGCCTTTTGTGTCTGGCTTCTTTCACTTAGCACAGTATTTTCAGGGTTCAGCCACGTTGTAACATACATCAGTACTCACTGCTTTTAACGGCTGAATCATGTTCCCTTGAATGAATATACCACATTTTGTTACCCATTCATCAGTTGACGGACATTTGGGTTGTTTCCACTATCTTTTATGAATAATGCTGCTCTGAATATTCATGTACAGGTTTTTGGGTGAACATATGTTTTCAGTTCTCTTGGTATATACCTAGCAGTAGTGAAATTGCTAGCTCATATGGTAATTCTATATTTATATTTAATCTTTTGAGAAACTACCAGACTTTTTCCCAAAGCATCTGCTCCATTTTATATTCCCATCAGTGATGCATGAGGGTTCCAGTTTCTGTACATCCTCATTAACACTTGTTATTGTTCATCTTTTTGATTATATCCATCCTAGTGGATGTGAAGTGATATCTTGTGGTTTTAATTTGCATTTCCCTGATGACATCTTTTCTTATGCTTATTGCCCATTTGTATATCTCCTTTGGAGAAATATTTATGCAAATCCTTTGCTCATTTAAAAATTCAATTGTGTTTTAATTGTTAAGATTTAAGGGTTCTTTCATATATTCTGGATAATAGACCCTTATCAGATATATGATTTCGAAAAAAATCTTTAATTTTTTCCCATTCTGTGGGTTTTTCTTCTGTTTTTACGTTTTCTTTCTTCTTCTTTTTTTTTTTTTAATATTTATTTATTTATTTGGTTGCACCAGGTCTTAGCTGTGGCAGGCAGGCTCCTTAGTAGTGGCTCACCGGCTCCTTAGTTGTGGCATGCAAACTCTTAGTTGTGACATGCCTGTGGGATCTAGTTCCCTGACCAGGGGTCGAACACAGGCTCCCTACACTGGGAGCGTGGAGTTTTAACCACTGCACCACCAGGGCAGTCCCCTGCTTGCCCCACCTTTAATGGTAGTTTATAACATCTTTGTATCCATAAATGGGTGCTTAGTGTTCTAGTATACACATACCATAATTTCTTTAATCCTCCATTGTTGGACATTTTGTCTATTTCCATGTTTTACAGCCATAAACAATATTTTGTCGAGCATATATGTTACTAATTTGTGAATGTGCTTTAAAATACAAGTGATAAAGAACTACTTTCTCAATTGTTAAAGATTCAAGCATGGTATACAGAGAAAAATGTGTAAATCCCCTTTTACAACCCCCTTTCCATGAATTTGCATATATGTACGGGAGTATTTATGCTAGTTTAGCTAAATTTATTTCATTAGGATGAATTTCCAGAAATAGATTTGATAGGTTAAAGAGTAAATATAGTTTATTTTAAAATTTTTATTTATATTTATTTTTGGCTGAGTTGGGTCTCAGTTGCTGCATGGGCTTTCTCTAGTTGCGGTAAGCAGGGGCTACTCTTCATTGCCACGTGCGGGCTTCTCATTGCGGTGGCTTCTCTTGTTGCGGAGCACGGTCTCTAGGCACGTGGGCTTCAGTAGTTATGGCACAGAGGCTCAGTAGTGTGGCTCACGAGCTCTAGAGTACAGGCTCAGTAGTTGTGGTGCACGGGCTTAGTTGCTCCATGGCACGCGGGATCTTCCCAGACCAGGGATCGAACCCACGTCCCCTGCATTGGCAGGCGGATTCTTTACCACTGCGCCACCAGGGAAGCCCCCAAAGACTAAATATAGTTTTAAGTCTTCTGATCGGAATTACCAAATTGCCACCCAGAAAGGTGGTGACAATTTACCCTTCCACCAGCAGTGTATGAGGCTGCCTGTGTGGAGTTAATTTAACTGGAGTTTTCTTTTTATTGAAGTAGAGTTGATTTACAATGTTGTGTTACTTTCAGGTGTACAGCAAAGTGATTCACATTCTTTTTCCTTATAGGTTATTACAGAGTATTGAGTATAGTTCCCTGTGCTATACAGTAGGTCCTTGTTGGTTATTTATTTATGTATTTTGTCTGTGTTAGGTCTTTGTTGCTGTGTGCCAGCTTTTCTGTAGCTGCGGTGAGCAGGGGCTACTCCTCGTTCCGGTGTGCAGGCTTCTCACTGCAGTGGCTTCTCTTGTTGTGGAGCACGGGCTCTAGGCACTCAGGCCTCAGTAGTTGCTGCACATGGGCTCAGCAGTCGTGGCTCGCGGGCTCTAGAGCGCAGGCTCAGCAGTTGTGGCACACAGGCTTAGTTGCTCCGTGGCATGTGGGATCTTTCCCGACCAGGGGTCGAACTCATGTCCCCTGCATTGGCAGGAGAATTCCTAACCACTGAGCCACCAGGGAAGTCTTCTGTTTTATATAGTAGTATATATATGTTAATCCCAACCTCCTGATTTATCCCTCCCCCCCCACTTCCCCTTTGCTAACCATAATTTTGTTTTCTATGGGTCTATTTCTGTTTTGTATATAAGTTCATTTGTATCATTTTATTTTTCTAAATTCCACGTATAAGCAGTATCATATGATATTTGTCTTTCTTTGTCTGGCTTACTTCACTTAGTAAGATAATCTCTAGGTCCATCCATGTTGCTGCAAATGACATTATTTCATTCTTATGGCTGAGCAATATTGTATTTTGTGTGTGTGTGTGTGTGTGTGTATGTGTACATATATACACCACATCTTATTTATCCATTCATCTGTCAATGGACATTTAGGTTGCTTCCATTGGAGGTCTCTTAATTAGTGTTGTTTTCCTTATTTCAGGTGTACTTGAAGGGGAAGTCAGGAGACAAGATGATCCATGAGAAGAATATTAACCAGCTGAAGAGTGAGGTCCAGTATATCCAGGAGGTGGGCACCCCTTCCCTTCGTGGAAATGACCTAGGTCATTTCTCTGAACCTCACATTTATTTGGCTCCCTTCTTTTGTAGGTTCTGATTTTCTCCCTTCTGCTCCCTTCGTATCTCCAAAGCACCATGCCCCCTCATGTGTAAATATCATTTCTGACCCTTCCATTCATCAACCAATCCATTAATCAACAAATACTTATTAAGCACCATGCACCTAGCACTGTCCCCCCAGTCATCCTACCTAAAGTTGCCAGCCTTGCTTCTTTACTTTTCTTTTTTTTTTTTAACATATTTATTTATTTATCTTTTGTTTATTTTTTTGGCTACGTAGGGTCTTAGTTGCGACACACGGGACCCTCGTTGTGGCACGCGGGATCTTTCGTTGCGGCGCGTGGGCTTCTCTCTAGTTGTGGCATGCAGGTTTTCTCTTCTCTAGTTGTGGCGCGTGGGCTCCAGAGCATGTGGGCTCTGCAGTTTGCGCCACGCAGGCTCTCCAGTTGAGGCGCATGGGCCCTGCAGCGTGTGGGATCCTAGTTCCCCAACAAGGGATCAAACCTGTGTCCCCTGCATTGGAAGGCGGATTCTTTACCACTGGACCACCGGGGAAGTCCCCTCCCCACTTTTCTTAACCCTCACTCTGGCTCTTGTTTCTCCTTGGCACTTGTCACCATGACATATTACATGTTTTACTTATTTGTCTTTTGGGTTGTGTGTCTCCACAACTAAAATGTTAGATACACCAGGGCACGGTTTTTATTATCTTGTTGCTTGTATAGGAGGGACTGCGTTGCAGCCCCACTTGACTAGAATCTCTCCTTTCCCAGCCGGTACTTAGAACAGTACCTGACTCATAGGGGTATGGGTTGTGGATAGGCACAAAGTTGGGTGAGTTGGTGTGCTCTCTTTCCCAAAACTAAAGCCTCTTGCCCTCTCCTCCCAGGCCAGGAACTGCCTGCAGAAGCTCCGGGAGGATATAAGTAGGAAGCTCGACAGAAATCCAGGAGATTCTCTCCATCAACAGGAGATACAGGTAATAGGAAATGGTCCATGGTTGGGTCCCCACTGAGGAGGTGGGGTTGTACCATTTACCAGTCACCCAGTGGGTGCCGAATCTAATGCCACTGCCAGGAAAGGCGAGAATACAAGTGATGCTGGCTTCTCTGAGCACTCACAACATTGTTAGGGCTCTCCGGCAGATGGACACTTGTATTCACACTAATCAGCCTACATACAAGCACACCTGTTCCTAAAACGTGCAAAAATTGAATTTATATCAATAAAATTATTAAGTTAATGGCAGGCCATCTTATATATAAGGATTCTGTGATCAATCTTCTTGTAGTACAAAGTCTTATAAAGAGACAATTAACCTATAAATCCGAACTTCTCATAAGCTGATCTTGCTTAATTTGGTGATGCTTGTGGTGTAAATTGGAAGTCTTGGTCCTTGTCTATTATTACTGTCTGTGTCTATAGCTATCTCTACCCTGGGACAGGAAGCTCCTCCAGGTGAGGGTTCACCCCCTGACCCTCGTCTCTGTGTCCCCACACCTCAGCCCAGGGTCTGGGATGCACAAGGTCATCAGTAAATGTTTGTTAGACCAAACTGATTGGAGAATTCCTCTTGGGGTGGATGATCCTGGGATCCTGTTTTTCAGTTCTTCAAAAATTTGAGGATAGAAATGTCCCCAGGAGAGCAGAACTATCTCTTCCATGACTTCACCCTCATCTTCCCTTAGATTCCAAGCTGTGTCTCCTTCATTTGCTTTTGGTTTGGTTGCGGTGGTCCTTCTCCAGTAGATCCTGCCCTCGTTCTCCTAAGGGGAAGAGTGACCTAGCAGCTAGTGCCAGCAAAATTACCCTTCGTCTTGGGCATGTGCTAGGCTTGTGTGGTGGATTCTCCCTAATTCATTTTGCTTTGGCTGGAGGTAAGACTTTCACTGCCTGAGCTCACATCTGGCTGGTGGGAGGTGCTTTGTCTAGTGACTGAAGAACCTAATGTGTTCAGAGCCCGGAGGTCCAGGCACCTTGTTTACACAAAACGGCAGTCGTATGATGACTAATCAGGCTTTGGGTTGGAAAGAACTGCAGCAAATGCCGCTTCCCCTTTTGATTTATGTTGTGTCAGACCTTGTCAGGATCCCCGAGGGGCAAAGGAAACTCTTTGTTTATGGCAGACAGCAGCTTGTATTTCCTGGGCTGTGAGGAATGTGCCTGCACATTTTCCAGTCTGCTGAAAGGTTTTAGCCTGGGGTTTCTTTCCTCCTCCCAACAAGGCTAGATAGAGTATTCCCCCTCAAGGCTGCACATGTTTCTCCACTCCCTCTTTTCTCCATTTTCCCACAGAGCACTAGATGTCTTTTTT
The DNA here is from genome assembly GCF_003676395.1 of Aethalodelphis obliquidens. Lineage (NCBI taxonomy): Eukaryota > Metazoa > Chordata > Mammalia > Artiodactyla > Delphinidae > Aethalodelphis > Aethalodelphis obliquidens. The sequence continues at coordinate 1,574,637 of NW_020838060.1, forward strand.
TCTTTTCTTTTCTCCCTTCCTTCCTTCCTCTTTTTCTTCTTCTTCTTCCTCCCCCCTTCTCTCTCTCTCTCCTCTTTCTTTCTATCTAAGATTTGAACTCTTAGAAGAATAATGTTTCAAAAATATATGATACTAAAAAAGACGATACAAATGAACTTATATACAAAACAGAAATAGACCCACAGACATAGAAAACAAACTATGGTTACCAAAGGGGAAAGCAGGGAGGAGGGATAAATTAGGAGTTTAGGATGAAAATATACACACTACTATATATAAAATAGATAACCAACAAGGACCTACTGTATAACACAGGGAACTATAATCAATATTTTTTAATAATCTATAAGGGAAAAGAATATGAAAAAGAATAGATATATATATGTATAACTGAGTCACTTTGCTGTACACCTGAAACTAACACAAGATTGTAAATCAACTATACTTCAATTAAAAAAAAAACAAGGAGGGCTTCCCTGGTGGCGCAGTGGTTGAGAATCCGCCTGCCAATGCAGGGGACACGGGTTCGAGCCCTGGTCTGGGAGGATCCCACATGCCGTGGAGCAACTAGGCCCGTGAGCCACAATTACTGAGCCTGCGCATCTGGAGCCTGTGCTCCGCAACAAGAGACGCCGCGATAGTGAGAGGCCCGCGCACTGCGATGAAGAGTGGCCCCCGCTTGCCACAACTAGAGAAAGCCCTCGCACAGAAATGAAGACCCAACACAGCCATAAATAAATAAATAAATAAATAAAGCGAACTGTCAACAAGTAAAATTAATAAACACTATTTAAAAAAAAAAAAAAAAAAACAAGGAGAAGAATGTTTCAAAGTTGATTGCTTGGGACTGTTTTCACTACCAATTTTATTTTTCTTTGAATAGGTGGTGCTAGAAAAGCCAAATGGCTTCAGTCAAGGTCCCCTGACCCCACATAGCAGCCCACCCGAGGTAGGTAACAGGGAAAATAGTGGTAACTACTGCTTGGCCAAGAGGCAGGAAATAATCCTTCCTGATCCTTTTGTTTATTGCTTTCTCTGTCTCACTAAATATGAGAGTAATATTTACTTGCTGTAAAAATTCAAACAAAGGAGAAATATATAAAGCATAAATTTTCCTTCCCCAATCCCACTCCTTGAAAGTATTCAAGGTTAACAGATTGAAGTGGGTGGGTCCTTTTATTTATTTAATTTTTATTTTTTTGGCCTTGCTGCGTGGCTTGTGGGGTCTTAGTTTCCTGACCAGGGATCGAACCCACACCCTTGGCAGTGAAAGCGCAGAGTCCTAACTGGACCGCCAGGGAATTCCCGTGGGTGGGTCCTTTTAGAGCAGTGCTTCTCAGCCTTCATTGCCCATTAGGATGGCCTTGGGAGCTTTAAAGGATGCGTGCCATCCCTAGAGACTGTAATTTAACTGGTCTGAAGTGTGGCCTACGCATCAGGACTTTTAAAAGCTCTTCATGTGATTCTAATATTTAGCCTATTAGTTCTAATATTCTAGTCTACAGTTCTAGAGTGTTTTTCTATACACAGACAACCATATTTAAAAGCCATATGTATCTGTGTATATACACTAATATATACACATGCACCATCTATACATACATGGATAAATGTCTGTATATAATATGCACATACTTTTCACAATTCCAGTTGTGATAAATACATTATTTCTTGCTTGCTTTTTTATTTTTTTAAGCTGAAAAGTATATATAGCCTTCTTTCCATATTTGTATGTGTAAATCTATCTCATTCTCTTGAACGACAAAGTATTTCCTTCCGTAGCTGTACTTTCTTTCCCCGCCCCAACTTTATTGAAGTATAATTGACAAATAAACATGGCTGTACTTTTTTTTAAATGACATTTGTTATTATATATTTTGTGATTACATAATAATTTAAGACACACATAGTGTAGAAAATTAGGGAAATTCAGAAACACAGAAAAGTTGAAAGAAGAAAAAAATATCAATTGTAATCTACCCAGAGAAAAACCAGTTTGGTGAAATTTCCTTTGTTTTTCCTTCAGTGCAAATATATATTTATGATATTGAGATTAGACTGTATATAGCATTTCGTTGCATTTGTTTCTTTGCTTGGGCAGGTATATTTTTGGGTTAGGTTTGTTTGGCTCTCAAGTGCAGAGCTGAATCAGACCTTCCCATCAGTTCAGGGCTCATTATCATCATTGGTCCCATAAAGACCTCTCACTGCTTTCACTTTTTTTTTTTTTTGTCTCCCCCACCAAAAGGTACTCACTCTAACATATTCAATATATGATTTAAATATGCCTATTAAATATGATTTTTTTAATTAATTAATTTATTTGTGTTTAATTTTTGGCTGTGTTGGTTCTTCGTTGCTGCGTGCAGGCTTTCTCTAGTTGCCACGAGCAGGGGCTACTCTTCGTTGCGGTGCACGGGCTTCTCATTGCGGGGGCTTCTCTTGTTGTGGAGCACAGACTCTAGGCACGTGGGCTTAGTAGTTGTGGCACGCAGGCTCAGTAGTTGTGGCGCACGGGCTTAGTTGCTCCGTGGCATGTGGGATCTTCCCGGGCCAGGGATTGAACCCGTGTCCCCTGCATTGGCAGGCGGATTCTTAAGCACTCCACCACCAGGGAAGCCCATTTTTAATTTTCATAATGGACTTGTGCTGTATTTCTGTTTTTTCCTTTTTTTATCCAACACCATGTTTTTAGGCTCTATCTATGTTGCTGTGTTAAAATCTGGTTTGTTGTCTCTATCTCCTGCAGGTAAAGTTTTATAACTCCCTTTTTTCTCTTCATACTGTATCATTAAATTTTTCCTTGTCATCAGAGAGTCTTATGAGAATGCCATCTGAAATAAACACATAACAGTTGTGCTCCAGGAGGAGCCTTTTCAAACGTTCTCACCTGCCCAGCAGCATAGGCGCAGACATAGGGGAACTGACCAGATAACTTACTGACGGCTGGATTTGGAATGTTGTGATTCTAGCCACTTACTTTAGATGTGCAGTTTGGATGTTTCCCTTCCCCGAATCACCATATTTGGCAAATATGCTGTTGGCAACAAGTTATAATAATACCTGGCACTATCTGTTCAGCCTTTCTTCTCACAGGCTCCAAGCCCTACCGGATATTATCTTAGTTTTGAGGCAGGCTGTAAGGCAGGGCGTGGTAAGGAGTCTTTTCCCTGCTTCCCAGGTAGAGAAACAAGGCCCACAGGACTCAGTGATAACACAGCCACCCAGGGACCCTGTCCGCTCCTCCCAGCTGAGCTCTGTGCTCTGGTTTAAAGGTGCTGCTATTTCCCCGCTGTGCAAGACCGGGAGGGACTTTTCTGTCAGACTCAAGGGAGCTGGTAACTGAAGTGAGCAGAGATGGAGGCGAGAGCATACATGCCAGTTTGGGTGTGCCTGGGGGAGAGGCTCACAGTAACCTCAGTGAGACACCTTTTCCTCCATTGAATCAGATTCCTGGACTTATTGGGTGCTTTTGCCTTAAGCTGCCCATCTGTCAGTAACCCTTTATCTGCTGATCTTTGTGCTAAGTGCAGAGAACCACAAAAGACGTGCCTTTGGGACATGCCCCTCATGATGAATGTGGCACAGTCCCTGCCCTTGGGGAACTGTAGTCCAAAGCGAAACATGGTCCCTGCTCTCAGAGAGCTCTAGTCTGATGGAAGCAGGACAGACACATGAGAACGGCATAAACATACCTGTTCCTTAATCAGTTGATACATGTATAAAGATTACTACAGTGTGTCCTAAAATAATCAGGTGATTGGAAACTAGTTGAGCTCTTTAAGGTATGAGAGTGTTTTCACATGAATAACTCAGAACTCCTTAGTGCCTATGACTGACTAACTCTCCCCTTGTGCGATGTGAATTCTTTTGTGAGGGTGGTCTGAGCAAGATGGTCCAAACAAGTGTGCGTTGTCGGGGGGACCTTGTCTTACCAAGTCACAAACATAGTAACTTCACCTTCCCTTCCCTCCTCTGGCTGCAGGTGGACACCTATCTAGATGAAGATGCCGAGAGCTTGAGGAGGACCGTGCAGGACTTGCTTGTCAAGCTGCAGGAGGCTGAGCGGCAGCACCAGTCAGACCGTGTGGATTTTGAGGTGAGATTTGGGATCTGGGGAGAAGGTGCCCTAAGGGTTGGGCCACTGGATACAGGTGCAGATGAAGTCTTCCTGGCTGGAGTGCCATCAACTGGAAAGGCTAGGCTCTGTGGCCTGGAGCACTTCCTGTCTGCTTTGCCCTTTCCTGGATATTTATAGTTTTTGTTGTCTAAGGCTAGCTCTTGAGTCTCTGCTCTACTGGAGCAGAGTGGTGATGCTGGTCTGGGAGAGCAGGTACTTCAGAATTCCTTTCTATAAGGACTGCTGGGCTCTAGGCACCATGCAGGCAAGGACTGTTGCTGTCCAGTTCACCACTGCATCCCCAGTGTCTGGGACAACACTTGGCATCAGGTGGGTGCCTCTTAAGTGTGGACAGGGTGAGTGGATGAATTGGTGTGGCCTTAGGAAGAACTGTGCCCATGGAGTCAGGGGACTTTAGATCAAGACTTGGCTTTACAACACAGAGCTCTGTGATCTTTTTTTTGAAATTGAAGTATAGTTGATTTACAATGTTTTTAGGTGTACAGCAAAGTGATTCAGTTATATACACATATATATATATTCTTTTTCAGATTCTTTTCCATTATAGGTTATTTCAAGGTATTGAATATAGTTCCCTGGGCTATACAGTAGGTCCTTGCTGTTTATCTACAGTATATATAGTAGTAGTATCGGTTAATCCCAAATTCCCAATTTATCCCTACTCCTGCCCAGAGCTCTGTGAACTTGAGTGAGTATCTCAATTATTGTTATAAAAGTAATACTAGGTTATTGTAGAAGATTAAAAAAAATACAAAAATCTCTATATAGAGAAAGCCCCCCACTTTTAAAAGTATGTGACGTCTTCCATGCTTTCCAGACAATTCTTTGGGTATAAGATGAGGTACACTGGGCAAACAGAGCAGTTTTCCTAGCTGCTCTGTATGAGAGTAACCTTCTGTTATCTGGTATTGTTCACCCACACGTAAAGTACTTTTTAGGTCAGAAATATGTAATCATAGGATTCTGCCCTGCCCAGGCTTGCCAGGGTCTGGTGGAAAGAGGAATCCCAGCCTGAACTCTTCTGTTTTATGGACTAAGAGAGAGAATTTTTTTTTTAGGCCACACCACGCGGCTTGCGGGACCTTAGTTCGCTGACCAGGGATCGAACCTGGGCCCCCGGCAGTGGAGGCGTGGAGTCCTAACCACTGGACCGCCAGGGAATTCCCTAAGAGAGGGAATTTTGAGAGGTGTATTGAGGGTGAGGACGAAGGGCAGTGAGAGTGATCAACTGCCTCAAGAGTAGTCGAAGTCTTACCTGAGTGAGTAGTTTAACCTCCCTAACCATCAGTTTCAACTTCTGTACAAAGGGGTCATGAAATATACCTCACAGGTTTGATGTATGGATTGAGTGAGGTAATATATGTAAGCATATTTATTATTCAAAAGGGTTTTAGAAATAAAAAATATCCTATATTTTTCTTAGTGATCCATTTAACACATGGGTTTTCTTATCCTAAATAATTTGGGCTTAGGGTAATACTAAGATTAGTTTGTCTCAGAACAGAGTAGCTGTGCAGTAAAGGAGTTTGTTGTATCTATTTCAGATTCCACAATTTGTATAATTAGGTTGACAATGAATTGGTTCAATGACCAGCTGTTCCTTACCTTATTGGAGTAGAACAGGAGGAAGGGGAGGTCGAGGCTGTAGCACTGACCAGACTGTGAATTTTAGAAAGAAATTTCTACATTGAGAGACACTGTGAAGTACTGGTTGGTTTTGGCAGCATACGGGGGGCTCTGCTGGCCCTGGGTTTCAAAGCTTGAGCAAAAGTGTCCTGAGTAAAAGCCCAAGGCTAGAAGACCCCTGACAGCTGTTAACCGCACGCCCATGGCTTCTTACAGGGGGCTGCCCTTTACCCCCAAGGCATGCAGCACCCACCTACGATAGGAGATGCTCCTTGGGTTTCTCCCACTGTTGGGGTAGGTCACCACACCCTCTTATGATTAAGAGGTTCCCTTAGGGCAGAGCTGGCTGGAGCTATGGGACTGATGTGGCAGAGGAGTGTGTTTTTTTCCTTTGTGATCCTACAGCTGGGTGTGAGGATCATTTGTGGCCCGTTAATGCTGTATTCCGAGCACACATCAACCTGGGTGCAATGTTTGTGTACAGAAATGAGAGGCCTTATTTTATTTTTTTGTGGTATGCAGGCCTCTCACTGTTGTGACCCCTCCCGTTGCAGAGCACAGGCTCCGGATGCGCAGGCTCAGCGGCCATGGCTCACGGGCCCAGCCACTACGCGGCATGTGGGATCTTCCCAGACCGGGGCACGAACCCGCGTCCCCTGCATCGGCAGGCGGACTCTCCACCACTGCGCCACCAGGGAAGCCCGAGAGGCCTTATTTTTACATTCCCGCCCATGGTGCTGGCCTGTTCCAGGCTAATATGAGACATTTGAAGGCTTTTCTCTGTCTCTTCTGGTGAATTAGACTTTCTGGTCTCCCTTTTCTGAATATGCAGGGTAGGAAGGGCAAGGTTGTCAGTTACCATGAGGAAAACCTCATGGTTTCCCGTTCTACTGGCTCCTGGCCGTTAGGAGGGATTTGCCGTGAGTTTGCTCTGGACAGAGCTGTGTGCAGCATGGACACATCCCATCACACATCATCCTGTGCTTTGCTTTCTCCTCCTTGATTCTGACTTGGGAGGTGCCAGACAGTCTGGTTGCTGGTGTTCTGTTTCACCAGGTCTGGTTAGGCTTTCCGGAGGCTACTTGGATTCTTTTTTAGTAACTGACTGGGGAGTCAATATGGGGTATCTGGGAAGCATTGAAATGGATGACGAGGTAACCGGGTTCTGTCATTCTTTGGCTGTGTAACCTTGACTAGGTCAGTTGATCTTTAGTTGTGAAAGGAGAGGGTTGGACTAGATGACCATCAGTTCCATTCATGATGTTATGGAGCGGTGTTGTGCTGAGCTCTGGAAAGGTAACAGTGCCCAAGGTCTCCGCCATCATGAAGTTGATGGTCTCCTGGGGGATGCACACAAGTGACCGGACAAAATCTGCTCAGTGCTATAAGAGGGAAGGGCTGTGTCTTCTGTGAACACACAAGGAAGGACTCCTTACCCGAGCTCAGAGCTCCCTAGAAGAAGGGGTGTCTAAGCTGAGACCTGAAGGATGACTGGAGTTGGCAAAATGCACGTGGGAGGAAAGGAGGCAAGTTCTTACTTTTTCACGACAAGTGCTGCTTCTCTCCTTTCCAAATTGGCTTATCATCCTTGACAAAGAGCGAATGCTTCCTGGTGCTAGTAGCCCTTCCGGGTGCCATTTTGGCCTTTCCGGTATTGCTGGAAGTGAGGACGAGGAAGAGTGGGAGACAGAAGGAAGGACATGGAGATCTCCTCCCCTGGATTTTTTGTGTTTGCACGAGGGGGAAAGCTGAAACACTGGGTTAAGCTTGGGTGGCACTGGAGGGCTGGTGGGGATGTTGACGAAGTCATCCATCTGGAAACCGGTGCTTGTGGGTTCCAGGTGTCACTCTAAAGTAGAGCTTGATCAACTCTGTGACAATTAACCCTGCAAGTGGAGTTAATCTGCTAGTCTCCTGAGTGGTCCTGGAACAGTGAGTGGGAGACAGCGGTGTGCTCATCAGGGTTGCCTCCCTCCTCCCATCACTGCACCCAGATTCCTGTTTTTTTTGTTGTTAATATTTATTTGGCTGTGCTGGGTCTTAGTTGTGGCGTGTGGGATTTTTAGCTGTGGCGTGTGGGATCTTTAGTTGCGGCATATGAACGCTTAGTTGCAGCATGTGGGATCTAGTTCCCTGACCAGGGATTGAACCCGGGCCCCCTGCATTGAGGACACGGAGTCTTAGCCACTGGACCACCAGGGCAGTCCCCCTCCGGGTTTTTTTTCTAAGGTTTTTATCCATGTTTGTCACTCTGCCTGCTTAACGCATCCCCATCCTGTGTCACAGGTCACACTCAATCGGTACCAGAGAGAAGCAGAACAGAATCAGGTGGCCCTTCAGAGAGCAGAGGACAGAGTGGAACAGAAGGAGGCGGAAGTCGGGGAGCTGCAGAGATGCTTTCTGGGAATGGAGATGGTAACTGTTGGACTCTTGCTCTTCAGCACTCAGACTCCTGGGCCGGAAGGCGCCTGGGGTTGACTGAGGTGGTCGCAGGGACTGTCCTTCTCTGAGCAGCTCCAGAAAATCACATTTCATAGCTTCCTTTGGCAAATACCTTCGAGGACCTTTCAGCCCTTAAGGAATGGGAAGGTCTTTCTCTGTCTAACTTAGCCCTTGACAACTAGAGTTGAACCCATTTCCATTTCAGGCGGGTTCTTGTATAGCTGCCCTTTGGCCTTTGAAGATGGTTCTTCAGGAGCCACTCAGCCTGGTTTCTTGGGGACTGGTAGCCATAGTTGGCAGGGGGGCCTGGATAATGCAGGGCTGGACTCTCCCTCTGGGCAGCTGGGTGAGGCTGAGAAGTTTCTATGTGCTGGGGTGGGAAGGGTTATCCCGGACAGGGGAGAGTGCCCCATCAAACCAGCTTGGGCTGCTGCTGTTTGGCAGCTGTCCCAGGCCCAGCAGGGGCTGACTGCCAGCCCTAGCGCCCATCTCACCCCAAACGCAGGAACTGTCGCCATCTCCTCATCTTAGATTTTCTTCCCTTTGGCCCATCCAGGAGCATCAGGCCTTACTCGTGAAGGTCAGGGAAGGGGAGACAGCTCTGGAGGAACTTCGGAGCAGGAAGGTTGACTGCCAAGCAGAACAAGAAAAGTAAGGACTCTGGTTCACTGTGAGGTTGGGGTGCAGGGAAGGGAGGGCACAGACCTGGGGAGGAAGCTGGTGCTGATGTCAGATTTTCCAGCTCTGACTCACCATGTCTCTGCTCAGTGTGGGGCCCTGCCCAGGGAGACACTGTTGGGGAGGCTCCCATCTCCAAGGAGCTCATTTTCCAGGGAGTAATAACCTGAAGAAAGGGCTTCTACAGTTTTAGAGCCAGGGTCAAGCAGGAGCTGGTAAAGTGTCTGCCGTTGTGGCACATCATTCCTTGGTTGTCATACTGGATGTGGAAGTGGTGTTATTACACCACAGCTTACTCCCCCCCTAAACAAAAACCAACTGTAAACTATCTGAGGGTAAAATTGAATACTTTCCTCACAAGTTGTGCTGATGAAAATAAAATGAGCAGCTTCGTGGAGAGCTACTGAACTTCTTTCATCTGAACCATCTCAGAAACTGAGACCCACCTGTCAGCAGTGGCATCTAGGGGATCTCTGAGATCCTTTCTACTCCAGGCTTAGAGGATTTTGCAACTTCCCTCTGATCAGAGGGGATCAGAGGCCCCAGACCAATGAAACCTACAGGGCAAAGACTGAGCCATTCTTGGACCTTCACAAATTTAGAAATTTTTTACGCTGTTGGCAAGTAATAATAGAAGATCTCAGATGGTAAATCAAATTTTTTAAAATAAATTTTTTTATTTTGGGCTGCATTGGGTCTTCATTGCTGCACGTGGGCTTTCTCTAGTTGCGGCGAGTGGGGGCTACTCGTCATTGCAGTGCGTGGGCTTCTCATTGCGGTGGCTTCTCTTGTGGCGGAGCATGGTCTCCAGTTATGGCAGGCGGGCTCAGTAGTTGCGGCTCACAGGCTCTAGAGCGCAGGCTCAGTAGTTGTGGTGCACAGGCTTAGTTGCTCCGCGGCATGTGGGATCTTCCTGGACCAGGAATCGAACCTGTGTTCCCTGCATTGGCACGTGGATTCTTAACCACTGCACCACCAGGGAAGTCCCGGTAAATCAAATTTAACATTAGTATATTGGTCTGGACTTCATTGTATAAGTTGGACCTTTCTAAGTTCAACAGACATTACCTGAAGGGCCTTCTAAGGAATTCCAAGATGAACCGACACAATCCTTGCCTTCTTGGACCCCTCAGTCTTCTGGGGGGTCCTTTTCTCTCCTTTGGGATATCCTTGATCTAGGCCTGCCTGACATGAAAAATGCAGACATCTTATTGTAGCCTTCTTTCAGACTTCACAGCAGAATTGCTTGATTTTTTTTAAAAATTTTTATATACATTTATTTATTTATTTTTGGCTGCATTGGGTCTTTGTTGCTGTGCGCGGGCTTTCTCTAGTTGCGGCGAGAGGGGGCTACTCTTCATTGCGGCGCACGGGCTTCTCATTGTGGTGGCTTCTCTTGTTGTGGAGCATGGACTCTAGGCGCACGGGCTTCATTAGTTGAGGCACGGGGGCTCAGTAGTTGTGGCTCAAGGGCTCTAGAGTGCAAGCTCAGTAGTTGTGGTGCACGGGCTCAGTAGTTGTGGCGCACAGGCTTAGTTGCTCCATGGCATGTGGGATTGTCCCGGACCAGGGCTCGAACCCGTGTCCCCTGCATTGGCAGGTGGATTCTTAACCACTGCGCCACCAGGGAAGCCCCAGAATTGCTTTAAATTACTCAGCCCTCCCTCCTCAATGGTGGAGGTGCTCATGGGCAGGAGACTGAGTGGAAGGAGCAGGAGAAGCACAAAAGACCAGATAATCCAAAACTGAGACTTGGGGATGGCAAATGACAGCTATGCATCATAAATGCTGATTTTCTAAATAAAAGGAGACTGAGTAATAGGGCACTGGAGAGCTGAGGGTGACAACTTAGAATGTTTGAAGCTTAGGAAGTATGAGTTTGGAGGCTCAGATTGCAGTGTCCCCCACGCCGAGCACTGCCCATCTTCTAGCAGTGGGCGCTTGTCTGTTTCCTCAGGCAGACCCAGAGGGTAATGGGTACCAGCAATTCTTCAGCGCTCTGAACTCCTGGACTCCCCAGCCTCCTGACCTTTGGAGATCTTGGCCCAGTTTGCTTAGAAGAGGCAAAGGAAGCAGCAGTGGCTGGGAATCAGGAGACTTAGAAATGGACTTGTGTGAAGAGGCTTTAAGGGTCCTCAAATCTTATCTCCCTCCTGATATAAAATCCCTGCCAAAGCTTGAAGGTCTAGGGTATCATAATCCCAGCTTGTACTTGAATCTTTCCAGGAAGGAGGAGTTCATTACACACGAGGCAGTCCACTTTCTGACAACTTTAATACTGAAAAAGTCTTTCCTGTGTTAATATAAGAACTCCTTCCTTGAAACATCTACCTATTGGCTCTAGTTCTATCCGTAGAACTATCCGGAATGACTTATCCTTTCTAACCTTTCCGAGCATCAGTTCCCTTATTTGGACTAGATGATCTCTAGTGATGCTTCTGACGTGTTGTTCTAAGGTGTCCCACCACCTCCTCCTTATAGCAGACCACTGGGGAATCAGGCAGAGGGAATCATGCCTGATCGAAAGCCCCTGAGCCCAAGGCCCTTACTGTGACTGGGTGGAGAAAGCATCTTTTCCCCTTGCCTCAGCCTTGTGGTCTTAATCCCCAGAGCTGCTAACCTGGAAAAGGAAGTGGCTGGGTTGCGGCAGAAGATCCACCACTTGGATGACATGCTTAAGAGCCAGCAGCGGAAAGTCCGGCAGATGATAGAGCAGGTAAGCAGGGTTAGATCTTACCCTGCTCTGGGTTACCCCCTCTGGAAGTTTCCACATTGTCTAGCCCTGTTTTCCTGTCAAGTCTACACCTTTATTGATTTATTTGCTTGGGTATCTTGGCTTATATTCATTAAGTGTCCCGTAAAACATTTATGGCAACCGATTACTAGGTTAGGGTGATTGGGATTTGCTTTTCTCCCATCTTTCCCCTACTTGTTTGGCTATTTGCCTTGTACGTTCCCCTGGGAGAAGAAGGACAAGGTTATTCTCGCCCACATGTTGAAGAGTGCTGGTAAATGAGTAATTAAGTCCCAGTAAACTCACTTATCTGTGTGTAGATTTTCAGCCTTTGCCCCTCATGCACATTTTCTGCCTTCCCTTGCCTGAGCTAGGGTAGCACACTCAGAACATGCCATTTTGTAGAATCGTTTGAGAATTTAAGATACCCTAACTGGGAGGGCATAGTTGCTGCATGTCAGCTCCATGAGGGCTAGGATTTTTCTGTCTTGTTCACTGCTGTTGCCCATTCTCTAGAACAGGGCCTGTCATAGGGTAAGCACTCAGTAAATATCTCTTGAACCAATACATAATTTGTCTTTCCCAAAGTCAAATGGAAGGGGTTTTGAATCATCCCTTACTTTGGATTATCAGGGTGGTGTTCCCCTCAAACCCCTGCCCCCACACCTGGGGTAATCAAGAGTTTAACACTCACTGAAACAAGGCTTTTATAGAAAAGCTAAGCCAGCCACTTGAGAGGTGCAAAACTCTGCCCTTTGTCTCTGCTGGCTCCCCCGCCCCGGCAGCGGGGCGAAGTGCGATGAGTATGTAATGAGTCATTTCAGAACAAGCTTCAGTGTCTGCCATAACTTTGCAGCTCCAGAATTCAAAAGCTGTGATACAGTCAAAGGACACTGCCATCCAGGAGCTCAAGGAGAAGATCGCCTACCTGGAAGCCGAGGTGTGTGTTCTGGGCAGCCCTGGGAAGGGAGCAGACTCTTGAAGAAAAAACTGGACATAGGGAGGGGGAGATTCTGGAGGGGGTCTCGATCCTGTCTAGCTGCTGCTCGGAAGTGAGTAGCTGGGGTGGTTGGATATCTTCAGTTCTGCTGAGTGAACATTTTCTAAGACTCTTCAGGGAGTTGCAAACAATGGAAGACCTGTCCCCACTCTGAAAGGATATATCCTCATGGCGCAAGCCCTGTGCCACATAGCAGCATGGAAGCCGGCCCCTCATTCTGACTATATGGGCTTGGCAGAGGAGCTGACAGTGGAGCTGAGCTTTGAAGGAGGACGCATTCTACGGGTGGAGTCTTCTCCTTGGCTAAGGCGATGGGCTCGATTAGCTAATGAGTTCTTGGTCTGATTTCTACCATACCTCAGGGCCCCTCCTGTCCATTGACTGACTACCTGAGATTGCTTTGCAGCCATTGTGTGAGAGTCCCAGCTAGTGGGGGAGATAAAAAGAAATGGGAGACAGGGTTGTTTATCTCCAGGGAGATTGCAGTCTAGATTTATAGATAAAATACATTTAAAAAATACCTAAGAATACTTTATAGAAAAGCATATGGACAACCATAAGTAAATATCTCAGCAGACTATAGGAAATTATATGCAGGAAATGTATAGAGAGGATTTACAGGAGAGGATCAGTGCTGCACAGTTATTGAGAGAACGCGCCTTCAGGGAAGGAGGCTGGAGTAAGTAAGTACTGGAGGGAGAGGGCATCCTGGTGGCACACACGGTAGGGGTTGGGGTGACAGCAGCGCACAGAGCTGGAGACCAGAATGAGCTGGTTAAATGTGGCACGGGGCAAACCAGAGGAAGCCCAATTCTAATCTCATAACTTGTGTTACAGAATTTAGAAATGCACGACCGGATGGAACACCTGATAGAGAAACAGATCACCCATGGCAACTTCAGCACCCAGAACCGGACCAAGACTGAGAACCTGGGCAGGTGAGTGGGCATGAATGGAGTGGGCCCCAGGTAGGAAGTGAAGGAAAGAGGGACAGAGCCGTGGGAAGGAGACCTTTAGTGCCAAGGCCAGGATGAGGCTCTTCTAAATCCAGCTTCCTTCTCTCAGTCTCGAATCTGACCCATTCTCCACCTGAGCCACTTTCTAACCAGCTTAGAGTAGAGCCTGATACCAGAACCCCAAAGAGGCCCATGAACAGCGCTAGAGGCGCCTGAAGCCCCTAAAGTCGTATGCAAAAATTGTGAATGTATAGTAAGGGCATATTTCCAGGGAGAGGGCCTTTTGTTTCCAAGAGATTCACAAAAAGGTCCAAGACTGAAAAAAAAATCAAGAATCACAGCCATACCCACTCCTAAGGTGTTCAGCTGCACCTTCTCTTTTCCCCACCCCTGCCACCAGACAAAAGTACCAGTCCCCTAACCTCTTAGCACTGACAATGACTATTTCAAGGCATGAGAACCGAGATCAGCGGGCCCTGCAGGATAGAATCCAGAGGCAAACTGGAGGGGCGGCTCTGTGAAGGGTGGGCAACAACAGGGCACTCAGTGTTTCCGACTTTCATTTCAGCGTTAGGATCACCAAGACCCCCAGCCCAAAGCCCATGCCTCTCATCCGAGTGATGGAAACATGAGCTGAAGGAGACAAGATGCTGCTGTTGCTGGTGCCTCTGGCCTGAGGAGCAGCCCACCACCCCTGGAGGCTGCCGGCCCTGACTTTGACTTCCCGACTGCTCCCTTCATGGTTCCGAACGCCAGTCCTCTACGCTGGGCGGACGGGGGATGAGCTCCCCCTCTGGACACTGCAGCCTCTGGAGGCCGGCGATATCCTGCCTACAGGACCCAGGGCAGTAGCCTTATTCCCATAGTTACTATTTTTCTCTGTAGCAGAGCCTCCCTTCTGTTGTAGACTGGAGTTTGTAGCCGGGCCGGTTATTCTGCCCCAGAAGCCAGGCCCTCCGCAGGTCAGGAGAGGTGACAAGATCTACCTCAGCCCTAGAGGCTGGAGGCACAGATGTCAGCAGTGATTGGAGAGTGGCCCCGGGGCATGAAGTTCCTTCCTTAAACACAGCTCAGTTCTTAGCAACAAACTGTTTGTTTTTCTAATTGCTCCACCCTCAGCCCATGCTGACCTGGGCCTCCTGCAGACAGACAATGGGGCTACCTGTCATGGCCTGTGAAGCTCAACTTTGACTGGACGGCCTTGTCTTTTGGGGAGGGGGAATGTCCTTCAGGGAGTAGCTCATAGCAGAAAGGTTCTGTGAGGCCACGGACAGTTACGGGCGACTTCTGTCTGTTGTGAGGACTCCCAGAATCTCTTAGGGTTTCCCCCTAAGTTGCGGAGCAAGATACACCTCATTCTTCTCGACTCAGAGCCTAAAAACTGTTTTCACTGGGTTACATCAGTCTCAGCGAAGAAACTCTCATGGTATTTATTTGGCTAAGTTATTGGTGTTTTTGCTTACAACTGATTAAATACCAAGAGTTCAGAGTTCTGCAGCCTTCTCTTGCGGTGTTTGGATTTGCTCTGACAGAGGGAAAAGAGTGTTCCCAGTGGACTTGTCGATTTCAGAATGATGTCATAGTCTTTTTCTCTCTTTCCTGCTGCTTTTCCCTTCCTCCTCCAAACCTCAGGAAGGCAAGTATTGATATATTCTCCCTGAAGCATCTGGGTCTGAGTGTCTGTTGTTTGGGGGAAGAGAGCAATCAGGAGGGATTGAATTCTTCCCTTAACCCCTCTGCACCCCTCTGCTCCACAGTCAGTTTGTTACCCTGGCTCTGAGTGAACCTGCCACTCATCGAGTTTCTTTAGGGCTCTTCCTGCAGCCTTAAGGAGGAGATAAGCGTCAGAATGTGGTACCGTAGGACACAGAAAAATGAAAAATAAAAATTAAGTCTTTAAGTTCTACTTGGCTCAAAACCAGAAGCCTTAAGTCTGCGGTTTCTGTGCATCAGGCCTGAGCTCCCATGCTGGCTTTGTCCATCGTGTTCTGGTGTTCTGGTGTTCTTCTCGCCATTCCCATTTGTGAAACGAGGGGGCTGGACCAGATAATCTCCATGAGCCCTTCCAGTTCTGATATTCTTTCCTGTGGCATGTTCTTTGTGGGGTGAATTTAATAAATTATGTTAATGTGTCTCTTTGAGCTCCTGGCCTGGTTTCTTTTCACTTTTCAGGGAGGATGAAAGAGCATAATTTTAGTGCCTCTTGCAGGTGGGCACCCTGCTGTCCACATCTGGGAGGTATGGAGACATCCCCAACACGATGATGTGGGGACTTTGTGGCATTCAGAGGAGTTAGCCTGTCTCTGTTAAACAGCTCAGCTCCATAGGCTGAGTCCGCATTGCAGGAGGTAGCCCCTAACTTGAGCTCTGACCCTGTCTGGGGTGGTGGCCTTGTGGGATCCCTAAGGTTGGCCACTGCGTGTCTTCCTCAGTTGGAAAAGATCAGCTGACAGACAGAGGTCCTATGATTACTTAGAGGTTTACCAATCAGCACTGGAGGGAGATGACTAACTCCATGTGCTTCGCAGAAATGAAAAGTACTCTGGAAATGCTGACTGCAGCTGTTTGAGGCTTTAGTTTTTGGCTATCTCTAGGCATCATTCAATTAATCCACTGATCATCTTTTTCTTTCTGCCAAAAAATGTAGTTGACTGCAGGGCCCAACGGGGACATAGCTAAATTTACACGAATCTTCCCTGTACCAAAGAAACTAGAAATGGAACCCCTGTCATCCCTGGCTGCATTTCCTCTCTAGTCCCCTTTCTCCTTCAATCAAAAGAATGTAAATTTTTCTCTTGTGACTTTTCTTCCCCTGTCTGCTTCTCAGCTAATTCACATCCAGGCTTCAGGATGCACTGGATACCTCCTTCCATTCCGGACCTGGGTTTGTCTTCTGACAGCCTGGGTTCTCTTCCTTCTCTGGAAGTCTTGCTTGGCCTGGGTGTATCTAGACTGTGCTTGTTCTCCGAATATTAAGAGGGTGGAAGCAGGGTGCGGTTACCTGAGGTGCCAAGGCGACTGACTTGCGTGGCTGGAAGGAGACAGGAGCGAGTGAGCCACCGCACAGGAGAGGGAGGCTCTGGGCTGGGTCTCAAGGACGTGGTTGGATGAGCAGAACTTCCATCTGGCGATAATGAGGTGGTCTGGAAACGTTCTGGAGATTAGAACTAGAGCTCTAATGGCAGTTCCCTGGAGGTCCAGTGGTTAGGACTCTGCGCTTTCACTGCCTCAGGCCCGGGTTTGATCCCTGGTCAGGGAACTAAGAGCCCACAAGCCACGTGGCACGGCCGAAAAAAAAAAAGAACTAGAGCTCTAAGAGATTCCTGGGACCAAAAAGTGCCCCTGGTGTATATTTCCCCGAGTTTAGTTGTACCACTGCTGAAAGGAACAGGGGCTAAGAAGGGTCTATGGGAAGAAAAAGTAGCTGAGGGAAAGGTAGTTTATATCCTGGCAACTTTTCCATTAGAGATGGAGAATAGCCCAGGGCCTGAGAAAGGGCGTGGTGAGAAGCTGCTCCTGACTTCAGCAGCCTGTTTATTGCCTGAGCTATGTCATTTGTAAGCCAACTCCTCTGTGCTCCTTGAATATGTCGCAGAGGGAAGATTGAGTCTGACTCCCTGGGACCTTTGCCATGATGGCCTGTTTATTTGAGCTGGGTGTTGAGAGCTGCCCGGACACGCAGCCATCATCAGCAGGCTGCTATAAACCCGGAGCATCACCCCAACATGGGAAAAGCTTGCAGAAGCACTCCTTGCCTCTGTCCTCCCACCTCTTCATTTGTCCCCTCCCTGAGTAGAAAAAATCCTGACAGGGACATGGTATTTCAACCAAATGGTACATTGGACCTCTTTTTTTTTTCAGTTTTTAATTTTATTTTATTTTTTACTTTATTGAAAAAATATCTTTATTGGAGTATAATTGCTTTACAATGGTGTGTTAGTTTCTGCTGTACAACAAAGCGAATCAGCTATAGGTATACATATATCTCCCTATCCCTTCCCTCTTGTGTCTCCCTCCCACCCTCCCTATCCCACCCTCTAGGTTTTCACAAAGCGATGAACTGATCTCCCTGTGCTATGCAGCAGCTTCCTGCTAGCCATCCATTTTACATTTGGTAGTGTATATATGTCAGTGCTACTCTCTCACTTCCTCTTTTTTAAAACTAAGTATCTAAAGCCAAAAATTGATTGGCTTATTTTCAACTCTATTTAAAAAAATTTTGTATTATGAAATGTTCCAAGATGTACTCTGTAAAGATGATTTGACATGACATGGCTTAAAGCAACTTAATTTGACTGAGGAGGGTAATATCCCTTGGGGTAGAAAAGCAAATTTCTGTCTTTAATCAGCTCTTCAATGTGTGTTGCTGTTTTTTGTTGGGCCTCTGCTAATCCCGTGGGCTCCCTCATTCCTCATTGCCAAGCGTTGCGGAGCTTGGGCCTGAGTTTTGTTCAGGCTCTGACCCAACAGCAGATGTTAGCCTAGGGCCCTTGGCCTCTTTTCCATGCTTCGATTTAGGACTCTCACTTCCGCAAGGAGAAAGTGTTTCCTATCTTCCCTGTCCCAGTTCTAAGCCCCATGACCTTGAAACTCAAAGTTGGAGACCTACATATTCTCTAGCCCCTCTTTCTCCAAGGAAAATCCTTATCTAGCCTGAGGCTAAAGGAGATGTGTTTTTAAAAGGTGAGGAATTTCTAACTCTGTGTGCTCTGTGGGTGGGCAGTGAGACCTACTTTGAACTCTAAAATGTGTGTGGCCTTTCTTCTGGAATCTCTCTTCCTCTGGAGCCCTCTGGGACATGGGATTGAGGGTAGATGGTGGTAGCTTAATTAATTTCCTGACCAGGTATTGGTCGCCAAGTCTTAGACCACGGGATCTCACAAGCTGAGGGGAAGGAAGTCATTTGTCCTCTTGACTTAATCTGTCAATTCAGGGGGGTATTCTAGGCCAAACTCGCATATGTCTGCAGGAGTTTGAGGACACTTATATCTGTTTTATATCTATTTCTATGTGTTTGCGTTTGAACTGGCCTGCTATGTAAAACATATGATTGTGGGGGAAAATTGGAAAAACACTGATGTTTAGGAAAAACTCAGTTTTTCACCTGTATGTCTCCTTTACTGCATACACAGAACACTTCACTTCTGGTCACCAAGTATGTGGGGGTTTTTCCCCCTATAACAGGCAATTCTCTGCAACACCAGCTGGGTGTCCTACAATTTAACTCAATTCTGACACCATCTACCTGGAGATAAGGTTAAGGGCTCAGTCTCAAGAGACTGTCCCTCCCCAACCTCAGATGCCAACTGCAGGTAGCAGGTCCCTAGCTGGACTTTTGTCTGACTTGCCTGCAAACCAGAGGTTCCCACAACCCCCTCCTTGGGTTCGATTAATTTGCTAGAGAGGCTCACAGAACTCAGGGAAACACCTACTTACCTTTACCAGCTTATTAAAGGATATAATAAAGGATGCAGATGAACAGCCAGATGAAGAGATCCATAGGGCAAGGCCTGGGAGGGTCCCGAGTGCAGGAGGTTCAGTCTCGGTGAAGTTGGAGTGCATCGCCTTCCCAGTATAAGGATGTGCTCACCCACCTGGAAGCTCTCCGAACCCCATACTGTTGGTATTTTATGGAGTCTTCCTCATGCAGGCATGATTAATCGTGAACTTCATTTCTAGTCCCTCTCCCCTCTCTGGGTAAGTGGGGGACAGGGCTGAGAATTCCAAGCTTCTAATCATGGTTTGGTCTTTCTGGTGACCAACCCCCATCCAGGAGCCCGGCCGGAGTCCCCTCATTAGAATAAAAGATGATCCTAGTGCATTTATCACTTAGGAATTGACAAGGGTGTTAGGAACCCTGTGCCAGGAACCCAGGGCACAGACCAATACATATGTTTTCTATTATCTCACAACTAGGCTGTAGATCTGTCTCCTTGGATATATTGTAATCTCAGGGTCAGGAGGACCAAAATTGACTTCCTTTGAAACTACCTTCCCTTTTCAATTCTCATACTTCCTCTTAGTAGAGAGAATCACTTTCTTCAGTGATTTAGAGCCATCTTTGACTCTTTGCATTTCTTTATTCCTTATATCTAGTTTGTCAGTATGTCCTGATGTTTCCTCTTTTGAGATATCTCCCAGACTTGCCCCTTCCCATGTTCACAGCCTCATCTTAGCCCATCTCTTTAAGCCTGGATTACCACAGAAGCCAGTCCTCACTGGTACCCCACCTCTAGCCTAACCTGCCCCAAATCCACCCACCTCACCACTGTCATTTGAATTACTCCCAGATACATTTTCATCCTATCAGCGGGGTTATTTAGCCAGGACAAAAGAAGGCTGATGGAAACATGATAGCAGTCTCCAAGAGATGAAAATCTGTCCTGTAGAAGGAGGTGCAGTTTCACTCCACCTAGCTCCAGAGGGGAGAACTCAGGCTTGTGGGTGGTATCTGCAGGGAGATGGCTAAGAAACAAAAGGACAGTTAGAGTGTCAGTTGGACTGTCTTGACGAGTTAGCAAGTTTCCCTACATATGCCAGTAATATCCCAGTTAGAAAACAATCTAAAATAACAAATACAAAATACCTAGAAATAAACTTTATTTGAAATGTCAGTAATCTATGTGAAGAAAATGACCACATTTTGTTGAAAAATATGGGAAACTTAATGAAGAAAAACTTTCCTGGATGGCAAAGTTTAAAATCGTAAAGATGTCAATTCTTCCTTAATTTATTTTTAGGCTTCGTGTACTTACAGTGAAAATTCCAAGAGTCCTTTTAGAATTAGATATAATTATTTTAAAAATTCATCTGGAAAAATAAACAAGGGAGATGGCAAAGAAAATTTTGAAGACAGACCTTAATTGGAGGATTATTAGCCTTGGCGAATAGTGAAATATTACATAGCTAGGCAGAAATAGACTCAATTTTATATAAGCATTAAAAAAAGGATAAAAGAAGCATTGCAACTCAATGCGGGAAAAGGCGTTTGAACAGTTGGTTAAGAATTTAGAAAATAAAAGAAAAAAGAATTCTAACCTTAAACAGTACACCTGAATAAATTCTAGGTAAATGAAAGAAATTAAATACTACAATTTAACTGTAGAAAAACTAGAAGAAAATACAAATGAATATCAACTCTGAGAGGAGATCCATTTAGAATTTTAGTATTAAAGGTCATGAAGGTATATGTCAATTATATCCCAATAAAAAATAAAAATAAAGGTCATGAAGGAAAATATTTTAGTTCATAAAAATGTAAACTTTCTAAATTGAAGAACTAAAGAAGGCCAAAAAATGGGGAATTATTAGTGGCAAATATGATGAAGAGGCAACATTTTTGTTGATAAGCTCATATTGATAAAAGTACTAAGATCCTTCTAGATCACTGGTCAGGATAAGAATGGATAGTTCAGGGCTTCCCTGGTGGCGCAGTGGTTGGGAGTGCGCCTGCCGATGCAGGGGACGCGGGTTCGTGCCCCGGTCCGGGAGGATCCTGCATGCCACGGAGTGGCTGGGCCCGTGGGCCATGGCCACTGGGCCTGCGCGTCCGGAGCCTGTGCTCCGCAACGGGAGAGGCCACAACAGTGAGAGGCCTGCGTACTGCAAAAAAAAAAAAAAAGAATGTATAGTTCATACAAGAGTTCATATTCTTTTTTCTGCACATGTTTATTAGGCTCCTACTCTGTGCCTTGGACTGAGGATTCAGGTGGGTTTACGACAGTGAGCAAGACAAGCTCAGTCCTGCCATTGGAGCCCTTATGTTAGGTGGGATAATGTGGGTTGCAAATCAGAGAAAATGCAGCTCCAATTGGCTTAAGCAATAATGGATCAGTCTGACTGGCTCAGGTGACTAAAAAGTCCAGAGATGCTTTAGGCTCACGTGAGCCTTCATAGAATAATTTGAGGTTTCACCAAAGACCCAGTTTTGTTCCATTTCTTCTCTGCACAAGAGATCTGTGCTTCTTATAATAGCGTAAAATGGGAAACGTGTCCAACAAAAGAGAAATGGATAGGTACATGCAGATGCATTCACTACAAATGGCCTTTATGAAGACTATGTCACATCAGGGAACTGTGCTTAGAATGTTAAGTGAAACAAAGTAGGACACAAAATTTTATGGACACTTATTACAGCTTAGCAAAAGAAAAAAAATATTTCTAAAAAAAAGGCTAGAAATAAATACACCTAACTGCTAACCATGTTAGTGTTAAGGCAGGATTTATTTTTCTGTTGGTTTTTGTTACCTTTATCCTTCAATTTCCAAATTTTCTACAGTGTTCACTCTTCCCTCTCCAGCAGGGTTGTGTTCCCACACTGCCTTCTGTTCATGCCAGGATCATTCCTCTCTTTGTACCTTTGCTAGTGTTATTTCCTTCGCCTGGAATGCCTTCCTCTTTTGCCCTATTAATCCATCAAATATTTATTGATAATTGATACAGGCGTATAGTGCAGCTTGTGGAATGTAATGTACATGAAAACACTTTGTAAACTGCTTTACAGATGCTAGTTGTTATTGTTAGGAGAAAAAAAAAAGATGAGGAGGATAAGGAAGAGAAAAAACTATTATTTGTACAAAAATGTGCCAGGTGCTAGGGGAGGCCAGGATGGAAAAATATAGAACAGGGTTGCAGTCCTCCAGAAGTTTAGAATCTTGTCAGGTGAGTAGAGGAAAAAAATACCACCATGTGGAATAGAAATCGATAGAAATGAAATGAATAGAAATAGATAATAGAACATGTGAAATGCGAATGTGAGAGAGACAGACAGTGATATAAGAGGAAACAGAGAAGGGTGGGGAGGATGTGGAGCTAGAACCAGGCCCTGAGGGATTTGGGCAGGTAGGTTCAAAGAGAAAGGACATAAAGAAAGCTTGCGTTGGGAAAAAATGTGGCATGGGGTGGGGTGGGGGGATGAGCCCAGCTGACGATCCTGCTGGAAAGTGGTAGGAGGTTAGGGGGAGGGGGAGATAAGTAGGGTGGGCCTTGCCACAGGTCTCTGCTGGAGTTTTTAAAAACTAGTATGGAAGTCCCAGGTGGATGGTGGGCAGGGTTCTTCCTTGCCTGTCTTGTTCGATACTGAATATCTTAGTACATAGAAAAGTGGTGCCTGGAACACAGTAGATGCTCAATAACTATTAGTTGAAGGGAAGTTGGAATGAATGAATCATAGGAGTGACATCATAAAATAGGAAGGCTAATCCGAAAGAGGTGGATGACATGGACTGAAAAGGTAAAGGCTGACAGCAAAGAGACAAGTTAATAGATTGTTAGGGTACTTCCAGGCAGGAAATAATGAGGGACTGAATTGGGATTATGGCTGCTGGACTTGAAAGTACAGGACTGGTGTGAGAGTCATTTGGAAAGAACCGATAGGCCTTGGTGACTAACCAACCAGATCTACAGAGATGGAGAGAAAAGAATCAGAGCTAACATCAAAGAAAGTTAATCATGCTTCAAGACTTGGCCTGAGTTCCTCTTCCAGGAAGTCTTCCCAGAATTCTCAAGCCTGTGCTGTGTGTTCCCTTTCTGAAATCAATTAACATAAATAATCTGTATCGCCCTGTATTAGGATGTAATAATTATGACATTATAATTCAGACTTTGCATATGTTTGTTTCCCCAACTAGATTGCAAGCTTTGAAAGGTCAGGGAAATATCTAATCCCCACAGTGCCTGGCCCTGGTACTGCCACAAAGTCCTACTGATTTAGAAGAAACCTGTATTCTCCTCTGTGCTGAAGAGGGCACTTACCTCTGTTTCTTGTTTTGAATTGTTTTCATCTTCTCTCTTAATTGGTCCCGGGTAGTATGGAAGAGACCAATCTGGAGTATTAGTATCCTCCCCATGTAAGAGTCGAATGCCAACTATTAGCATTGTTTTCAGCAATAAAGGATTTTATTTATTCCTTCATTCATTTGTCAGTCATTCAACAGTAGGGAAATAATGTAGCATAGAGCTTAAGAGTCCATGAGCTTTGGATCTTGCTTCTAATCTTAGATCTGTCATTCACTGGGCCATGCCGGTTTGGAAAAGTTATTTAATCTCTCTCAGTTTTAATTTCCTCATCTATAAAATCAAGATAATAATGTCTACCTAATAAGAACATTTACTGAGTGCTTACTGCCATTTACTTCCCGTTTTACAGATGAGGAAATTGAGACACAGAGAAAGGATGCACAGGTAGGAAGTGTGGAACTAGGAGTCAGTCATAGAAAATCTTGTCCCAGAGTCCTTGTGAAATGGGAGGGAAGCGGGCAGGGCACAGCCTTTGAAAGAACAACATAGCCCGAGGACATGACATAAACTGATTTGAACCAAATGGGCCCAAGATGGCAGACAAGTTGACTTCCACTAGACCTTGAGCCTCAGTATGTGCTCACTGTAACACATCAGCAAGCTAAATTACACAGCCATAGGCACCATGACAGTTCCAAGGCTGACCATAAGGATCAAAAAGTGGGCGGTGGGGGCTTCCCTGGTGGCGCAGTGGTTGAGAGTCTGCCTGCCGATGCAGGGGACACGGGTTCGTGCCCCGGTTTGCGAAGATCCCACATGCCGCGGAGCGGCTGGGCCCGTGAGCCATGGCCGCTGAGCCTGCGCGTCCGGAGCCTGTGCTCCGCAACGGGAGAGGCCACAACAGTGAGAGGCCTGCTTACCGCAAAAAAAAAAAAAAAAGTGGGCGGTGGCCCAATTCCTGGAAATCCCCGCCCCTTCCTGAAATACTCCTCCCATTCATTAGCCTATGAAATTACCCACCCAGATAAAAACTGACAAACCCATACCCTGGTGCCTTTCTTACTTTCTAAGGTTGCCCACACTCTCTGGAGTGTGTTTCTCTCTAAGTAAGTCCACTTCTTACCTATCACTTTGTCTCTCACTGAATTCTTTCTGGGATGAGACATCAAGAACCTGAGCTTCATTAAGTCTTGTGATCTCAGTTGGAAGACTGGGGGTTTTGGCCGCGTTGGAGTCCTGGCCGCATGGGTTTGAGTCCCAGTCAGGGTTTTGGCCAGGTTCGAGTCCCTGTACGTGGGTTCAAGTTCCAATCTGAGGTGCATGGTTTCACTTGTGCTTAATGGTGGGCTCTATAACGTCACAGGTGTGGCGATCGTCAATATAAAACCACATCTAAATATCATATGTAATGTGTCTGGCAGTGTCAGCACTGAATATGCTAATTATTGTTAATAAATCTTTTTGAGCATCTAATATGTCAGTGGTATAGGGTTGGGCTTTGGGGATATTAAGAGGAAAAGACTCTGCCCTCAAGTTACTCCGAGTCTTAATAACCAGATATTTGTGTGCCAGATATTTGTGTCCCAAGAGGCAAACAGACAATCATAAACTATCAGTGCTAAAGCAAACTTTAGAAAACATCCAACCCAACTCCCTCATTTTCCAGAGGAGAAAACT
The DNA here is from genome assembly GCF_003676395.1 of Aethalodelphis obliquidens. Lineage (NCBI taxonomy): Eukaryota > Metazoa > Chordata > Mammalia > Artiodactyla > Delphinidae > Aethalodelphis > Aethalodelphis obliquidens. Next base: position 1,599,629 of record NW_020838060.1, read on the forward strand.
GAGGCCCAAAAGTGGGAGTGTGGTATGAGTAACTAAAGGTTGAAGCTTGGACAAAAATCCTGATCTCCTACAATGGAGTGGTGTGTCCTTGGCATAAGAAAGTGTTCAAAAAACACAGAGAGATGGTCCTTATCCAAGACCTGTGTGCAATTACAAAGCGGCTTTCCTTGGGAAGCAGAAAATGGGAGAAGTGGTCACTGACGGTTGGAGGGAAGCCCACCAGATCCGCCCGGCTCAGCTGTCTCAGCTGGTCTGCAACTTTTTAGCATTCTCTGTTTTCCTAAATTTCAACTGGCCATTTGCTTTTGCTCTCCTGTCTTCTCATGAGGGTGGATGTTCCATTCCTGCTCACTTCTCTAACCAGGGTGTGTCCTTAGCTAACTGACCATATCTCTCTTATCCTCAGGCTCCTTCTCCACCAAAAAACAACCACCACCACCACCAAAAAAAGGGGGTTTGGCCAAGGTTCCTTCCAGTTCTAAAATCACACGGGTCCTGGGACTTCCCTGGCGGTCCAGTGGTTAAGACTCTGTGCTTCCAATGCAGGGGGCATGGGTTTGATCCCTGGTCGGGGGAACTAAGATCCCACATGCTGGCGCTGGGGGGTGGAGGGGGGCACAGCAATGTTTCAGAGCACATTTCGTCAGCCAGTGAACCTGAAAACAAGAGGAGTTTCTTTGTTTGCCAAGCGGCGGTGCTTGCCACAAGAGGGCAGCAGGGCCTTGAGCACCTGGGCAGGTGCCTACTGTGGGCCCCACAGGAAGACAAGCAGGCTCTCTCCTCTGACCGTGCCTAGGCCCCCGGAGTTTTCCTGTTGTAAATCCCAAACTCACTTATTTAGCGAAGGGCAGCCAGCCAGATTGGAGTGAGACAAGGGAGCAGTTTTGCAAATTAAGTCTAGCACCAGAAAGATGAAAGACCAGGCCTAAAAAGAAATTGGATTCTAGAAAAGTAAATACTTTATGAAAAATTGAAAACGTATCCCTGCCCTAGTTTAAGTTGCCTACGGCTCACATCATCGGAGGCAGAGCTTTGAGAAGAGCTGGGAGTATATTACAGACCAGTAAACATTTTAGTAGGCTGAAAGGTTTAAAGCTCATTTGGAAGGCTTGTGTGTTAGACCAGCATTTCTCAGAGTTCCTTGAGAAATTTCAGTTCATTTTGCTCATGTTTAATAAGCTCTTAAGAAAGAATTCGTTCTGGAAGTTTCCAGAAAGCTCAGCCAAACCAACACTAAATTAATTAATTAATTTATTAAGGAGAGGATGAAAATTATCTTGTGTTTACTGAATGAAGAGCACCGGCCTGGGCACCTGAAGGGTCTGAAAGGATGGAGAGGAAGCTCAGTGAGGGTGCAAAGGAGGGCTGGGTGCTGCCTTGGCTTATCCTCTTCAGAGTTCCACTCAGCAATAATCACATTTGAGGTCATCACAACAGCCCAAAGATTCCACATGGCCTGCCCAAGGGCCTTTCAAATATATAAAAGAACTTTGTTCCTTGAGAAGACAGTTCCCCTTAGATTATAATCTTGCAAAATACCTAGAACACCCACAGAACAGGATCTATAAGGACATGAGCTTTATATAGGAAGATAACATTGCTCATTCACCAGCAAAAGAGCTAGAGCTCTGTTTTTGTCCCCCTCTCCCAGGGCCAAGGAGGGGTCATGGTTGGGATTAAGCTGCCCACTGCCTTACTCAACCAACCTCATCTCTGAGCCTCTGCTACCTTGCCAGTTGTTTCCAAAACAGAAGGACTTGCCTTTCCTCACCTCTCTGCCTTTGCATATGCTATTCCCTCTGCCTGGAAATCTTTTCCCTGCCTTATCTTTCCAGCAAGCTTGTACTCATTGTTCCAAACCCCACTCAATGATACTGGTGAAATCTTCCATGACTCCCCAGAGAATCCCCAGACAGCTAATTATCCTTCATCTGTGCTCCCAGAGCAGCTGGTATAAAACATCACATTGTACAGTAATTGTTTGTTTTCATGTCTGCGTCTCCCCTCAGACCTGAGAATTCCTAAAGGACAGGGACTGATGGTTTATCCCTGTATCCTCAGTCCTATATTGCCTGGCACACTGCGCATACTCAGTCAATGCTGGCTGAATGGAAATGGATTCTCTTTCCTGTAACCAGCAGGGTGTTTTGCAAGGTGACTGACCAGGATCACTGAACAAAAGACAGTCATTCCTGAAGGGAGCCCTGGGGCACTTGCCTAGTATCAGGAGCTAAATACCTATAACTGATTGCTAACATTCAATTGCATTGGAGGGCACACATCGCTCAAAACTCGATGGAGGCCATTTGTCTAGAATCCATTTTATTTACAGCAGAAGATTATGTGTAAGGAGACACCTTCTGATGGTGTGACTAAGCTCTGTGACATGAATTTAAGGGAGTGGTGAGTGTTCCATGTTGAAGGTCTTTATAATCTTTGATATGTTTTGGAAAAGACTGTCCAGAGTGAGTAGGTTAAATATGAGTAGATGATGGGACTTCCCTGGCGGTCCAATGCTTAGGACCCTGTGCTTCCACTGCAGGGGGCATGGGTTCGATCCCTGGTAGGGGGAACTAAGATCCCGCATGCTGCATGGCACAGCCAAAAACCAAAAAAAAAAAAAACAAACAAAAAAACCCCAAATAAATATGAATAGAAGACCTCTGCTTTCAAGTTTATGTAATAGAATGGCTCAGCTCTGGGCTCTGGACCTGGGGGCAGGGGCTTTGGTAGCTGCAGCGGGAATGACCTGGTCCTCTATGAATGGGTGTTTGGGTTGGATACCTAGCTGCCATTTCTCTACACAGCAGCTTTGCCTCATTTACAGACCTCTGAGGAATCAGTAAATATTAGTACATATGTGTTGTCAGTAAATAGAGTTTGCAAGAGCTGCCAACACCTCCCGATGCTTTGTGCTTGTGCTTCTCTCTGGCTCCGAGTCTTCCTCTCTGCCTTCTTGTCCCAAAGCCTCTGGGCAAGGATGTGGGGAGAGACAGCTGTATTGAAAAGGACCAGAAGACAAAGGAAGGAAGGGGAAGGTAACCTTCAAGGGGAAAGTAAATGGGTATCGTAGTTGATTCCATTCCGGGCAGGGGATTCCCTTGCAGGGCATTTTTCGGAGACGGAATTTCTTGATCTGCGCCTCACTCAAAATAACAATGAATATGAGGAAAGAGGAGAGAATGGCACATGATCTGGACAGAAGTGATAGCTGAGGCTGGGAAATGATTACCACCCACAAATCAAAATAGGTAAAAGTTCAACATTATGGTTATTAGAACCATGAATTTATATTGTACATTTTTTAAGTTTAGCACCATTTCTTTGCTCTATGTCTTAAATAACCTCACTATTTTATTAATTTTTTTGTGTGTGATAGAATATACACAACATAGAACTTACCATTTTAACCCTTGTTAAGTGCACCTTTCCGTGGCATTAAGTACAGTCACATTGTTGTGCGACCGTCACCGCCATCCGCCTCCAGAACTTTTTCACCTTCCCCGACTGAAACTCTATACCCGTTAAACACTAACTCCCCAGTTTCTCCCCCATTAAGCCCCTGGAAACTACCATTCTTTCAGTCTGCATGAATTTGACTATTCTAGGAACCTCACTGTTTTGTAATTAGACTATTTTCATGAGAGTGTCCTGCAAAATCTTATTTCTAAAAGTATCTCTTCATATAGATGAAGTAGGTATCATCATGCCTAGTTCGTAGTTGGAGAAACCAAGCTGAAGAGAAGTTCAGTGCATCAGATACAAGTGGCTGCTTCTCCAGATCTATTCTGCCCTGTTCCCTTTCCCTCTCACCCTTCTTTCTTTCAGCAAGTCCCAAATTTTGTTGGTATTCACAGGCAAACTATGCACACAGGGAAGGGGCTACTCTTAGCCCCAGGAGTATGTCTTGATGCATTTGAGTCAATCACTGTAATTTCAGTTCCTTTGCCAATGATTGGTATAGGGGATTAGTAGGTGATACACTTTTGGCCTATGAGACATGAGAGAAAGCTGATGCAAGGATTCTAAAAAGGGTTTCTTTGCTTTGACAAATACACACTTCCTATTTTCTGCTTCTCAGTATGGTGGCCACATGTGTGAGTGATGCCTGGAGCTCAGCAGCCATTTTGTCACCATGAGAAGAGTTAGCCACATCACCCAGATAATACACTGAAGATGGAAGAGGGGCAGATGGAAAGAATCTGGATCCTTTATCATGTGAATGACCTTCTGAATTAACCAACTCTGGAACTCCCCACTTTTAGTCTTGCTATTTATGCAAGATCATAAATTTCCTTATTATTTAAACCACTTTTGCATTTTCTGTACTTGCAGCCAAAAGTGTACTATTGATAAATGACTTGTTAAGGATTAAAGCTAAACAGGAACCAATGCAGAGGACCCACATCTCACATGCTTTTCCACTGGATGATGCTATTGACTCAGCATTGGTCTTTTTGTTACGAGCTAGCCCAACCTATTGTATTATTTCTGAACTGTTGGCTCTGGGAAGCAATTTCTAGGAAAAGGGACCCCTGGAAAATTGAGTTTGATTTTCAGAGAAGAAAGGGGAGGGGAGACGTTGGAGAAAATGAAGAGAGACACAAATAACAGAGTGACAATTGCCTAGGGAGTTGCAACTGGAAGGATGGTAAAAAATGATATTTGGGAATAGCTCTGTGAAACATGCCAGTCAGGTGTGGTGAGACGGAATGGGTGAAAAAAGCCAGCCAGTATGGCTGTAAGAACCAGGGAGCTTTTCTCTCCAATGGGAAACCCAGCAAATCTCAGAGATTTGTTGTGTGACAAAGTAGAAGACAAGGGCATCATATGAAGGTGACGAGGTAAAGGGCTTTGAAATACTGCAACTACAGAATACTGATAGGAAACTAACGTAATTATAATTACACACGAAGCTGACATCAATGCTCACTTACATTAAACCTGTGGCAGATTGTACTAGCTATTCCTCAGAGCCTACACAGCAAACTTTCTTTTAGACATGTGAGCTGGGCATGTGATCCTGGTTTGGACAATCACTGTTCTTCATTCTCCAGGCAACTTCAATCAGTCCAGGTGGTAGGCACATGACTCAAGGAATGGCAAAAGTCCTTCCCTAGGAAATTAGATACAGACACTGCGAAAAACAAGGTGTTTTTTGCTAATAGACAAAGAGAAACAGAGATGAGCAAAAATGAAAGGCAGAAGAAAAAGAGGGAGATGACCTTGAGTTCTCTGTGTCAGACCTTAAGGCCTAGGTTCCTATAACATTTGCTCTAAATCTATGAGCTATCCCAGTGTGGCAGATTATGTTTTCCAGAAATGGCCACCATGATATATCCCATCCCCTATACTCTAATTACACCGCAACATCGATACTCCTTCCATGGAGTGGTGGTGTCCATATCCCCTCCCCTTGCACCTGGACAGACCTTTATGACCACTTGGACCAAAAAAGTATGGTGGAAGTGCTGCTATATGACTTCTGACACAGAGTCATAAAAACGCCATACACTATTGCTTTATTCTCTTGGGACATCTGATTTTGGAAACCAGGCACCATGCTTGAAGAAGCCGATAGCCACATGAAGAGACCATGTACAGGAGTCATGCCAACAGCCCTAGATGAGGTCCCAGCAGACAGCCAGCCTCAACCACCAGAAATGAGACATTTCCAGATGAACCCAGCCATCCAGTCACCCCTAGCCTTTGTCTTCCCAAGTGAGGCTCCAGGCATCAAGCAGGGGCAGAGACAAGTCATCCCTATGTATCCTATCTGAATTCCTGACCCACAGAGTCCAAGAGAATAATAAATCGATGGTTTTAAACCACTAAGCTTTGGGATGGTTTGTTACACAGCTACAATTAAGGAAATACCCGGTGTCCTCCTTAGCTATGTGAACAAATAAATTCTCTTTTTTGCTTAAGCTAATTTGAATTGAGTTTGTCACTTGCAACTAAAGGAATCTTGACTCATAAACCCTCTAGTTTCTAGGTCTTTTTTTTTTTTTTTAAAGAAGATGTTGGGGGTAGGAGTTTATCAATTAATTTTTATTTTATTTTTGCTGTGTTGCACCTTCGTTTCTGTGTGAGGGCTTCCTCTAGTTGTGGCAAGCGGGGGCCACTCTTCATCATGGTGTGTGGGCCTCTCACTATGGCGGCCTCTCTTGTTGTGGAGCACAGGCTCCAGACACGCAGGCTCAGTAGTTGTGGCTCACGGGCCTAGTTGCTCCGCAGCATGTGGGATCCTCCCAGACCAGGGCTCGAACCCGTGTCTCCTGCATTAGCAGGCAGATTCTCAACCACTGCGCCACCAGGGAAGCCCTAGTCTCTAGGTCTTATCCACTCTAGCATATCAGTTAATTCAGTTTACCAAAAAAGTGATTTTTCATGTGGTCGTCACAGAAAAAAGTACAGAAAGGTAGTGAAAATGAAAGAAGAGTCAGAATTAGTGCAAAGGCCTAAAAAAAAGAGCCCTCTTTTTGTTTTCTTCAACTCATGACTCCCTGAGAAATGGCATGCCTTATTTCCTCATTCACGCCATTTAATTTTTCTGCTTAGGGTTGGGTGCTGGCCACTGATCTGCTGAGTGACTTTTTTTTTTTTTTTTTTGTGGTATGCGGGCCTCTTACTGCTGTGGCCTCTCCCGTTGCGGAGAACAGGCTCCAGATGCGCAGGCTCAGCGGCCATGGCTCACGGGCCCAGCCGCTCCGCGGCATGTGGGATCTTCGCAGACCGAGACACAAACCCGTGTCTCCTGCATCGGCAGGCGGACTCTCAACCACTGCGCCACCAGGGAAGCCCTGCTGAATGACTTTTGAAAATCATTGTACCTTGCTGGATCTACTTCCTTTTTCAAAGGGTGATAGCGGAGGGAGCTATTCCTTTACCAGCAAAATGAGGGAATAGGGCTAGATGTGATATTAATTAGTATTTTTTTATTGGATTATAATTGTTCTACAATGTTGTGTTAGTTTCTGCTGTACAACAAAGTGAATCAGCCTATGTGTATACATATATCCTCTCCCTCCTGAGCCTCCCTCCCTGTTAGTACTCTTAATAATAGCTCTGTGCTAAGTATTAATATTATGTTAGGTGTTTCCCACATATTCTCATTTGGTCCCCACCATGTCCTTATGCAGCAGGTATTATTAGCCACTTTATGGTCCTTTCCTGGACTAACATTCTATCAACCTTTGTTGAGCTCCTTCTCTTGTGCCTCTCACTCTGTTACACTCTGAGGGCATGACAAGTCACATGTAACAAGTTCCTTGTTTTCAAGAAGCTTATGTTCAGATTGGAAAGGTAAAGCTAAACTAAGTATTAAATTGATCTAAACTGAGTAGCACTGACCATAGATGCAACAGGAGTTATATTCGTTATCTATTGTCCTGTAACAGATTACCACAAATTTAGCAGCTTAAAACAATACACATTTATTATCTCACAACTTTTGTGGTCCAGGAGTCAGGGTTCAGCTTAGCTGGGTCCTCTGCAGGGTCTCACAAGCCTGCAATCAAGGCACTGGCTGGGCTATGTTCCCTAGTGGAGCCAAGAATCCTCCTCCAAGCTCACGAGGTTGTTGGCAGAATTTCTTGCAGGCTTAGGACTGAGGGCCCTATTTTCTCGCTGTCCACTCAGGGCAACTCTCAGTTCCTAGAGGCTCCTGCAGTTCCCTGTCATGGGCCTTCTTCACCAGCAGTTCACAACATGGCAGCGTTCTTCTTTAGGGCCAGCAAGAGACTCTCACCCCAGTCAGCTAAAAAGGAATGTTATATAATGTACCTGTAACCATGGGAGTGACACATCATCATCTTCACTATATTCTATTGTCTAGAAGCAAGTCACGGGTCCTGCCCACACTCAAGGGGAGGGTATTACAAAAGCGTGTGACTCACTGAAGGGGAGATGGGGTCACTGGAAGGTGTATTTGTTGCAGGGATTTAAAAAAGAGAGAGGGGACTTCCCTGGTGGTGCAGTGGTTAAGAATCCGCCTGACAATGCAGGGGACACGTGTTCGATCACTGGTCCGGGAAGATCCCACATGCCGTGGAGCAACTAAGCCCGTGCACCACAACTACTGAGCCTGTGCTCTAGAGCCCGCAAGCCACAACTACTGAGCCTGCGTGCCACAATTACTGAAGCCTGTGCACCTAGAGCCTCTGCTCTGTAACAAGAGAAGCCACCGCAATAAGAAGGCTGCACACCACAAAGAAGAGTCGCTCACCGCAACTAGAGAAAGCCCGTGTGCAGCAACGAAGACTCAACGCAGTCAAAAAAAAAAAAAAAAGTGCTTAGAATAGTGTTTGGCACATAGTTACGTTGAGAGAGACAGTCCTTCATGGGTCTTTCATGCTTCTACCCACCTTCCTGGGTATGACAAGAATGCAAAGCCCTGACTGCTTTTTACCAGGGTCATTTCTCAGGGTTATGTTTACAGTTAGCAGCTGTGAGTATTGAAGTAAGCTCTCCCTCCAGGACAAACAACAGGTTTGCTTACTGCTTCCTACAAAACAGCGGGTTCCCCAGCTGTGATGTAAGCCCACCAAGTGCACAGCATTCATCTGAGCCCTTCATGTCATCCCTGTGGCACTTGGCGGGGCAAGAGGAATTGATACAAAGGGGCTGAAGCTCAAGTTGCTCCCTATGTCGCGAGTAAAAGTCCTTTGTCTCTGACCCAGGAATTCTGTGTCTTTTATCAGCATCCATGATACAGTAACAGATTAATTTATTAGCCTGCCAGTAGAGTAAAATCAAATACCAGACTTGAGCAGTTAAGTGCTTAAGTAAGCTGTTTTTCATTATTTTTGCTCTTGTTCTTCTTACTTGCCTTTGCCAGGCATTCTGCACAATATCTGCAAGTTTGTGTTCAGGTAGGTAGCCAAAAAACATCAATTGCTGCCATATGCAAAGAACTCTACTGTGTTGTTGGGGGAAACAAAATGAATTTGAAGTAACGGTAACTTCAAAATCACTGCTCAATACTGTATGCTATCATTTATACGTGGAGTCTAAGAAATAAATCAAAGTAGTGAATATAACAAAAAAGAAACAGACTCTCAGTTACAGAAAACAAACTAGTTGTTACCAGTGGGGAGAGGGAAGGGGGGAGGAGCGTGATAAAGGTAGGGGATTAAGAGGTACAAACTACTGTGTATAAAATAAATAAGCTACAAGGATATATTGTGCAGCACAGGGAATATAGCCAATATTTTATAATAACTATAAATGGAGTATAATCTTTAAAAATTGTGAATCACTACGTTGTATACCTGAAACTTACATAATATTGTAAATCATCTATATTTCAATAAGAAAAAAAAATGGATATTTTAAAACTTAAAAAACAAAATCATTGCTCAATTGAAATTATTACTTGGACACTCTAATGTCCAGGTCTAAATCACTGAGACCATATAGTTTCCTCTACATATGCTTTTTTACATAGATGGGGCAAGTTTTTATGTAGTTGCAATATATGAAAAGAAAGTTGCACAAAAATAACTGGGCCTTGGTTCCTGTTACTTAACAGCTGGATGACTTTGGTTCAGTTTCCCAATACTGAAATAGAGAAGCGAATTCATGACCCAGTTGTCTCACAAGATTGTTGGGGTCATTAAATAAAATAATGTATATAGGGACTTCCCTGGTGGTCCAGTGGTTAAGACTCCCGCTTCCACTGAGGGGATGGGGGTGGGGCGCCGATTCCATCCCTAATCAGGGAACTAAGATTCCGCCTGCGAGCCCGCGGGGACTGAAAAAAAAAGTATGTAGACACATAAGGTACTGAGCAAACGAGTTGTTATAATTTAAGACTATGTTGACACAAACATCAAGTTGTCCTAATATTATTGTTTTTTAAAGATTATGAAATGAAAGAAAAATAAAATATCCTCCACGTCAGCAGATGAATCTGTCACCTCCACTCCAGGCTGGGTTACCTGCTCACCACCCAAAAGGACACTCCTAAGAAGAGCTTGAAAGGTGAACTACAACCCCCAGCAGGCTTTGCGCCCAAATTGCGTCACATAACCTCAGCTCCGGCCCGGGCCCAGCCCTCTCCCCGCCCCCACCATTCAGAAACTACAACTCCCAGGAGGCTTCACGGCGTCTAAACCGTCCTCTTTCCCCCCGCCCCCTGTCTCCCCTTTACCCGCGCCGGCAGCTCCGTGGCCGACTCGGGTCCCGCCGTCGGCGGAGCGGGCGCGCGCGCCGGGGGTCGCGCGGCTGCTGAGAAGGCCGAGCACGCGCGGAGGGAGTGGAGGCGTAGGGTGGTGGGAGTACGGCTTGCTCGCTCGCAAGATGGCGGATGAGGACGGGGAAGGGATTCACCCCTCAGCCCCTCACAGGAACGGAGGTGGCGGCGGCGGCGGCGGTGGGGGGTCTGGGCTCCACTGCGCCGGGAACGGCGGCGGGGGAGGCGGCGGCCCGCGGGTTGTGCGCATCGTCAAGTCCGAGTCCGGCTACGGCTTCAACGTGCGGGGCCAAGTGAGCGAGGGCGGGCAACTGCGGAGCATCAACGGGGAGCTGTACGCGCCGCTGCAGCATGTGAGCGCCGTGCTGCCCGGGGGGGGCGGCCGACCGGGCCGGGGTGCGCAAGGGGGACCGCATTCTGGAGGTGTGAGTATCGGGGCTGCCCGCCGCCCCACCCCTTCCCCTCTGTCTGTCCCTGCATTTCCCCTCTACCCCTGTCACCCTCAGGCCGCACCTCCCCTCAACCCCCGAACCGGCCCCCCGCCCCTCCATGGAGATTGGCCCTTTTACCTCCCCACACCCCGGGTTTCTGGGACCTCCGCACCCTCCCTGTAATCTCCAGTGTCCCAGCGCCCCTACTGCTTTTACCCCTGCCCCCATTGCTTTGGCTTCTTTTCTGCCCCCTTGCCTTCCCCTTTGGCATGCTGCTTTCTGCTCCTCGGTGCCCCTTGCTTTCCTCTTGTTGAACCTTTTTCTGCTTCTGACTGACAGCATCTCCTTTTCTGACCCAGCCACTGTGTGTCCTCCCCAAGTTCTCATCTTGAGCATCATAGTTTCTTGTTCTCCACCACTCCTTTTAGCCCCCGTGGACCGTCCCTTCTGCCCTCTAAACCAAATAGGCAGGACCTTTGGTCGGCTTCTACTTTTCTTCCGGAAACATCATCCCTCCACGCTGCACTCCTTTTTCTTTCCTTAGTTACCCTCTCCTTATGGTTAAGCACTCTATATTTTTCTGTCCTACCGTGTGTCCCTTTCCTCCCCTCTTTTTTGTATTCATACTCTGAGAATACCTTCTTTTCTGACCCTTGCTTTTTTTTTTTTTTGATGGTGGTGTCGTCTTTGACACGATAGTTTCTCTTCACAGTAGTCCCCTTATCACACCAGTATTTTGAATCTAGCGTCTCCATCACCACATCCCTCTGAGAGCATCCCTGTTCTGGCCCCTGTCTTCACTTCTGCACCATACTCATATTTCTTTTTAGTCGGGTTTATGGTAGAGCTCTCCTTAGCTCCTGCTTCCCCCCAACTACAGCCCCTTTTGGGTCTTTGACCTCCCCACTTTTTCAGGGCATGCCATTTTCATTCTCTCTTCTAGTCTGTTCTCTTGTGATATCATGCTTGACTTTATCCTATTCTTTCTCTCTGAGGTTGTTTTCCCTTCTTTCTCTTTTTTAGGCTCCTTCATGTTGAAACCCATCCTCTTTCCTTGCTGCAGTGCCTCCCGCTTCATATTCCTTCATCCTTACTTCCTCACCGAATACCTTAAAGCTCTGGCAGGATGCTGCCCTGTCTTGCAGTTTCTTTGCAGACCTCCTCCTACTCCTTTAATCCAGGTGTTACATTTGTGTTTTTATACTTTGTATTAAGATTTGTATAGTGATTGCTGATTGACTGGTAGGTGGTGTATGCTCTCATTGTCTCCATTCTCCTCAGCAGTCTTCAATCCTATATCTCTCTCCTGCTTACTGACTCTTGTATATTCTTTTTTCACACTTTTGCCCTCTCTTTCAGTGCTAGGATTTGCCCTCATGAATCTTTCTCTCTCTTTTTTTGGCTGCTCCGCGCGGCTTGAGCGGTCTTAGTTCCTCCACCAGGGATTGAACCCAGGCCCACCACAGTGAAAGTTCAGAGTCCTAACCACTGGACCGCCAGGGAATTCCCTCTTTCTCATTATTATAAATGTTATTTTAACCATAATTTCCATAACCTTCAGTCTTTCCTCTAGTAGAACAGTAGGTTTATACAGTAGGTTTGATCAATGTTTCAAGGGGATAAGTATTTTGAAGGACCTATAGAGTAGTCTGTCCCTTCTTATTCAGCTTATGCCTCTTACCCTTATCCTTGACATTCTTACTCTATGGTATCCATTCATTCTGTTTCCTCTTACCTTCCACCTCAAGAAAGAGTAGTTCACCAAAGTAAGTGTTTGAAGCTATTATACCTATCCTCTGTCCTTCCTGTAAATAGATGCGTTCTTTTTTCTGTTAATGTCCTATGACTTTTCTGGTACTCTGGCAATATATTCTTAATTTTTTGGGTGTCAGGGCATTCAGATGCAGAATGCAGTAGTGACCTTTTGCTTTGTACCTGGGCACCTAATTCTTTTCTTTCTAGATAACTCAAAATCTGCGGCTGATGTTTCCTTCTGATAGAAGCTCTTGGAATTGTCATTTTCCTTTCCCTTTGGAAGTTAACTTTGTATCCAGCTGTTTATTTTTAAATTTAAAACTGAAGTATTTATTTAAAATTATAAATTTATCATAAAGTTCTAAATCATTTACTCTTTACTGGAGTAGAGTACTGTGGTTTTTGCAGCAGAGTCCAGATATAAACTAGGTACTCTAAAGGAGACCTCAGATGATTCCCCAGACAGACAGAAGGACTTGCCTCAGGCCCAGGTTCCAGTCTAGGCCCATTTCTTCTTCTAGAGAAAAGACATTACATTTTAGTGGTGATGAGTATACAACTTTCTCTCTTTTAGTGGGTGGGGCAAAAAGAGCACTCTTTGCTTAGAGAACCTTTTTCTGGAATGTTGTGATGATTGGACATCTACCTGGCATTGGATTCTCACCTTCCAACTGTATTTTGATTTCCAAATTCTTTGAAGTTTCTCTGCTACTATAGTGAAAATAGTAATAGTTGTAACAGAGCCAAGATAGGTGGTAAATTGTTTGGGTCCTCAACTATACAGTTTCTTTCTCTGTCCTTCCCTTCTTCCAAAGTCTACATCTTCTCCTTAGGTTTTAAAGTGAGAGGAGGAAAACAGAGAGCAAACAGACATTGTTCTTGAGGGATATCTGTATCTGCTACTTGTTTTGATCTTGGTTAGGTTGATGCTGATTTTCCTAAAGCATTCTTTAGGCAACACTTTTTTCTGTCTCTCACCCATGTTCCTTAAATTAACCTCTCTGTTGTCCCAGGTAAGCTTTGCATGTTGATGAAGTGCCATCATGTTGATGAAGTAGGGTCAGAGTAGGCATAGGTAGATTATTATTGTGTAGATGTAGTTTGTATCGAGTTATAGGTGGATGTCTGGACCTTCTTAAACAGATCATTGTTGATTAAGACTTTTCCCAATTTTAGACACTTTCCTCCAATATGCAAATTATTGTATTCCAATTTTCATATATTGCAGTAGTTTGGACAACTGATAGAGGTTTGAAAGAACAGATGAGATTTACGAGAATAGAAGCTTGGACAAAAAAGAGCATTTTTTCTGTGCATTTCTTTAAAGGCTGCTTACCAAGGCCTTGTCCTAACTGAATCTAGGAGAAGTCATTAAATTAAATTCAATATGGTTTGGTTTGTCCTTTCTCCCTTCAAAACTGACTAGATTCTAACTGGTTAGGGAAAGAGTCATGTTGCAGGGCTTGGTGCTGGAGTATGAACAAGCCTTCTGGGCTCTGAATTTTACTGCAGATGGAAAGTTTTCTTGAATGGCAATGTTAGCCTTCACCTTGTAATTTTTCCAGTGTAACATATATTGAGTGTCTTCCCTTTGATGTATATACACTTGGAGACTAGTGAGTGAAGGATGCTTTCAACAAATAGAACCAAAATAAATATGTCTTTGCACTAATCATATAGCATGTGGAGAAATATTAGAATTCAGGTGATTTTCTTAAGGTTAAGATAGTTTCAAGGGCTCTTGATTGATTTCTTGAGAGATGCCCTTAGGAGGGTTTAAGTGTGCAGTGGATATGGATATTGTACTGTCTATTTTTGAGAGATTAGGTTTGTCTGTTGGCTAGTTTGTTTTGTCTCTTTGGTGTTTGGGTAATATGGTCTTCAGTAAGCATGGACCCTAAGGTTGGCTTGTAAGCGTTCAATATCATGATATATTTATGCTAGGCAGAGAGTATATGCCTTACTTCTTTTTTAAAAAAATTAATTAATTTTATTTTTGGCTGCGTTGGGTCTTTGTTGTTGCGTGCGGGCTTTCTCTGGTTGCGGCGAGTGGGGGCTACTCTACGTTGTGGTGCACGGGCTTCTCATTGCGGTGGCTTCTCTTGTTGCGGAGCACGAGCTCTAGGTGCGTGGGCTTCAGTAGTTGTGGCTCGCGGGCTCTAGAACACAGGCTCAGTAGTTGTGGCTCATGGGCTTAGTTGCTCCGTGGCAAGTGGGATCTCCCCGGACCAGGGCTCGAACCCACGTCCCCTGCATTGGCAGGTGATTCTTAACCACTGCACCACCAGGGAAGTCCCACCTTACTTCTTGATAACTACAAGATAATATAACTTTTCTGTATTAAAGTTAAACCATAAGAAAAAGATGTTTGTGGGTGTATATATATTTGTTTAGTGATAATTTATTTTAAAAACGTATAAATATGTCATGGGCATTCTTTTTTTGTTTTTGTTTTTTTTAAATTTTATGTGAAAATTTGAAAATTGACTAAAAAGAGGTTGGGGCCACACGAAATATTTTTATGAGTTAAAAAAGTACATTCTTAGGATCTGCTTTCTCAGTTGTAGCTGAATTCTATTTGGCTTAGATTTTCCAGGTAGGTTTTGTAAATGGTGTTTGAAATCATGGTTATTGATCAAAGGAAGTTTTTATGGCTGTGATCCTCAAGCTTTAGTGAGCGTAAGAATCACTGGGTGTGCTTGTCAAAAGTATGGATTCTCAGGCTCACCCTTTAAAGGTTATGATTCAGTAGGTCTTGCACGGGGCCTAGAAATCTTTATTTTTTACTCCCTGGCCAGGTGTGGGTAATGCAGCCAACATACCCACCCCATACCTGGAGTGAAACTACAAGCCTTTAATTCTCAGTTCATTTTATTGTCGTTATGTAGAGAGTCATTAGCTAAGACTATATGAACAAAGTGATTTATTAGGCTCTTGAAATCCCAGCCCTTAGGAAAATCAGTTCAGTAGATAGTGGACTAACTGTTGTATCTAATCATCTACACTTTATTTTTTGAATCTTGATAAGCTGTTGTAATAAAGGTGAGGGTTAAGAGGTAGAGCAAGTTAATAATAATTATTATATTACTTTGCAATTTGTATAGTGTTACAGTTTGCACAGTGTTTTTACATTTGATCTTCACAAGAGCCTTGTGAGATAGGGAAAATATAAGCTCCTTGGTGGCAGGGACTATGTCTATGCTGTTTCCGTAGCTAAATATCTAGCGGCACATAGAAAGTACTCTTCTATAAACGCTTGCTGAATGAATGTACGAGTATTATCCCTGTTTCATAAGAGAGGAAACTGGGTGTTGCACTAATGAATGTTAACCAGAATTAAACCCAGGTCTTTGGAAGCTAAATCCAGTGTATTTTCCATTTCTTTGTTTTCTCAGCTATTCTTGACTGTTAATAGTCAACTATTCTTGACTGAAGTCACTTAAAATTCTTAAAATTCAGTCATATCCCTATGAAGTTGGATAGCAGTTGAACTTTGGTTCTATGATTTTGAAATGTAACCGTGTTATATCTTTATTTACCCTGTCTCTCTTATTGTTAAATTGGGTAGAAGACGGGGGACCAAAATAGGCATTCTTTGCCCTTATTTGTTGCTATCTTTATTGGTTATCAGTGAAGAGAGCATGACGATCGTAATTGCAACCCCAAGAAATACTTTTAATTCCATAGGTAGTGGAGGCGGCAAAATAATAAAACTAAATTTGAAAATAGCATTATCTTACCCACAGAAATGTCTTCTGCAACGTTGCTGTGACCAGGAAAAGATTTTTTGTTAGTAACGTGAAGATTTGTTTGGGTCATATAAGTTATGGTGAAGAACAGTTCTTTTTCCAGCCACCACTTTTCCAGTTTGTTTCAGGAGAGGGTTTATTACCACGCTCTAAAGGATAATTGTTTTTTTAGATAAGTCCCGTTGGGAATAATTCTTATGATCTGGTAGATAAGCAAAGAGACTCAGTTGACAAGCAAACATTTATGATTTATGATCACTGCACGGTGCTTTGGGAGCATGATCTGTGGTAAGTTCATTGTTAGATGCTGACATTGCTGGCACAAAGGATATTGTAGTGGTTTAGGTTAGCGCCAGTTAGGGTCATTCTGTTCTTCTACTGTCAACTATAGAGATGGTTTCTGTGCTTCACTTAGGCAGTCTAGTAAGAGCCAGTGTATGGGTGGTGCAATTCCAGGCCCACATTTGGAAAAAAAAATTTAGGCAGTTTAAAACCATTTTTAAAAAAATTGAAACTCATAGATTTTGTATTACACCCAGTTAAAAAAAAAAAACCACCTGAAACAAGTTTCACAAAACTGTGTTTATTAGTATCATGCACTCTGGTATTTTTTAGTCCGTCAGTATTTTGGGTTTTTTGTTTTGTTTTTTGAATGCTGATGGTGGCCCACTGCATTAATTTCATGACTCATTAGGTTGTAATCCACTGTTTGAAAACCAGTGATTTAGGATATCAATTTTATGATGTTGGCTAATAATCACCTCATGTTCAGCCTGGTACCACAATTAAGCACAAACTATATGTAAAGTACTGTTAGGCTTGTATGAGTCACAGAGTCCCTGCATCCCTGCCCTTGGGAAACTTACACTGCGGTGGGGAAGGTGCATGTAAACAATTTACTGCATGTAAAGCAAAATGAAATAATGGAGATAAATGAAAAACACAATGGAGTTTAGAGGTAAGAAGAGTGAATATGCTTGAGAAGATTGGAAGATTGGTGGGTGGATGGGTCATAGAAGGCTTTTAAACTGTGATTGAAGGACAGGTATAATTTTAGTAGGCAGAAGAGGGGGAAAGATTTTATAGGCTGAAGTAACTGTGTGACCAAAGGGAGGATCTTAGGATAACAAGGTATCGAAAGTTGCTGTTTGTTTTTAGACACCTGTGCTTCAGGTTAGATCAAATGGGGTTTTGATTGCCATGCTAAAAAGTTTGGATTTTATTCCGTTTTTGAGGTCAGAATATCGTTATATGTGCATTAATACCCAAGACTCCCTGAGAATTTAGTTTTTATTTAATTATTTACCTGAAGAGGTTGAATAACATTTCCAAGGCCAAAGAGGAAAATCACTGTTAGAAGAATTTCAGAGCATCTACTCTCTTGGGCTGTCTTGTACTATATAAAGAAGGGAACTAAAGACAACTAAGCTCTAATGCCCAGAGCTGGGAGCAGCTGGTGAGGAGCTGGTTGCCTTTAATTTGTATATGTATTTTACTCACAGCACAATTCAGCTTCTCAAATATCTGTTTCTCTTTCTCTTATGTTTTATATGACTGTACTTACTATTGTGTTTACAGTTGGTAAGTTTGATCCTATATGCCGTAGGTCCACTTGTGCTCTGCCCTACAGATGTTCTGTTTTAGCTGTACTCCTCTGATTTGAAGATGCCTCCTTTAATTTAAATCTTTTATTTTGGCAGACAGCATGTTGCTGGGAATTGAGTGGGACGGAAGACAGACAGAGAACTTAATATGTATAGTACTAAGATTTATACCTGAAGTCTACATTCAAAATGAAAATTCTTACAAAGATCCTTCAAATAAGTTTGTTTATTTATTTATTTGTATGTGTTGGGTCTTCGTTGCTGTGTGCGGACTTTCTTTAGTTGTGGCAAGTGGGGGGCTGGTCTTCGTTGTGGTGTGCGGGCTTCTCATTGCGGTGGGAAACATTCTCTTGTTTCGGAGCACGTGCCCTAGGCACGCGGGCTTCTGTAGTTGCAGCACGCCGGCTCAGTAGTTGTGGATGGTGGGCTCTAGAGTGCAGGCTTAGTAGTTGTGGCGCACTGGCTTAGTTGCTCTGCGGCATGTGGGATCTTTCCGGACCAGGGCTCGAACCCACGTCCCCTGCATTGGCACGTAGATTCTTAACCACTGCGCCACCAGGGAAGCCCCAGATAAGTTTAAGAATTGGTGGTGACCGTACAGTGAATTTCTCCTGTCAGTATTGTGAGGGGTACTTCAGAATTAGATTTTGTGATATGGTATCAGTCAAATGCTAGGTAGTATGTGTGTAGTCTTTTTTGTTTATTATTTATTGCTCCCTGCTAACTAATAAGGTTTTCATATAGTTGAGGAAATATACCTATCTGCAAGGTATTAAAGTTGCAGAGTAAGGTACTGCATTTGAGTACTCTTATGTGTACTTCCTTTAATGAACTTCCGTTGTTATGAAAACATCTTTTAAAAAAATGGTTTTTGCTTAAGCTATCTGAAATTGCACATTCGTATGTCAGACCTCAGAGCAAGACTAGAATGACAGGTCTGTGTATTCTGTGGACTTGAAACACAAGTAATTAGTTTACATCTCTTTGGAAAAGTACAGAGCAGTCTGCAGAGTCAGCTGCTTGTGTGGATTTTCTCCCAGCTGCTTTGAAGAGGCTGATTACTCTTACAGAACTATTCAGTGTGATTAACCAGGAAGCTCTCTCTCTCCCCTCCAACCCCCTGCCCCCGACAGTACTTTTATATCTGTGGGCCTATCTAGTTATATTTATTTAGTATGTTTTGAAAATTGATTAACTTAATATTTGGAGATGTGATGACCTCTGTGAAAGTCTTGGAAACTTCTTCCACTTCTTTTGCTGATCAGTTTAATCATGATAAAGTTTGTAATTTAGTGTGCAGTTTGTCTACTGAATGTATCATGCAGGTTACTTAATTCTTTTTACCCAAAATTATGATCATTTTGATTCTGGTAGGGTTAAAAACTATTTTTTGGATCTGTTTTCTCAAGGTAGGTAACTTGCATCTCTTTTCTTAGAAACGACAGTGAGTTTTGTTCTCTTTACCTGGTGTTTTGAATCCAAGGAAATGTGACACTAAAGTTTCCCTTTCTGAATTGTGTGCTAATAGATTATTTTAGATTTCCCTGGCCTACCAAATTATCCTTTATGTTTCTGATTTGGAAAAGGTCTTACTGTAACTTTCTTCTTATTCAATATGCTGAAATAGACTACAACTTAACAAAAACTGTACTGTAGTCTGTGTTCCTCAGCTTCCAAAAAATTGTGCAAACTTAATTTGGGTTAAAAGATGGTATTTGATTGCTGAAGGGCCATATGACTTAAAAAGTATCTATCTTGTTATTCATTTCTAAGGGCTTGTTACATAGATGAAGGTATTTTGAACTGTTTTTTCAGTAGTAGTGATAGATTTACACTTTTCCTCACACTCAAATACAGTACCTCTGGAGACAAATTGAATATTTAGGAAATGGGTGTTGGGATTCAGGGTGCAGTTTGTCACCGCAGAACAGACTTATCAGATCACATGAAGAATCATGTTTTTAATTGCATTATGTGAATAATTCAGAAATAGTAGTGAAATAGAACTTTAAAATATTAAGATTCCTCCTTTGGTAACTTACCTGACTTGCAAACTAAGGTTGTTGATAAAGCAAGTAGATTTTATTCTTTAATTAACTTTCACTGTACACCAAACTAAAAACATTGGGGAGTTGCATTTAAATTGGCCATTTAGGCAATGGTTCAAATTATAGCAGATCTCAGAGACTGAGCTGGTGTTGAGAAATGCTTTAGGACTGATTATGTTTGTTTTGCTGGTGAATAATTGATTGAGGGGGCCTGAGAAATAGGGTAGATAGGAGGAGAATGAGTTAGTCAGGTTAGGGAAACCATTATGGCTATTAGCAACTTTCTTACCTTTATCTAGCATTCATTATCCCCGCAGTGTGAAGAAGTAACCTATTTTCACATCTAGCTTTACATTTAAATTGAACCATAGAGTTGTTATATGCTGATCAAGTTTTTAAAGACCAAAGTTGAAAAGTGAGCAAACAAAAAAATCTTATCCAAACAAGATAAATGTATACTTTTATAGCTTTAGAATCGGGAAATTTCTTTAAGACTTTACTGGTAATACTTTAGCCTCTGTCGTGTGAGGAAACCCATTGTGCTTAAATTTTTTGTGTGTGTGTGTGGTACGCGGGCCTCTCACTGTTGTGGCCTCTCCCGTTGTGGAGCACAGGCTCCGGACGCGCAGGCTCAGCGGCCATGGCTCACAGGCCTAGCCGCTCCGCAGTATGTGGGATCTTCCCGGACTGGGGCACGAACCTGTGTCCCCTTCATTGGCAGGCGGACTCTCAACCACTGCGCTACCAGGGAAGCCCCTGTGCTTAAATTTTTTAACTAAATGTGGTACATTTAGTTTTTATGAGATGAAACAATATAATTATAATAGATTATTCCCAGAATTAACATAAAATACAGGCTGCTTTTTAAATGTCAACATGTTTATTTCTTATTCCTTCTTCTTACCTCATTTTGCTATCCTTGGAATCAGTGTTTATTTTTTAAAAAATTAATAAAAACAATTTACTTTTATTTTCAGTATATTTCAGTAAAAGAAAACATAGCCTCACTTTGGAATTGCTTACATAATTGAATGTCATATTTTACTCTTAACCATTATTTTTATTGCTACCCACAATAGAAAACAAAATGATCACTAATACTAAGGCTTGAAAAATGTAGAGCTTGCATAATATTTTTAGTACTTCCCTCTAAATAGTGAAACCAGTATAAAAGTTAAAAATAAGGAATTAAATTATGGAAGTGCATGAAGGAAAACCAGTATTGAGTTTATGTGCTAATCTTAATAATTTTTTTCATTCACTCAGGGAAAACTTTTAATGAGTGCTTACTACATGACACATACAATATTAGACACTGGGGATAGGAAGCTGAATGACATGTAGTCTTTGCACTAAGGAATTTTAGGTTTGGTGGAGAAAGCGGCAGCCTTAGGTTATTTCTTAAGCATAGTTGACCTGATTCTTATTCCTCCTCCCTAACCTCCCCCCGTCCTGCCTCACCACAATGGGATGAACAAGTTTAGAGCAATTCCTCCAAGCCGCCATAAGTACTCTTCTGCCCTTAGTTATCTAAACTAGTAATGCAAGTGCCTAGAGACTATGTGCATATTCACAGGAGTCTTCCAGACACAAAATGTACTAAAACTAGGAGGACTGTATAGTTTATTGTCCAGACCAAGACACTTGAAAGGGGCCCATTAATTATGCTAGGATAAAAGGTGTAAACTAGTTGTGTCCTGGCCCTGTGGAGCACAGATCCAAAGCCTTAGTAATTTTAATATAGGAGGCTGTTTTAAAATCCTAAGACTAGAATTTTGTATTTTATTAGGAGGGAAATGAACAAGTTTGTTTTACTCTTGGTGTCAAGTTGTTACATTGGCTTTACAGATAATTATCAGATAACAAATGAACTTCTGAATAGCTCGATTATAATTTTATATTGATTTTTAAAATACCTTAAAACCTTAAGCCTTATTATACTTTTTTTTATTGAATGACAAGATTCGTTTATTTAGAAATAAGTCTACCTGTGTAGATTATATTTGTTTCCTGATTGCCTTGGAACTAGAAGTTTTGAGGAATCTATTACTCCTTCCCAAGTAGTAAACCCTTGTTACTTGTGGCTGGAGGTATTATGGTCGAAAGACAGATGATGCTTATTTGTACTTTTCCTGCCTCAGGCAGCATTCTTTGTGAATAGAACACCCAGCCAAAGGTAATGGTGAGCAGCTTATTTGACACGTTATTTATTCTTTTTTCCCTCTTTGGGAAGACTAGATGCTGATTGACATACCTCTCAGTTTCTCAACCCTGCCAGGGCCATACTTTATCGTTATTAGTACTCTCTTTTGCCCAGCATTAAATTTTTGGATGTAGGTGCTTTAAAATATTGGTATAAATGTTGAATTTTGCTTTTGCTACTTAAAAAAGGCTTCGGTAAGGGTTTGTGAATTAGGGCTCTCCATAGAATGCACAGCCTCCACCATTATAAACTTCCCCCACCAGAGAGGTACATTTGTTAGAATTGATGAGCCTACATTGACACATCATTGTCACTTAGAGTCCATAGTTTACTTTAGGGTTCACTCTTGGTGATGTATATTCTATGGGTTTGGACAAATTTGTAATGACAGTATCTGCCATTGTAGTATACAGAGTAGTTTCACTGCCCTAAAAATCCTCTATGCTCTGCCAATTCATTCCTCTCTCCCCCTAAGCCCTGGCAACTACTGATCTTTTTACTGTCTCCATATTTTTGCCTCTTCCAGATTATCATACAGTTGGAATCATATAGTATGTAGCCTTGTCTTCTTTCACCTAGTAATATACATTTAAGTGTCCTTCATGTCTTTTTATGGCTTGATAGCTCATTTCTTTCTAGTGATGAATAATATTCCATTGTCTTCTGGATCTACCACAGTTTATCCATTCCTCAACTGAAGGACATCTTGGTTGCTTCCAAGTTTTGGTAATTATGAATAAAGCTGCTTATAAACATCTGTGTACAGGTTTTTGTGTGGACAAAAGTTTTTGACTCCAAAGAGCGTAATTGCTGGATCCAGGTGGTAAGAGTATGTTTGTTTGTTTTTTTTTTGCGGTACACGGGCCTGTCACAGTTGTGGCCTCTCCTGTTGCGGAGCACAGGCTCTGGATGCGCAGGCTCAGCGGCCATGGCTCACGGGCCTAGCCGCTCCGCGGCATGTGGGATCCTCCTGGACCAGGGCACGAACTCGTGCTCCCTGCATCGGCAGGCGGACTCTCAACCACTGCGCCACCAGGGAAGCCCAAGAGTATGTTATTTTTATAAGAAGCCACCAAACTGTCTTCCAAAGTATACCCTTTTGCATTTCCACCAGCAATGAATGAGAGTTCCTGTTAAGCCATATCCTCATCAGCATTTGGTATTGTCAGTGTTTTGGATTTTGGTCATTCTAGTAGGTGTTTAGTGGTATAAAATTCATTTTTTAAATTATAAAAGTAATGTATTAGTAATGTTAGAAAATTTGGAGACTAAGGAAAAAAAATCACCTATCTTATCATCCTAACACAACTACTTTTTGTATTTTGGCTGTCCTTTTTTAATGTATTTGTTATGAAGTCATACTGTTACATATAATTTGTGATCTAATTTTTAGAATTAATAGACCATTTTCTAGAATAGTTTTAGATTTATGGAAAAATTGAACAGATAGTGTAGAGTTTCCATATATACATCCCCCACTCCCACCATACAGTTTTTCTCTTATATATGGTTATTTGTTACATGTTTAACATTTGTTAAAATAAATGAACCAATGTTGATACATTATTACCAGCTGAAGCCCATAGTTTATTCTGATTTCATTAGTTTTTACCTAATGTCTTTCTATTCCGGGATCCCATCCAAGATACCACATTACATTTAGTTGTCATGTCTCCTTAGGCGCATATTGGCTGTGACATTTTCTTAGTCTTTCCTTGTTTTTGATGACCTTGACTTTTTTTTTTTTTTTTTTTTGTGGTACGCGGGCCTCTCACTGCTGTGGCCTCTCCCGTCACGGAGCACAGGCTCCGGATGCGCAGGCTCAGCGGCCATGGCTCACGGGCCCAGCCGCTCCGCGGCATGTGGGATCCTCCCGGACCGGGGCACGAACCCGTGTCCCCTGCATCGGCAGGCGGACTCTCAACCACTGCGCCACCAGGGAAGCCCCTACCTTGACACTTTTGAGGAGTACTGGTCAGGTATTGTATGCCTGACTATTAGAATTTGTCTGATTTTTTTTCATGATTAGATTGGAGTTTTGGTGATTTTGGGAGGACAGTCACAGAGGTAAAGTATCATTTTCATCAGTTCATATCAACTGTACATACTATCATCATGATTTATGACTGTTGATATTGACCTTGATCATCTGGCTAAAGTAGTTTGCCAGGTTTCTCGACTTTAAAGTTATTCTCCTCCTCCTCTCCCCCCTCTTCATACTGTACCCTTTGGATAGGAGTCACTATATGCAGCCCACACTTAAGGAGTGGGAAGTTATGCTTTTCTCCTTTAGTATGTAGTAACTGTATAATTTATTTGGAATTCTCCATAGGAGAAGAATGTCTCTTCTCCCCTGTGTATTTATTCTGTCATTTATTTATATCAGTATGGGCTCGTGGATAATAATTTTATACTTCGGGTTGTATAATCTGAGACTGCCACTTTATTTTGTTGCTCCAGTTGTTCCAGAATCAGCCATTGGTAGCTCTTTCAGTTGGCTTCTGTGCCCTTCTACCATACTCTCATCAATGTGTGTTTTTTTGTTTTGTTTTGTTTTTGAGCACTTCCTTACTTTCTGGTACTACACAGTGCTCCAGGCTCATCTTGTGTGTTTCCTGCCCCAGTCCTAGAATCAGCCATTTCTCCAAGAGGCACTGGTTCTTTTTACTGGAGAATGTTATTAGAAACCAAGATCTAGGCATTAGGTATGGTTCTTGCTAAGAGGGTGTACTTTCAGGCCCTCTCAGCTGTCAGAGCAAAGAAATATATGAGTGTTTATTAACCCCTGTATATACACATATCTATAAATATTTCTATATGTAACCATCTGTATCTATATTAAGTTAAACATGAGTTCTTACTGATGTCTATAGCTTTTCTTCATTACCATATAGATGTTTTATCCCCTTCCCCTTGCTGATTTGTACATTTCCACTCCAACAATGAGAAACTTGGCTCCCTACATCCACCATTTATTTACTTAATTTTTCAATTCCAGTATACATGTGTAGTAATACCAGAATTGTTAACCTGTACCCCTGCGGGAAACAACTTTACTAACTAGAATACAGTACTTATGTACAGTCCCTTTGGCCTTTAATCTTACAGAATTCATTCATTTCCAGTTACTTAGGTCTGTACCTTTTCCCTCCTACCCGCTTCCATGAGGTTTTTTGAAATAGAGGCCCGCGTACTGCAAAAAAAAAAAAAGATTTGAAATACAGTTAGAGTCTCTTGTTATAGCCTGGAATTCTCTGAACCTATGATTTAAGAAAAAGTTGCATACATTAAGGTTTACTCTTTGTGTGGTAAAGTTCTGTAGGTTTTGACAAGTGCATCCTCTCATGTATGCAGTGTTACAGTATCATAGGGAATAGTTTCTCTGCCCTAAAAATCCCCTGTGCTTCACTTATTCATCCCTCTCCTCCCTCCAAGCCCCTGGCAGCACACTGATCTTTGCCTTTTCTGGAATGTCATATAATTAATTGGAATCATACAATATGTAGCCTTTTCAGATTGGCTTCTTTCCCTTAGCAATATGCATTTAAGACTCCCGCATGTCTTTTTGTGGCTTGAGAGCTCATTTCTTTTTATAGCTGAATGATATTCCATTGTCTAGATGTACCACTTTTGTTTATCCATTCACTTATAAAGGACATCTTGGTTGCTTCCAGTTTTTGGCAATTATGAATAAAGCTGCTATAAACATCTGTGTGCAGGTTTTTGTGTGAATATAAGTTGTCAACTCAATTGGGTAAATACCTAGGAGTGTGATTGCTGGATCTTATGGTAAGACTATGTTTAGCTTTTTAAGAAACTGTCAAACTGTCTTCCAAAGTGGTTCTACCATTGAATGAATTGCTGTTGCTCCACATCTTCACCAGCATTTGATATTATTGTGTTTCTTTTAACCAAATAGGTATTTAATGGTATTTGCAGTTCTCCAATGATGAGTGATGTCGAGTAACTTTTATATGTTTATTTACCATCTGTATTTCTTCTTTAGTGAGGTGTCTGTTCAGATGTTTTGCCCATTTTTTAATACATTAAAAAAATTTATCTATTTATTTATTTAATTTGGCTGTGCTGGGTCTTGTGGCCCACGGGCTTCTCTAGTTGAGGCTCATGGGCTCTAGAGTGCACAGGCTCAGTAGTTGCAGAACTCGGGCTTAGTTGTGGTATGTGGGATCTTAGTTCCCCGACCAGGGTTAGAACCCGGGCCCCCTGCATTGGGAGTGCAGAGTCTTAACCACTGGACCACCAGGGAAGTCCCTGCCCATTTTTAACTGGCTTGTTTTCTTATTGTTGAGTTTTAAGGTTCTTTTATATTTTGGATACAAGTCCTTTATCAAATATGTGGTTTCTAAATATATTTTCCCAGTCTGTGACTTGTTTTTCTTAACAGTGTCTTTCACAGAGCAGAAGTTTTTAATTTTTATAAAATTCATCTTAGCAATTTTGTCTTTCATGGATCACATTTTTGTTGTCTAAAATCTCATTGTCATACCCATCACTAGATTTTCTCCTGTGTTATCTTTTAGAAGTTGCATTTTTATAATCCACTTCTTAACATAACAGTGGCCCAAACATATTTACAGATTATTTTGTTCTTCATATTTACAATTTTAAATGGTTGCTTTATAGTTAAATTGTTTTGCTGTAATTTTCTTTATCATTCATTTCCCCCTATTGCTGACTTTTTATAAGAACAGAAATTTGGAAACAACCTAAATAATAAACATACTTGTACCTTGCTTTTTCTGTGTTCAGGATTATTTCATTTCTTTCAACAAATACTTGAGAATGGTCCAAATGCCACTGTAAAGTTCTTGCCCTCATGGAGCTCATATTATGATGATTTCCTTAGGATAAATTCTCAGTAAGGCCATTTTGGGTTGAAAGAACACGAACATTTTTATGACTTTAGATGCATATTACCAGTGAAATGGCTTTCCATTTTCTACCTGTTTATGTAGTCATCGTCTCATTTTCCACATAAGTTAACATTAAGAGTAATTGAGATAATAGTTTTGTGCTTTTAAAATTGTTAACCAGATTGTTTATTAGAAAAAATGCAAGCGTTTTAGAAACCTTTGACCATTTACTTTCTCTAGTTGTACTTCTCTTGTCCTGTCAGTAAATTAGGTGTTCTAAAATGTTATTATTTCTGAAACAAAATTCCAAAAAGTTCTTGGTATTTAGTGGTCTGGCATTGTACTTTGGTACAGACACGATCAAGCTTGACTTCCTTTGGCTATTTTTATTGCTTATGCATGTCTGAATCCCTTATCTCCAGAGTGTAAGGGCAAAGTACAGCATGATTGCTAATACAATTAGTCAGTTATGTGATTTGATTGTTTGCCTAAGTTAGATATCAAAGAGGCAGAGGTGGATGAAAAGGAGTCAACCTAAGCCAGCCAGATGATTTAACTGCAAAATTTAAAAGGACATGTCTTTACATTTCAGTAGAGTAGTTCCTTGTTTTTAAAGTCTAGTGTCTAGTATAGATGTACTCAACAACTGGGCAATGAACCAGAGAAAAGTCAAAGGAAGGGTTGTTCTTTTGATGAGTTAAGGGACTGTTTTTCTCCAACTTGTAAGATCTTCACCCAATTTCCAAGAAAATATATTGCAGAGAAGATAGGGAGTTTGTTTAAAAAGCTTTGTGTAATTGAAAAGATAGAAAAGCTATGTTAAATTTTTAAAATTACCCATAGTTACCCTAACTTAGCTATTTTCATAGTTTACATACTGTGTCTATTTGGGGGCAGAAATATCTTATGTGCTCATAAGATCACAATGGACGATATTTTTATATTTTAAATGCAAAAAACCTCAAACAATATTTATAGTCTTTGTTTTTTGCATTTTACATATTATAAGGACTTTTCCATGTTTGCATATAGTCTTCTTAAATATTTTTTGAGTTGTAAGTTCATTTGCTTGATGTACTTCAATGTTATTAGAAGTTTTTCTAATGTTAGCTATTTGGCTGGACAAATTCTTTTTCAAATACTCTGTGAGAAGAAAATGCTTTACAGCCTTGAATGCTTAAAAATCTAAAAAGGGGATTCTAGGACTCCTAAAAAAGATCAATTATATTTATAATGTAATACAATAGGATTAATCAAGTGTTGAGTGAGTTTGATGTTTCTCACATTATGGCTTTAATAAACTAGACAGAGATGCTGTTGCTCTCTGGCTTAATTTTATAATCATCTGTTGCTGACATTCTTAACTACACTAGGCTTGAAATACGTGTCCTGTTGTTTTTAGGAGGTTAAGACAAAAGGCCAAAGCAGTAGTAGGGGTAAAACTAGCTCTGGCTTAATTTTCTCTTCATTATTTTGTTGAAATAGGCTTGTAAGATGTGAAAGTATTGAAGGCTTAGCTTATTTTCCACAAAGATATGGGAGGTGAAGGAAAAAGGGTGTGTTTTATCCATTAAACAATTTTGTACTGCAGATATGTGTAGAGATTCATCTATTGGGATCTTCATAACAACATTATCAATAACAGCAAAAAAAAAATTCAGAGTAATCTAAAAGTAGAATAGGGGCTGTTTCACTCTGATGATGGACTATTTTACATTTCTAAATGAGGATATTATATAATTTTATTTTAAAATCAACTTTATTGAGGTTTAATTTACATACAGTCAAATGCACACATTTTGAGAGTTTTAAATCTGAGAAAAGTATAGATCCGTTTAACTACCACCCCAATCAAGATATAGAGCACATACATTACTTCAGAAAGCTTCCTTGTGTCTGTTGTACCCCCTACCCCTGCCCCCTCCCTGACAGACAACCACTGATCTGATAATTATCACTATAGAATAGTTTTGTCTATTCGGAACTTCAAATAAATGAAATCAAATCAAACAGACTCTTTTCTGTCTTCTTTGCTCAGTGTATTTTTGAGATTCATCCATATTGTGGGCATCAGTAGTTTGGTCCTTTTTATTGCTGAGTAATACTCTGTGGCATGAATGTGCCACAGTTTATCTGTTTACCTCTTGATAGACATTTGGCTGTTTTCAGTTTTGGACTATGATGAATAAAGCTTCAGTGAACATTCAACTATAATTGTCTGTATGGACATGTTTTCATTTCTCTTGGGTAGATACGTAGGAGTGGAATTGGTAGGTCATATAGTAAATGTGTTTATGTTTCACATTATAAGAAACTGCCGGATTGTTTTTGCTTTATGCTCCCATCAGCAATGCATGAGAATTCCATCTCTTCCACATCCTTGGCAAAACTTTTTTTATTTTAACCTTTCTGTGAACATGTAGCCGTTGTGTTTTAACCTACAGAATTGAGAAGTGTCTCCTACTGCTTGCAGTTATAGGACTTTATTGTCTGTTTTTTACAGGCTGCCTCTGGGGGACTAACTACACTTTAATTACTTTCCTGCGTGTCACAGGGGGTCAAAATAATATTCTGCTTACCACATAGAATGGCTCCTTCCTGTGGCACGTATAGTGATCGGCTGTGTCATACTTCCATCCATACCTAGTTTCATTATATACAGGTTCCTTCATAAACAGTATACAAATCCTGACTATTTAGAACTTTTTTTCCCTGCTTTTTTGGGAGTGTTTATATTAGCTTTGCAGTTTCCTCAGCTGGCTAACTTTAGTTGAATAAAAGTCTTACTTAAAGCCATTCCTGTTAGCTAGCTAAAGGCCTCTCCAGTGGGGTCAAATTTTGGTCTTATGTAAAAAATGAGGGGCATTTTATTAAAATTATCAAGTGTATCTTTACAATGCTGAAGACACAAAGTAATTGGGTATCATCTAGATGCGTAAGGAAACTAAATTTTGGTCTTAGTTGTGGATGGTTGGATTTTTTGGTTGCCTTCTTTTTTCCCTAAACATTTAATTTATTTTTAAAATTAATTAATTTTATTTATTTATTTTTGGCTGTGTTGGGTCTTCCTTGCTGCGTGCGTGCTTTCTCTAGGTGTGGCGAGCGCGGGCTACTCTTCGTTGCGGTGCGTGCACTTCTCATTGCGTTGGCTTTTCTTGTTGCGGAGTATGGACTCTAGGCACGCGGGCTTCCGTAGTTGTGGCTCGCGGGCTCTGGAGTGCAGGCTCAGTAGTTGTGGCGCATGGGCTTCATTGCTCCAGGGCATGTGAGAACTTCCCGGACCAGGGCTTGAACCCTTGTCCCCTGCGTTGGCAGGCGGATTCTTAACCACTGCGCCACCAGGGAAACCCTCTCCACATTTTATTTTGAAAAATTTCAAACATACAGAAAAGTTGAAGGAATTGCACGAGAATACCCGTTTACCACCTAGATTCTATAATTAACATTTTACTGTATTTGTTTAATCACATATCTGTTGAAAATATTTGATGGTGTGTTTAAGCCTTTCTTTGTAGAAAAAGCATTGATGGGTAGAACTTACTGGGCAGTAGTTACTTTTGTGTGGTATAGGACTTAGTGGTTCTCTGATGCGGTAGTTCTCTTTTGAAGTTGACTGTCTTGTGTTTCCTATTATCATTGGTTGAGAGCTCAGTCATTTATTTTCAAATGAATTCCATCTAGATTATGTTACAAAGACAAAAGAAAAGCAAGGGAAATTGGTCATAGAAAGGGTTTGTTTGTATCATCAGGAGGCCAAAATACTGCCAACCTGCTTGCCCAGCTGATAGAAATGCTGTCACATGAATAACTACCTTTTATTGAGTGATTACTGTATTCTAGAGCTTTATCTCATTTGGGGTCTTACAATAACTCTGTTATCTTATTAGCCCCATTCTATGAGTTAAGAAATTGAGGCTTAATGAGATTGAATCATTTGCCAAATGTCTCATCTCTTAAATGGCACAACTGGTATTCAGACGGAAGTCTCTCTGACTCCAAAACCCATGCTTTGAACCAGAAGTCTTTAGTGCTGAAAGTTCCCTTTCTGCAGAATTTATAGTTTACATTCATTTTTGTCTTCAGAATCGGCCAAATTGGGCCACACCTAATATGAGTCTGGTATAGTAGCATTCTTGTGGAAAAGGGGATATCATATAAACATTTTTTTTTTTTTTTTTGTGGTACGTGGGCCTCTCACTGTTGTGGCCTCTCCCGTTGCGGAGCACAGGCTCCGGACGCGCAGGCTCAGCGGCCATGGCTCACGGGCCCAGCCACTCCGCGGCATGTGGGATCTTCCCGAACCCGGGCACGAACCCGTGTCCCCTGCATCAGCAGGCGGACTCTCAACCACTGCGCCACCAGGGAAGCCCCATATAAACATTTTTATGACTATGAAGGGCTCTTAATTCTTGAGGGAGGGCCCTTTTTGAAATCAGGCATCCTGGGGTTTTTACTGACCTATTTCATTCTCTGAAGAATTAAGGAATTTCCAGCTTGTATTAAATTGTGGAATGTATAGAATTCCTTCTACAGTTGAACCAGATAAGTATTAGCAAGTGTGTTTAGAATATGACACTGGTAGTTCTTTCCTGTTTTTTTTGTTTTTGTTGTTATTTTGGTTTTTTTTTAAGAGGGTTTTGGGGATGATAGCCAATTTGAAGCTTGGTCTTACTATTAAAGAAGTGAAACCTAAGCAAGCTTCCTTGCTCCCTGCCTGCTTTTGGAGTAAGCGTCACTTAAGTTTGCCAATTTTCAGGGCTTATTTCTGTGAGTGACCCAAGGAACAGTGTATTCTAACTTGAAAACTGAATGGGTGGAGGTATGCATTGAAAACAATAGTTTTTAACCTTTCTGGAGATTACATACTCCTTTTTTGAAGCTGATGAAAGCTGTGGGCCCTCTTCCCAGAAAACAATGCATATATGTAGACAAATATAATTTTACATACAAAGTCTGTAGGGGTTCACTGACCGCCGCCCGCCCCCAAGCCTATCGACAGAGTAGTCCAGATTAAAAATCCTTTAAAATTAGGAAAAATTAGGGAGCTGAAAAATAAGATTTGAGCATCAGTTCTTAAACTTTTTTCACAAATGCTGATCTTATAAAATTGATTATACTAACATAAAAATCATGTTTTAGTATCCAAGATATTTACTTCAGTCTCTACAGTATTAGTTTTCCTCACTTTGTTAAAAAAAAAAAAATTAACAAGGATATTCGTGAGTTAAGATTCCTAGGGATAGATCAAATTCTCTCTGTTGATTTTTAACTTTTGCCTTTTCCATTTTATTTCTTCTACCATCAAAATATTTTCCCAGAACTAGTAATTAGGTCAAAGATTCAGATGAAATGCTTTACCAATCCCCAACTTTAGGTTTACATTTATTCTTTAACCAAAATCTCTTCATAACCCATAGATACATAGTACTTCTTTCCTTAATATACTTTCTGGTATGAGTGTTCAGGCATTGATCTTGGCAAGTTACATGTTTTATTACATTAATCTTCACAACGACTCTGTTAGGGACTTATTATTGTCTCTCTTTTATAGATGTGGAAAGCAATGCTAAGAAAGGTTAAATGACTTAAGACCAGTTCTGGCAGGGCCAGGATTTGAACCCATGTAGATCTAGCTCCAAAGCCCATTTTCTTCTATTTTACCATCCTGCTCTGTGATCAAAGAACTGACCACTTTTTCTGGCCACTGGTCTGACCTGATCTGAATTTTAAAAGCTCAAATTTCCATCAGTGGAGGGAGCTCTTTATTTTCTTCTATAGCTAGCCAGTTGTAAAATTGCTGTAGTGTGTGTGTGTGTGTGTGTGTGTGTGTGTATTTAAGTTAGATTTTAGGTTGTGAAATGTCAAGAGCACTGAATTTACTGGCTAGATTGTTAAACCTAGAATAAGGAAGGAGGCTTAGCTGGATGATCTGCCTGTTCTGTTTATATAAATGGATGTTTCAGATACCATACTCCAACAGACAATTCAGTGATTGAAAAGTTTGTGGAAGGCTTGTTACTAAACCTAGCATCATTTGCAGGAAGGAAAAACCCTAATGGTTTGGAACAAGAGTGAAAAAGAGTTTAAAGCGTAGATAAGCTTTTATGAAATTGACTAAAGGCCAGGTGTGTATTTCCTAACCCTCTTGGGATAGCCATGGGGGGAACCTCCAGGTCAGCTAGCTGCCTAGTGGTTTTTGCTGAGATAATGGGCGGAGTCAGCATTCTGGGAAGGTAGTTCAGTTTGCTGAGTGAGTTTTGTGAGACTCAGCATCTTTCTTGACAAAATTATTGTTCTTCCAAACCTTGTACTTTTCCTAGTTTCAGCCTTTTTATACACAGTGGAACAGGAAGGAGAATGCGTAGGTTGATTTACTATGTAAACTTAGCGATACATTTTTTAGTTTGAACTGATTACACAGGGCTTTAAGTGAGATAGCACAGAACAGAAAAAAAAGTAGATACTAATTGAAGTGATTGGGAGAACAAAGGAAGTTGGGTCAGATAATAAAATTTTAGAGAGTTTATCTCCTTGCCTTTTTAAAAACTGAGTGATAGAGGAAACTAGTGTGTATGAAGATATATATCATTTAATTCCCAAGGTGATGAAACTTGGTATAAAGGAAAATTAAGTTGACCGATTTTAAGATATGGGGAGAAATCAGATACAAATGTAAAAGAACTATCTTAAGTCATACTTTTTGGGTCTTTACAAATTAAGGGAGCATATTTTGTGAAAAATTTCTTTTGACAGAATTCTGAATTCTAAGAAATTTAAAAAGGACGAAGAACAGTTCAAATGGCAGGATTGTTAAAAGCCACTTTATTGTATTGTATACGTGCTTAGTTAGGATGAGGAAATTGGCTTTAAAAGCTTTGTTCCCTCATCAGCTTCACCCTCCTTCCCTTGTGTTTTCCTGAGGCTGTGTGCGAGGTTTTAGCATAGAGGAAGGGTAGGTCCTTTCACCTGTTGCCATTTTTTCCCCCTGCCATAAGTTCACACACACTTTTTCACATTATGATTTGTAAAAACATAAACAGCTTTTCTGGAACCAAACTGATCTTTTTATTTTGTGGTTCATACTTCATGACACTGGAGTGGGGGCAGGAGGGTGGAGCTATAAGGTGTTTGGACCCTTCTGGTTTATGGGATTGTCTTTTTCCCTTTTTCCCCTTAGGAACGGCGTGAATGTTGAGGGGGCGACACACAAGCAGGTGGTGGACCTGATCCGAGCAGGCGAGAAGGAATTGATCTTGACAGTGTTATCTGTACCTCCTCATGAGGCAGATAACCTAGATCCCAGTGACGACTCGTTGGGACAGTCATTTTATGATTACACAGAAAAGCAAGCAGTGCCCATATCGGTCCCCACATACAAACATGTGGAGCAGAATGGTGAGAAGTTTGTGGTGAGTGTCAGCCCAACTCCATCCTCAAACACCTAGCTTTTGTTTCTCCCAATCTTATCATTTATGATATATATTAGAGCACTAGGATAAATGACTGCCACCTAGGTCAGTTTGCCTACCAGGAATATGGGTTTACACATAAATAAAAGACACTGGCCCTGATTTATTGCAGGGAGTGAACTACAGTAATGGAAGAAGAGGCATATTTCTGCTTAAGTATAACTCCATTTTATTCTAGACAGTTTTAAGTTTGGATTTGGGCCTTTTGCAATCATGTGTGAGTTTATTTTGTTTGTTCTTTTATTGGTTGTCATATCTCTTTGCTAATAGCAGTCTCTCACTGTTGACTCTGTAGAGTTATAGAGCAAGATTAATTTTAAAGTGTGGTGTGTCTTCCAAAACATTTGGGTAATACAGAGTTTGTCCATGTCAGAACCTACAAGTGCCCTATACCCCACTTCATATCTTGTTCTTTTTCATTTTCTTTGGAGATATCTGTGTGAATGATTAATTCTGGTTTTCTCCAAGGTCCTCATTATATTCTGCATGCAATTCACATGGGCTATTTTATACACTTCCAGTTTCTTGCTGTTGTAGATATGCAGGAAAGCCCATCTTGAATTCTGGATGATGTGTGCCAGCCCCTTTCCCAAATGCCTTTGTTTGTTCTTTAAAACCTAATTACAACTGATAGCCCAATCTGCTTAATTTTTCCCTTGGTTGCAGTATTCTTTATTTGCCTTTGATTATTTTGGGAGTGATGGTATAATGAGAAATTCATTAATCTTTGTGGAAAATGCAGTGCATTCTGTAGGTATTGGCAAACAGACTACATGTGTTTAAAGCTGATCTGCTGTTTAATGTTGCAGTCTCTGAAACTGAGATTTGTCCCCTGTATAGGAATGAGCTACTAGATATTTATGGTAAATTCTTTTTAATGGGGACATGAGAAAAACAAGCAAGGAAGCCTGAAAAGTTCCAGAAGGATCAAATAATGTTTGACTGCATCTGTAATTTAGCTGGAGATGATAGCATGTAGGTTTTATGTCAGTCTGGTCTATGTATTTTCCGAACCATACACACAAAATTTAGAGTTTTGTGTTTCAGAGGTGCTATACTTTTTTTTAACCATTTTTTAAATTGAAGTATAGTTAATTTACAATGTTGTGTTAGTTTCAGGTGTACAGCAAAGTGATTCAGTTATACATACACATATATATCTATTCTTTTTCAGATTCTTTTCCATTATAGGTTATTACAGGATAGTTCCCTGTGTTTCCCAAGTAGGTCCTTGTTATTTATCTATTCTATATATAGTAGTGTATATATGTTAATCCCAAACTCCTGATTTATCTCCCCCACCCCAACCTCGTGCCCCACTATCCCCTTTGTTAACCATAAGTCTGTTTTCTGTGTCTGTGAGTCTATTTCTGTTTTGTAAATAAATTCATTTGTATCATTTTTTTTAGATTCTGCATATAAGTGGTATCATATAATATTTGTCTTTTTCTGTCTGACTTACTTCACTTAGTATGATAATCTATAGGTCCATCCACGTTGCTGCAAATGGCATTATTTCATTCTTTTTTATGGCTGAGTAATATTCCATTCTGTATATGTAGCACGTCTTCTTTATCCATTCGTCTGTTAATGGACACTTAGGTTGCTTCCATGTCTTGGCTGTTGTACATAGTGCTTCTATGAACATTGGTGTGCATGTATCCTTTCAAATTAGAGTTTTTCTCCCGATATATGCCCACGAGCGGATTGCTGTGTCATATGATAACTCTATTTTTAATTTTTTAAGGAACCTCCATACTGTTTTTCATAGAGGTGGCACCAGTTCACATTCCCACCAACAGTGTAGGAAGGTTCCTTTTTCTCCACACCCTCTCCAGCGTTTATTATTTGTAGATTTTTTTTAATGGTGGCCATTTTGACTGGTGTGAGGTCATACCTCATTATAGTTTTGATTTGCATTTCTCTCATAATTAGCAATGTTGAGCATCTTCATGTGCCTCTGTGTCTCTTTGGAGAAATGTCTTTTTAAGTCTTCTGCCCATTTTTTGATTGTGTTGTTTGGGGTTTTTTTGATATTAAGCTGTATGAACTGTTTGTATATTTTGGAAGTTAATCCCTCATCGGTAGCATCATTTGCAAATATTTTCTCCCAGTCCGTAGGTTGTCTTTTCATTTTGTTTATGATTTCCTTTGCTGTGCAAAAGCTTTTAAGTTTAATTAGGTCCCATTTGTTTATTTTTGTTTTTACTTCCATTACTCTAGAAGATGCATCCAAAAAAATATTGCTGTGATTTTGTTTTGTCAAAGAGTGTTCTGCCTATGTTTTCCTCTAGGAGTTTTATAGTATCTGATCTTACATTTAGGTCTTTAATCCATTTTGAGTTTATTTTTGTATCTGGTGTTAGAGAATGTTCTAATTCATTCTTTTACACGTATCTATCCAGTTTCCCCAGCACCACTTATTGAAGAGACTGCCTTTTCTCCATTGTATATTTTTGCCTCATTTGTCATAGATTAATTGATCATAAGTGTGTGGGTTTTTTCCTGCGCTTTCTATCCTGTTCCATTGATGTATATGTCTGTTTTTGTGCCAATACTACACTGTTTTGATTACTGTAGCTTTGTAGTACA
This sequence comes from Aethalodelphis obliquidens, assembly GCF_003676395.1. Lineage (NCBI taxonomy): Eukaryota > Metazoa > Chordata > Mammalia > Artiodactyla > Delphinidae > Aethalodelphis > Aethalodelphis obliquidens. Next base: position 1,636,549 of record NW_020838060.1, read on the forward strand.
GTCTGAAGCCAGGGAGCATGATTCCTCTAGCTCCATTCTTCTTTCTCAAGATTGTTTTGGCTATTTAAGGTGTTTTGTGTTTCCATACAAATAAAAAAATTTTTTGTTCTAGTTTTGTGAAAAATGCCACTGGTAATTTGATAGGGATTGTGTTGAATCTGTATATTGCCTTGGGTAGTCATGGTAATTTTAACAATATTGATTATTCCAGTCCAAGAACATGGTATATTTTTCCATCTGTGTCATCTTCAGTTTCTGTTATCAGTGTCTTATAGTTTTTGTAATACAAATCTTTTGCCTCCTTAGCTAGGTTTATTCCTAAGTATTTTATTCTTTTTGATATGATGGTAAATGGGATTGTTTCCTTAATTTCTCTTTCTGATATTTCATTTTTAGTGTATAGAAATGCAACAGATTTCTGTATATTAATTTTGTATCCAGCAACTTTACTGAATTCATTGATGAGCTCTAGTAGTTTTCTGGTAGCATCTTTAGGGTTTTCTATGTGTAGCATCATGTCATTTGCAAACAGTGACAGTTCTGTTTCTTCTTTTCCAATTTGGATTCCTTTTATTTCTTTTTGTCTCTGATTGCTGTGGCTAGGGCTTCCAAAACTGTGTTGAATAAAAGTGGTGAGAGTGGGCATCCTTGTCTTGTTCCTGATCTTAGAGGAAATGCTTTCAGCTTTTCATCATTGAGTATGATGTTAGCTGTGGGTTTGTCATATATGACCTTTATTTATTTTATTTTAAAATTTATTTATTTAATTTATTTATTTTGGGCTACATTGTGGCTTCGTTGCTGCGCGCAGGCTTTTCTCTAGTTGCGGTGAGTGGGGGCTGCTGTTCATTGCGGTGTGTGCACTTCTCATCGTGGTGGCTTCTCTTCTTTCTTGTTGCCGAGCACGGGACCATGGGCTTCAGTAGTTGTGGCACGCGGGCTCAGTAGTCGTGGCTCGAGGGCTGTAGAGTACAGGCTCAGTAGTTGTGGTGCATGGGCTTAGTTGCTCCACGGCATGTGAGATCTTCCTGGACCAGGGATAGAACCCGTGTCTCCTGCATTGGCAGGCAGATTCTTAACCACTGCGCCACCAGGGAAGTCCCTATATGGCCTTTATTATGTTGAAGTATATTTCCTCTGTGTCCACTTTCTGAAGAGATTTTATCATAAATGGATGTTGAATTTTATGAAAAGCTTTTTCTGCATCTATTGAGATGATCATATGGTTTTATTCTTCAGTTTGTTAGTGTGGTGTATCACATTGATTTGCAGATGTTGAAGAATACTTGCATCCCTGGAATAAATCCCACTTGGTTATGGTGTATGACCCTTTTAATGTATTGTTGGAGTCGGTTTGCTAGTATTTTTTTAAAATTAATTTATTATTTATTTTTGGCTGCATTGGATCTTCGTTGCTGCGCAAGGGCTTTTCTCTAGTTGTGGCGAGCGGGGGCTACTCTTCATTGCGGTGTGCGGGCTTCTCATTGCAGTGGCTTCTCTTGTTGCGGAGCATGGGCTGTAGGCTTGTGGGCTTCAGTAGTTGTGGCATGCAGGCTCAGTAGTTGTGGCTCGCGGGCTCTAGAGCACAGGCTCAGTAGGTGTGGTGCACAGGCTTAGTTGCTTTGAGGCATGTGGATCTTCCCGCACCAGGGCTCGAACCCGTGTCCTCTGCGTTGGCAGGCAGTTCCTTAACCACTTTGCCACCAGGAAAGTCCCAGTTTGCTAGTATTTTGTTGAGGATTCTTGTATCTATGTTCATCAGTGATACTGGCCTGTAATTTTCCTTTTTTGTTATATCTTTGTTTGGTTTTGGTATCAGGGTGATGGTGGCCTCATAGAATGAGTACTAGTAAGTGTTCATTCCTCTGCAATTTTTTAGAATAGTTTCAGAAGGATAGGTGTTAACTCTTCTCTAGATGTTAGTAGAATTCACCTGTGAAGCCATCTGGTCTTGGACTTTTGTTTGTTGGGAGTTTTTAAATTACTGATTCAATTTCAGTACTGGTAATTGGTCTCTTTATATTTTCTATTTCTTCCTGCTTCAGTCTTGGGAGATTGTACCATTCTAAGAATATGTCCATTTCTTCTAGGTTGTCCATTTTATGGATGTATAGTTTCTCGTAGTAGTCTCTTATGATCCTTTGTAGAGGTGCTATACTTTTAATCATAAGACATGTAAGAAGTAGAAATCAAGATTGGGCCCTAAAAATGGAGCAGATTGGATATTGAGACCTTTGGGGAATTACCTGAGACCTCGAGAACCTCTGTAGACTTAGAAAAGGAATGAAACTACTAATTGTCCTTTTTTAAAAAATCAACTTTATTGAGCATAATTTACTAACATTAACATTCACCCATGTTAAATGTCTAGTTTCATGAGTTTTAATTAAAGCACATAGTTTTATAATCACCACAATCAAGATATAGAACATTTCATTGTCCTAGGAAGTTCCCTCATGCCCCTTTGTAGTCAGTCCTCTTTCCCTTCCACTGCCTCTGTCAACCACTGATCACCTTTCTGTTACTGTATTTTGCCTTTTTTAGAATGTCAAATAAATGGAAGCATACAATATGCAGTCTTTCATGTCTAGCTTTGTTCACTTAGTGTAGTCCTTTAAGATTGATACATGAGGGCTTCCCTGGTGGCGCAGTGGTTGAGAGTCCGCCTGCCGATGCAGGGGACACGGGTTTGTGCCCCGGTCCGGGAAGATCCCACATGCTGCAGAGTGGCTGGTCCCGTGCGCCATGGCCGCTGAGCCTGCACGTCCGGAGCCTGTGCTCCGCAACGGGAGAGGCCACAACAGTGAGAGGCCCGCGTACTGAAGAAAAAAAAAAAAAAAAAAGATTGATACATGTTGTTGCATATATCAATAGTTTATTCCTTTTTAATTACTGATAGTATTCCATTGGATGGATTTACTACAGTTTATTTATCTGTTCGCTTGTTGTTGCCCATTTGTGTTGTTTCCAGTTTGGGGCTATTATTAATGAAGCTGCCATGAAATAACATTAATGTGTAGGTCTTTATGTAGATTTATGTTTTCATTTCTCTTGAGTACATACACAGCTAGAAGTGGAATTGCAGGGTCAAATGAGAAATTGTCAAACTGTTTTCCAAAGAGGCTGTACTGTTTTTGTATTCTCATCTGTAGTGGAGAGTTCCAGTTGCTCCATAACCTCTTGAATACTTGGTATTTTCAGTTTTTTAAATTCTAGCCATTCTAGTGAGTATAGTGGTGTTTCATTCTGATTTTAATTTTGCATTTGCCTAATGACTCATGATGAGTGTATTTTCATGTGCTTAATGGCTTTTCTTATATCTTCATTGTTAAAGTATCTGTTCTGCTCTTGCCCATTTAAAAAATTGGGCTGGGGCTTCCCTAGTGGCGCAGTGGTTGAGAGTCCGCCTGCCGATGCAGGGGACACGGGTTCGTGCCCCGGTCCGGGAAGATCCCACATGCCGCGGAGCGGCTGGGCCTGTGAGCCATGGCCGCTGAGCCTGCGTGTCTGGATCCTGTGCTCCGCAATGGGAGAGGCCACAACAGTGAGAGGCCCGCGTACCGAAAAAAAAAAAGGGCTGTTTGTCTTATTTTGTTTTAAGTGTTATTTATGTATACTGTATATAAGTCTTTTATCAGATAAATGCTTTGTAAAATATTTCTCCCAGTCTGAGGCTTGCCTTTTTATTTTATTTTTAACAGTGTCTTTCAAAAAAACAAGTTTTAAACTCTGATGAAGTGTAGTTTGTCAATTTCTTTCTTTTATGAATAATGCTTTTTGTGTTCTAAGAAATCTGCCTACCTCAAGAACACAAATTTTTGTTTTCTTCTAAAAGTTTTATAGTTTTAGCTTTCTGATTTTGTAATAACTTTATTTCGAAGTATGATTCACATACCATAAATTCACCCATTTAAAGTGTACAATTCAGTGGTTCTTAATATGCTCACAGAATTGTGCAACTATCACCACAATTTTAGAACATTTTCATCATCTCAAAAAGAAACTCTAGGGGCTTCCCTGGTGGCGCAGTGGTTGAGAATCTGCCTGCCAATGCAGGGGACACAGGTTCGAGCCCTGGTCTTGGAGAATCCCACATGACGTGGAGCAACTAGGTCCGTGAGCCACAGCTACTGAGCCTGTGCGTCTGGAGCCTGTGCTCCGCAACGAGAGGCCGCGACAGTGAGAGTCCCGCGCACCGCCATGAAGAGTGGCCCCCGCTCACCGCAACTGGAGAAAGCCCTCTCACAGAAACGAAGACCCAACATAGCCATAAATAAATAAATAAATTTATTTAAAAAAAAAAAAAAAAAGAAACTCTATACCCTTTAGCCATCATTCTCCAAACCTCCTATCCCCTCTAGTCCTAGGCAACCACTATTCTACTTTCCATCTCTATAGATTTGCCTATTCTGGATGTTTCATATATGTGAAGCCATATGTATTTTCAAGGTTTATCCATGTTGTAGCATGTATCAGCCAAATGACACTCCATTGTATGAATATAGCACATTTAATTTATCTGTTCTTCAATTGATGGACATTTGGGGTTCTTTATATTTTTTGCCTCTTGTGTATATTGCTGGTATGAGCATGTGTGTACGAGTTTTTGTGTGGATACCTGTTTTCATTTCTCTTGGAAAGAAATACTTAGGAGTAGAATTGCTGGGTCATATGGTAACTCTTATGTTTAACCTTTTGAGGAAATGCCAAACTGTTTTCCAAAGTGGCCGCATCATAGTTTTATTCTTATGTTTAGGTCTGTGATCCATTTTGAGTTGATTGTTGTATATTGTATGATATAAGGGTCAAGGTTATTTTTTTCCCCCATATGGGTATCCAGTTTTAGCAACTTGTGTTGAAAAGAATATTCTTTCCGCACTGAAATACCTTGACATTATTGTTGAAGATCAGTTGAACGTATACGTGTGGTTTTATTTCTGTATACTGTTCTGTTCCATTGAGTGTATGTCTGAACATTTTAATATTTATGTCATTTTGATGTTGTTCTCTTTTTAGTGTCTTTTTCATTGGGAATGGGTCATATCTTCTTGGTTCTTTGTACAGTGAGTAATTTTGGATTGTATCCTGGGTATTGTGAATGTTACATTGTGTAGACTCTGGATTCTGTGATATTCCTCTGAGGAATATTGATGTATTTGTTTTACTTGGCAGTTAACTGTAAGCTGTGTCAGCTTCTGTGAGTTGCACTTCAAGTCTCATTTCAATTCTTTCAGCTTTTGCTGTGCTACTTTTGAGTCTGTCTTGTGTATATATCATTTAGGGAGGGATCAGCCTGAGATGTATGTGATGTTCGTTCACAGAATTAAGGCATCCCCTTTTCTGGTTCTGTCTCTTTTGGGATTCTCTACTCATTTTGGTGGCATCCATGATTGCCCAGAACCTTTCTCTCTTTCCTTTGGCCAGAAAGATGTCACAGTTTTTCTTGGAGTTTTAGTTGCTTAAGTTATGCTAATTTGTGACTGATGCCACCTCTCAGGGCAAAATCCCCTAAAAGCAGGAAACTCCCCAACTCTGTCAATTGCTTCATGTTTTGACTCCCCTTTACAATTTTAGTGTACCATTCAGAATCCTCAGGTTATTGGTTTTTGTATTTTTTGTAGAGCTTGTAGTTGTTCACTGGGAGGGTTGGTCTATAGAGAGTTTACCTGAAGCAGAATCTTCAGTTCTATCCATTTTTTCTTTATGTATAATGAAGTCATTATGTCTTCTTGATGAATTGACACCTTAAACATCTCTTGCATTGTTCTTTGTTCTGAAGTCTCTCTCTAATATTAACATATAGCCACTAATAGCCGCTTCAGCTTTCTTTTGGTTATTGTTTTCATTGGATATCTTTTCCATTCTTTTACTTTTAACCTATCTGTATAATTATACTTAAAATGGGTTTCTTGTAGACACCATATAGTTGTATCTTGCTTTTTTTGTGCAATCTGGCAATCTTGGTCTTTTACTTGGAGTGTATAGTCTGCATACTTAGTATAATTATTTTATTTATTTATTTTTAAATTAATTAATTTATTTTTGGCTGCATGGGGTCTTCTTTGCTGTGCGCGGGCTTTCTCTAGTTGTGGTGAGCAGGGGCTACTCTTCGTTGTGGTGCGCGGGCTTCTCATTGTGGTGGCTTCTCTTGTTGCGGAGCACGGGTTCTAGGCGTGCAGGCTTCAGTAGTTGTGGCTCGCAGACTCTAGAGTGCAGGCTCAGTAGTTGTGGCACATGGGTTCAGTAGTTGTGGCTCGCAGGCTCTAGAGCGCAGGCTCAATAGTTGTGGCGCACGGGCTTAGTTGCTCCGCGGCATGTGGGGTCTTCCCAGACCAGGGCTCGAAGCTGTGTCCCCTGCGTTGGTAGGCGGATTCTTAACCACTGTGCCACCAGGGAAGTCCCAGTATAATTATTGATGTAGTTAGGTTTAAATCTACCATATTCTTTATTATCTATATCTCATGTGTTCTTTATTCCTTTTTTCCTCCTTTCTTGCCTTCTTTTCGATTAATAGAGTATTTTTAATGATCCCATATTATCTCCATATAATTGTTATTTTATTTTGTTAGTGGTTGTTCTACATTTACAGGATACATCTCTTTAAGTATTATCTTCAAATAATACAATATTACTTCTCATTTAGTATAAGAATTTTATAGCAGTACATTTCATTTCCACCTTCTATCCTTTGTGCTGTTGTTATACATTTTACTTCTATATGTACTATAAAGTCCATGATATTTTGTTGTTGTCTTTGCTTTAAATAATTAAAGAGGGGACTTCCCTGGTGGTCCACTGGGTAAGAATCTGCACTCCCAGTGCAGGGGGCCTGGGTTCGATCCCTGGTCTGGGAACTAGATCCCACATGCATGCCACAACAAGGAGTCTGCATGCCGCAACTAAGAGTCCGCACGCTGCAACTAAGAGTCCACGTGCTGCAACTAAGAGTCCACGTGCTGCAACTAAGAGTCCACGTGTGGCAACTAAGAGTCTGCATGCTGTAACTAAGAAGCTCGCATACTGCAGCTAAAGATCCCGCATGTGGCAACTAAACACGCCACAATGAAGATCCCGTGTGCCGCAGCTAAGACCTGGCACAGCCTAAGTAAATAAATATTAAAAAAATAATTAAAGAGATTGAAAATGAGAAGAGTTTCTTTATATTCAAGCACATATTTACCATTCCTGGTGTCTTTCATTCCTTTGTGTAACTGCAGTTTCCATCTGGTATCATATTGATTCTGCCTGAAGAATTTCCATTAATATTCTTGTAGTGTAGATCTGCTGGCAATGAATTCTCTCAGCTTTTGTTGATCTGAAAAAGGCTTTATTTCACCCTTATTTTATTTTTTTTTCGGAGTTTGTAAGTTGTGTTCTGACACCTTTTTAAAATGTGCAGTTATGTCAGGGACACAACTTGACCCAAACTAAACCTGTGATAAGAGCTGGGTTTAAAAGGGTCTAGTTTCATTTTCCCTTAGGAGATTTTTATTTATTTTAAAAATTTTATTGGGGCTTCCCTGGTGGTGCAGTGGTTGAGAGTCCGCCTGCTGATGCAGGGGACACGGGTTCGTGCCCCGGTCCGGGAAGATCCCACATGCCGCGGAGCGGCTGGGCCCGTGAGCCATGACAGCTGAGCCTGTGCGTCCAGAGCCTGTGCTCCGCAACAGGAGAGGCCACAACAGTGAGAGGCCCACGTACCGCAAAAAAAAAAAAAATTATTGAAGTGTAGTTGATTTACAATGGTGTGCCAGTTTCTGCTGTACAGCAAAGTGACACAGTTATACATACATATATCTATCTATCTATCTATCTATCTATATATACTCTCTTTCATATTCCTTTTTTCTTTTTAAATTTTTGAATTTTTATTTTTTTATATAGCAGATTTTTATTAGTCATCAATTTTATACACATCATTGTATACATGTCAATCCCAATCGCCCAATTCATCACACCACCATCCCCATCCCCCACCCCCCCGCCGCTTTCCCCCCTTGGTGTCCATACGTTTGTTGTCTACATCTGTGTCTCAATTTCTGCCCTGCAGACTGGTTCATCTGTACCATTTTTCTAGGTTCCACATATATGCGTTAATATTACGATATTTGTTTTTTTCTTTCTGACTTACTTCACTCTGTATGATAGTCTCTAGATCCATCCACGTCTCAACAAATGACCCAATATCGTTCCTTTTTAGAGCTGAGTAATATTCCATTGTATATATGTACCACATCTTCTTTATCCATTTGTCTGTCAGTGGGCATTTAGGTTGCTTCCATGACCTGGCTATTTTAAACAGTGCTGCAATGAACATTGGGGTGCATGTGTCTTTTTGAATTATGGTTTTCTATGGGTATATGCCCAGTAGTGGGATTGCTGGGTCATATGGTAATTCTATTTTTAGTTTTTTAAGGAACCTCCATACTGTTCTCCATAGTGGCTGTATCAATTTACATTCCCACCAACAGTGCAAGAGGGTTCCCTTTTCTCCACACCCTTTCCAGCATTTATTGTTTGTAGATTTTCTGATGATGCCCATTCTAACTGGTGTGAGGTGATACCTCATTGTAGTTTGGATTTGCATTTCTCTAATAATAAGTGATGTTGAGGAGCTTTTCATGTGCTTCTTGGCCATCTGTATGTCTTCTTTGGAGAAATGTCTATTTAGGTGTTCTGCCCGTTTTTGGATTGGGTTGTTTGTTTTTTTAAAATGAGCTGCATGAGCTGTTTATATATTTTGGAGATTAATCCTTTGTCGATTCATTTGCAAATATTTTCTCCCATTCTGAGGGTTGTCTTTTCGTCTTGTTAATGGTTTCCTTTTTTTAAAAAAATTTTATTTATTTATTTATGGCTGTGTTGGGTCTTCGTTTCTGTGCAAGGGCTTTCTCTAGTTGCAGCAAGTGGGGGCCACTCTTCATGGCGGTGTGCAGGCCTCTCACTGTCGAGGCCTCTCTTATTGTGGAGCACAGGCTCCAGATGCGCAGGCTCAGTAACTGTGACTCACGGGCCTAGTTGCTCCGTGGCATGTGGGGTCTTCCCAGACCAGGGCTGGAACCCGTGTCCCCTGCATTGGCAGGCAGATTCTCAACCACTGCGCCACCAGGGAAGCCCTATGGTTTCCTTTGCTGTGCAAAAGCTTTGAAGTTTCATTAGGTCCCATTTGTTTATTTTTGTTTTTATTTCCATTACTCTAGGAGGTGGATCAAAAAAGATCTTGCTGTGAGTTATGTCAAAGAGTGTTCTTCCTATGTTTTCCTCGAAGAGTTTTATAGTGTCCGGTCTTATGTTTAGGTCTCTCATCCATTTTGAGTTTATTTTCGTGTATGGTGTTAGGGAGTGTTCTAATTTCATTCTTTTACATGTACCTGTCCAGTTTTCCCAGCACTACTTATTGAAGAGACTGTCTTTTCTCCATTGTATATCCTTGCCTCCTTTGTCATAGATTAGTTGACCATAGGTGCATGGGTTTATCTCTGGGCTTTCTATCTTGTTCCATTGATCTGTGTTTCTGTTTTTTGTGCCAGTACCATATTGTCTTGATTACTGTAGCTTTGTAGTATAGTCTGAAGTCAGGGAGTTGAATTCCTCCAGCTCCGTTTTTTCCCTCAAGACTGCTTTGGCTGTTCGGGGTCTTTTGTGTCTCCATACAAATTTTAAGATTTTTTGTTCTAGTTCCGTAAAAAATGCCATTGGTAATTTGATAGGGATTGCATTGAATCTGTAGATTGCTTTGGGTAGTATAGTCATTTTCTCAATATTGATTCTTCCAGTCCAAGAACATGGTATATCTCTTCATCTGTTGGTATCATCTTTAATTTCTTTCATCACTGTCTTATAGTTCTCTGCATACAGGTCTTTTGTCTCCCTTGGTAGTTTTACTCCTAGGTATTTTATTCTTTTTGTTGCAATGGTAAATGGGAGTGTTTCCTAAATTTCTCTTTTGGATTTTTCATCATTAGTGTATAGGAATGCAAGACATTTCTGTGCATTAATTTCGTATCCTGCAACTTTACCAAATTAATTGATTAGCTCTAGTTTTCTGGTGGCATCTTTAGGATTCTCTATGTACAGTATCATGTCATCTGCAAACAGTGACAGTTTTACTTCTTCTTTTCCAATTTGTATTCCTTTTATTTCTTTTTCTTCTCTGATTGCTGTGGCTAGGACTTCCAAAACTATATTGAATAATAGTGGTGAGAGTGGACATCCTTGTCTTTTTCCTGATCTTAGAGGAAATGCTTTCAGTTTTTCACCATTGACAATGATGTTTGCTGTGGTTTGTTGTATATGGCCTTTATTATGTTGAGGTAGGTTCTTTCTATGCCCACTTTCTGGAGAGTTTTTATCATAAATGGGTGTTGAATTTTTTCAAAAGCTTTTTCTGCATCTATTGAGATGATCATATGGTTTTTACTTTTCACTTTGTTAATATGCTGTATCACATTGATTGATTTGTGTATACTGAAGAACCCTTGCATCCCTGGGATAAATCCCACTTGATCATGGTGTATGATCCTTTTAATGTGTTATTGGATTCTCTTTGCTAGTATTTTGTTGAGGATTTTTGCATCTATATTCATCAGTGATATTGGTCTGTAATTTTCTTTTTTTGTAGTATCTTTGTCTGGTTTTGGTATCAGGGTGATGGTGGTCTCATAGAATGAGTTTGGGAGTGTTCCTTCCTCTGCAATTTTTTGGAAGAGTTTGAGAAGGATGGGTATTAGCTTTTCTCTAAATGTTTAATAGAATTCACCTGGAAAGCTGTCTGGTCCTGGACTTCTGTTTGTTGGAAGATTTTTAATCACAGTTTCAATTTCATTACTTGTGATTGGTCTGTTCATATTTTCTATTTCTTCCTGGTTTAGTCTTGGAAGGTTATACCTTTCTAAGAATTTGTCCATTTCTTCCAGGTTGTCCATTTTATTGGCATAGAGTTGCTTGTAGTAGTCCCTTAGGATGTTCTGGATTTCTGTGGTGTCTCTTGTAACTTCTCCTTTTTCATTTCTAATTTTATTGATTTGAGTCCTCTCCCTCTTTTTCTTGATGAGTCTGGCTAATGGTTTATCAATTTTGTTTATCTTCTTAAAGAATCAGCTTTTAGTTTTATTGATCTTTGTTATTGTTTTATTTGTTTCTATTTCATTTATTTTTGCTCTGATCTTTATGATTTCTTTCCTTCTGCTAACTTTGGGTTTTGTGTTTTCTTCTTTCTCTGGTTCCTTTAGGTGTAAGGTTAGATTGTTTATTTGAGATTTTTCCTGTTTCTTGATGTAGGCTTGTATAGCTATAAACTTCCCTCTTAGAACTGCTTTTGCTGTATCCCATAGGTTTTGGATCATTGTGTTTTAATTGTCATTTGTCTCTAGGTATTTTTTGATTTTCTCTTTGATTTCTTCAGTGATCTCTTGGTTATTTAGTAACGTATTGTTTAGCATTCATGTGTTTGTGTTTTTTACTTTTTTTCCCTGTAATTCATTTCTAATCTCATAGCATTGTGGTCAAAAAGATGCTTGATATGATTTTAGTTTTCGTAAACTTACTGAGGCTTGATTTGTGACCCAAGATGTGATCTCTCCTGGAGAATGTTCCATGTGCACTTGAGAAGAAAGTATAATCTGCTGTTTTTGGATGGAATGTCCTAAAAATATCAATTAAATCTGTCTGGTCTATTGTGTCATTTAAAGCTTCTGTTTCCTTATTTATTTTCATTTTGGATGATCTGTCCATTGGTGTAAATGAGGTGTTAAAGTCCCCCACTATTATTGTGTTACTGTCGATTTCCTCTTTTAGAGCTGTTAGCAGTTGCCGTATGTATTGAGGTGCTCCTGTGTTGGGTGCATATATATTTATAATTGGTATATCTTCTTCTTGAATTGATCCCTTGATCATTATGTAGTGTCCGTCCTTGTCTCTTGTAACATTCTTTATTTTAAAGTGTATTTTATCTGATATGAATATTGTTACTCCAGCTTTCTTTTGATTTCCATTTGCATGGAATATCTTTTTCCATCCTGTCACTTTCAGTCTGTATGTGTCCCTATGTCTGAAGTGGGTCTCTTGTAGACAGCATATATATGGGTCTTGTTTTTGTATCCATTCAGCAAGCCTGTGTCTTTTGGTTGGAGCATTTAATCCATTCACGTTTAAGGTAATTATCGATATGTATATTCCTGTGACCATTGTCTTAATTGTTTTTGGTTTGTTTTTGTAGGTCCTTTTCTTCTCTTATGTTTCTCACTTAGAGAAGTTCCTTTAGCATTTGTTGTAGAGCTGGTTTGGTGGTGCTGAATTCTCTTAGCTCTCACTTCTCTGTAAAGCTTTTGATTTCTCCAGCGAATCTGAATGAGATCCTTGCCGGGTAGAGTAATCTTGGTTGTAGGTTCTTCCTTTTCATCACTTTAAGTATATCATGCCACTCCCTTCTGGCTTGTAGAGTTTCTGCTGAGAAATCAGCTGTTAACCTTATGGGAGTTCCCTTGTATGTTATTTGTCATTTTTCCCTTGCTGCTTTCAATAATTTTTCTTTGTCTTTAATTTTTGCCAGTTGGATTACTATGTGTCAGCATGTTTCTCCTTGGGTTTATCCTGTATGGGACTCTGCGCTTCCTGAACTTGGCTGGCTATTTCCTTTCCCATGTTAGGGAAGTTTTCGATTATAATCACTTCAAATATTTTCTCTGGTCCTTTCTCTCTCCCTTCTTCTTCTGGGACCCCTATAATGCAAATGTTGTTGCGTTTAATGTTGTCCCAGAGGTCTCTTAGGCTGTCTTCATTGCTTTTCATTCTTTTTCTTTATTCTGTTCTGCAGCAGTGAATTCCACCATTCTGTCTTCTAGGTCACCTATCCATGCTTCTGCCTCAGTTATTCTGCTATTGATTCCTTCTAGTGTAGTTTTCATTTCAGTTATTGTATCGTTCATCTCTGTTTGTTTGTTCTTTACTTCTTCTAAGTCTTTGTTAAACATTTCTTGCATCTTCTCGATTTTTGCCTCCATTCTTTTTCCGAGGTCCTGGATCATTTTCACTATCATATTCTGAATTCTTTTTCTGGAAGGTTGCCTATCTCCACTTCATGTAATTGTTTTTCTGGGGTTTTATCTTTTTCCTTCATCTGATACATAGCCCTCTACCTTTTCATCTTGTCTATCTTTCTGTGAATGTGGTTTTTGTTCCACAGGCTGCAGGATTGTAGTTCTTCTTGCTTCTACTCTCTGCCCTCTGGTCCACCCTTATGTTTTAAAGATATTTTTACAGGGCATAATATTCTGGGGTGATGGTTTTTTCTTTCAGTACTTTAAAAATGTCACACCAAGGAACCAGCTCTTAGTTTCGTCAATTTTTTCTATTGTTTTGTTGTTGTCGTTGTTATTTAGTCTCTATTTCATTTATTTCTGCTCTGATCTGTATGATTTCTTCTACTAACTTTGTTTTGTTTGCTCTTTTTCTAGTTACTTTAGGTGTACAATTAGCTTGTTTATTTGAGATATTTCTTTTCTCCTGTGGTAGGCTTGTATCGCTATAAACTTCCCTCTTAGAACTGCTTTTCCTGTGTCACATAGATTTTGGATCGTTGTGTTTTCATTTTCATTTGTCTCCAGGTAGTTTTAAATTTCTTTGATTTCTTCAGTGACCCATTGGGTGTTGAGTAGCACATTGTTTAGCCTCCATGTGTTTGTGTTTTTTGCAGGTTTTTCTTGTAGTTCATTTCTAGTCTCATAGCATTATGGTCAGAAAAGATGCTTGATATGGTTTCAGTTTTAAATTTACTGAGACTTGTTTTGTGACCTAGCATGTTATCTATTCTGGAGAATGTTCCATGTGCACTTGAAAAGAATGAGCAATTTGCTGCTTTTGGTTGGAATGTTCTATATATATATCTGTTAAGTCTATCTAATCTAATGGGTCATTTAAGGCTGGTGTTCTGTTATTGATCTTTTGTTTGGATCATCTGTCCATTGTTGTAGGTGGGGTGTTAAAGTCCCCTACTGTCATTGTGTTACTGTCAGTTTCTCCCCCTCTGTGTCTATTAATGTTTGCTTTATGTATTCAGTGCTCCTATGTTGGGTGCATATATATTTACAGTTGTTATATCTTCTTCTTGGATTTATTCATTGATCGTTATGTAATGTCCTTCTTTATCTCTTATTACAGACCTTGTTTTATAGTCTATTTGGTCTGATATAAGTATTGCTATTCTGGCTTTCTTTACATTTTCATTTGCATGGAGTACCTTTTTCTATTCCCTCACTTTCTGCCTGTGTGTGTCTTTATATCTGAAGTAAGTCTCTTTTAGGCGGCATATATATGGTTCTTGTTTTTGTATCCATTCAGCAACTCTATGTCTTTTTTTTTTTTTTTTTTTGTGGTACGTGGGCCTCTCACTGTCGTGTGCTCTCCTGTTGCGGAGCACAGGCTCCGGACGCACAGGCTCAGCGGCCATGGCTCACAGGCCCAGCAGCTCCGCAGCATGTGGGATCCTCCTGGACCGGGGCACGAACCTGCATCTCCTGCATCAGCAGGTGGACCCTCAACCACCGCGCCACCAGGGAAGCCCAACTCTATGTCTTTTTTTCTTTTTTTTTTTTTTTTGCTGTATGCGGGCCTCTCACTGTTGTGGCCTCTCCCATTGTGGAGCACAGGCTCCGGACGCCCAGGCTCAGCAGCCATGGCTGACGGGCCCAGCTGCTCCGCGGCATGTGGGATCTTCCCGGACCGGGGCACAAACCTGTGTCCCCTGCATCGGCAGGCGGACTCTCAACCACTGCGCCACCAGGGAAGCCCATATGTCTTTTGATTGGAGCATTTAGCCGATTTACATTTGAAGTAACTATTGATAGGTTTGTACTTATTGCCATTTTATTGTTTTGGGGTTGCTTTTATGGCTCTTATTTTTCTTTTCTTTTTTTTTTTTGGCTCTCTTTCCGTATCTTTAGTGTTATGTTTGGATTCCTTTCTCTTCTTTGTGTGTATATCTTTTATAGACTTTTGGTTTGTGATTACCATGAAGTATATATATAGCAATCTATCTGTCCATCTATTTATATGATTATTTTAAGTTGCTGATCTCTTAATTTCGAATGCATTTTAACAATCCTGCATTTTTACTCCTCGCCACATTTATTGTTTTTTTTTTTGCGGTACGTGGGCCTCTCACTGTTGTGGCCTCTCTCATTGCGGAGCACAGGCTCCGGACGTGCAGGCTCAGCGGCCATAGCTCACGGGCCCAGCCGCTCCGCGGCATGTGGGATCTTCCCAGACTGGTGCACGAACCCGTGTTCCCTGCATCGGCAGGCTGACTCTCAACCACTGCACCACCTAGGAAGAACCACGTTTACTGTTTTTTTTTGGTTTTTTTTTGCGGTACGCGGGCCTCTCACCGTTGTGGCCTCACCCATTGCGGAGCACAGGCTCCGGACGCGCAGGCTCAGCGGCCATGGCTCACGGGCCCAGCCACTCCGCGGCACGTGGGATCCTCCCGGACTGGGGCATGAACCTGCGTCCCCTGCATCGGCAGGCGGACTCCCAACCACTGTGCCGCCAGGGAAGCCCACGTTTACTGTTTTTAACATCATCTTGTACATCCTTTTTTGGTGTGTGTATCCATTAACTGCTTATTGTGATATTGATGATTACGATACTTTTGTCTTTTAACCTTCCTACTAGCTTTATAAGTGGCTGATCAACTACCTTCATTGTATGTATGCCTTTACCAACGAGATTTTTCCTTTCATAAGTTCTTCTTTCTAGTTGTGGTCTTTTCTGCATAGAGACATCCCTTTAACATTTCTTGTAAAGTTGGTTTCATGGTGCTAAACTCTTTCAGCTTTTTCCTGTCTGTAAAACTTTTGATTTCTCCTTCAAATCTGAGTGATTTGAATAATTATTCAAATTATTGAATAATTTGCCAGGTAGAGTATTCTTGGTTGCAGGTTTTTTCTTTTCATCACTGTAAATATATTGTGCCACTCCCTTCTGGCCTGCAGAGTTTCTGCTGAAAAGTCAACTGATAGCCTTATGGGAGTTCCCTTGTGCATAACTAGTTGCTTTTCCCTTGCTGCTTTTAATATTCTCTCTTTATCTTTAATTTTTGCTATTTTAATTACAATGTGTCTTGGTGTGGTCCTCTTTGGGTTGATCTTGTTTGGGACTCTCTGTGCTTCCTGGATATGGATGTCTGCTTTCTTTCCCAAGTTAGGGAAGTTTTTAGCTATTATGTCTTCTAATACGTTCTCTGCACCTTTTTCTCTCTCTTCTCCTTCTGGGACCCCTGTTATGTGAATGTTATAAGCTTGATGTTGTCCTAGAGGTGTCTTAAACTGTCCTCATTTTTAAAAATTATTTGTCCTTTTTTTCTGTTCAGCTTGAGTGATTTCCTCCACTCTGTCTTCCAGTTTTCTGATCCATTCCTCTGTATCATCTAATCTCCTGTTGAATCCTTCTAGTGTATTTTTAATTTTAGTTATTGTATTTTTCATCTCGGTTTGGTTCTTCTTTATATTTTCTAACTCTTTGTTAGAAACTTCTAACTTCTCACTGTGTTCATCCAGTCTTCTCCAAAGTTCTTTGAACATTTTTATGATCATTACCTTGAACTCTATTGCATAAATTGCTTATCTCCATTTCACTTAGTTCTTCTTCTAGGGTTTTGTCTTGTTTCTTTGTTTGGAACATATTCCTCTATCGCCTCATTTTGCCAAATTCTGTGTTCTTATTTCTATGTATTTGGTAGGTTGGTATGTTTCCTGATCGTGGAGAAGTGGCCTTATGTAGGAAATGCCTATGGGCCAGCAGCATACTCCCCTCTGGTCACCAGACCTCTATGCTTTAGGGGTGCCATCTATGTGGGCTGCATGGGCCCTTCTGTTGTGTCAGGCTGACTACTGTGGGTGCCTTGGTAAGCATGGGTGGCCTCTGATCAGGTTAGTTGCCAGGCCTTGCCTAGTGCAGAAGTTGCCAGTGACTGGTGTGTGGGGCCATGTCCTGGGAAGGTTCTGGGGCTGGTGTCAGCCTGCTGGTGAGTGGGGCCAGTTCCTGACTTCGCTGGCTGTGGGGCCCAGGGTTTCCCAGAGTTGATATTGACCCACTGGTAGGTGGGGCTGGATCCCTGGGCAGCTGGCCAATAAATATATGGAGAGGTGATGATCAGCATCATTACTAATCATGGAAATGTAAATTAGGACCATAGTGAGAAATCTTTTCATACCCATTCCACTGGCAAAAATTAAGAGGATCTTTTTATATTATTACTGAAAGGAGTAAAAATTGATGTAACTGCTTTAACTTACAGTTTGGCATTATCTCCTTAGGTTGAATATTCACATACCTTATAACTCTGCAGTTCCTCTTGTAGGGTATACCCAGGAGAATCTCTTATATATGTACTACAGGGGACATATGCACAAATGTTCATAGCAGCATTGTTCATAATAGCCAAAACTAAGAAGTAGTAAAACCCAGAAACAACCTGAATACCCATCAACAGAACAGATTTTTGAAAAGCGAAACAACGAAGTGTTGTATACAACAGAATAAACAACAAAGATATATAACGTTGTGGATGAGACTAAGTGAAAAAATAAGTCCCAAAAGGCCTCATTCTGCATGATAGCCTTTTCATAAAACTAAAATACCCTTCAAAAATTAAAATAAAAAATATAAGGATTACATATAAATGCAGGAAAAAACTATAAAAAAAACAAGGGAATAACGAAACATGGTTGAGCATAATAATTTTGGGAGTTAGAGAAACAGGGAGATAGGGTGAAGGAGGCAGAGACTATATGGTTAGAAATGTTTTTGTCAAGGTCTTAGCTTTTAGTTTGCTTTCACAATGTTAAAAATAACTAAATTGGGGCTTTCGTGATGGTCCAGTGGTTAAGACTCTGCGCTTCCACTGTAGGTGGCACAGGTTCAATCCCTGGTTGGGGAACTAAGATCCCACATGATGTATGGCATGGTCAAAAAAATAAAAAATAAAAGTAAAATAAAAATAACCAAATTAAATATCCAAACAAAGAGTTTGCCAAAATGAGACTGTGTTATGAACCAAGGATTGTGATTAATCCAGTTCTGTACGCCTGAGGTCCAAATAAAGAAAATAGATACCATTTATGACCCACATTAGGGAAAACACATACACACACACACACACATACACACTAAACCTAAGTTCTTTAGGATCATGTTGTTTCCTTTTGCTTTTTTTCTTTCCAAGAAGAAGCCTAAATACTTCAGTATTTGGGAAGAATCCCTTAGTTAAGGATCTTACACCTTTCACCCAGAAATCAGCTAGCTGTATCTCCTTTTGCTATTATAAGCAGCTTATGAATAGCAAATAATGTGTCCTTTTGAAGATGAATTTTCAGCTAAAAACAAGATTAAATGGCAAGGTAGCATTGGAAACAATTTGTTGATCATAATGTACATTGAAGATTCATTCAGATCAATAGCATGGACTAGATCAGGGTCTATTTGACATTTGTAAGCAGAACTTGGGTGATGTTGTCATGGCCAAATTGTCATCATTCTTTTTTTCTAATCACTTTTGCATTGTATAAGGAGAGTCTCTTCTGTGTGTTCAGTAGCACAATTCCTGTTGGTTACTAGAGGTTTGAGGAAGTGAGAACATTTTAATATTCAGATCCTACATAGAATGAGATGTTACCATTTAAAAGCCTTAAGAAATCTGTAGGTGGGGATTAAGGAAGCAACAAAATAAAGATCTCTGATATCTGGAATTTTGGGTTTTGCTATTGAATACAGAGCCCAGATATTACTAGAATTGCTTTCCCTTCAGTGGTTTGTGCTATTGTGAGAATTTATCAGTTACTGTCTTCTGGCATTCATTCCATAGAATTAATTCATGAGGATAAAGAGAGAAATGGCATGGCGTGGATTTTCAACATTTACATATTGAGAAATTTGGAAATTATTTCAAAGCTGAAGTTTGAAACTTTGACTTGCAGAATCCAGAGAGACAAAATTAGATCACTGATCAGAGATAGGTTGTACACTTTGCCCACTCGTAATTCATTCCTTTTCCCTTATTGGGGTCTAACTCAGCAAAGAGTATCTCAGGAGGACTGTAACTTGTTACCCTTGGAAGCTGGCTTTGCAATCTGAACATTCTAACTTTTTTTTTAATAGATCTTTATTGGAGTATAATTACTTCACAATACTGTGTTAGTTTCTGTTGCACACCAAAGTGAATCAGCCATATGCATACATATGTCCCCATATGCCCTCCCTCTTGAGCCTCCCTCCCATCCTCCCTATCCCACCCTTCTAGGTCATCGCAAATCACCGAGCTGATCTCCCTGTGCTCCCTGTGCTGCTGCTTACCATAACTGTTTTACATTTGGTAGTGTATATATGTTGATGCTAATCTCACTGTGCCCCAGCTTCCCCCTCCCACCCTGTGTCCTCAAGTCCATTCTCTATGTCTACATCTTTATTCCTGCCCTGCAACTAGGTTCATCAGTACCTTTTTTTTTTTTTTTTTTTTAGATTCCATATATATGTGTTAGAATACGGTATTTGTTTTTCTCTTTCTGACTTACTACACGCTGTATGACAGACTATGGGTCCATCCACCTCACTACAAATAACTCAATTTCGTTTCTTTTTATGGCTAAGTAATATTCCATTGTATATATGTGCCACATCTTCTTTATCCATTCATCTGTCGATGGACATTTAGGTTGCTTCCATGTCCTGGTTATTGTAAATAGTGCTGCAGTGAACATTGTGGTACATGTCTCTTTTTGAATTATGGTTTTCTCTGTGTATATGTCCAGTAGTGGGATTGCTGGGTCATATGGTAGTTCTATTTTTAGTTTTTTAAGGAACCTCCATACTGTTTTCCATAGTGGTTGTATCAATTTACATTCTCACCAACAGTGCAGGAGGGTTCCCTTTTCACCACACCCTTTCCAGCATTTATTGTTTCTAGATTTTTTGATGATAGCCATTCTGACTGGCATGAGGTGATACCTCATTGTAGTTTTTTTTTTTCCCCTGGGAATACTTATTTATTTGGTCTATTAACACCAAGATCTGCAAAAAACAAACAAAAAAACACAACTTCTAAACACAGAATAATAAAACTTGAACATTAAATTCTTCGATTTTGTGTAAGCTCTGCAGTATGGAAAATATACAGACTTCAAACAGCTGCAAAAATAGTGTCTTTGGGGGAAAATAGAGTTTCTACATCGATACAAGAAAAATAGGCATTTTTCTAATCCAGCCCAGTCCTGGGGCAGGTGGAGGGTGGAGAGTCACCATTTGCCACCCGGAGGAATGCCAGTTCTCCCTCTCCCCTACTACCCACCTGGGGCTGGGCAGGCTGGGCTGCTGCTTAAGACAATCTTAGGGTGAAAGCGAGATGAAAATGCCACTTAGGAAAACGCTTGGTTCCCCCTCTGCCAGCAGCTGGATTGGTCAAGTGTTATGGCCGTTTCGAGCTGCTTTGGTCAGCTCCTCCAATGAGAGGGAGGTAGGGGGATGGGACTGAGAGGATCGGGGAATCTATTCGGGTCTCCTCATCTGTGTCTGGGGAGGAGAGGTAAGGAAATCTGTGGTGTCCCCTCTCCTTTAATCATGGCCAGCTTGCTCCATGATAAAGACATGGGCCCCATACACTGTCCTTTGGACTCACACCCAGGGGTGGGGGACCCAAGACCTTCTGGTTGAGTTTTCCACCAAGTGAGGGGGTGACAAGAACACGGGTGTGACTTGTGAGCTGCCCAGCTTCTAGTGGAGGAGGCAGGTCCCCTCACATTCGAAGGGGCAGGGGTCCATCGGAAAGAGGACCCAGGGCTTTGACACAATAAATGAAAGTGCTCAAAGGCCAGGAGGGAAGGGCTCCTTCATCCCTCATCTCAGGGGAGCTCGGGAGGGGCCTGCCACCAAGGCTCTGGTCTCCATGGTGAAGTGGGGGTGGGGCCCTCAGACCACCAGGGAGCTCTGGAAAAGCGCAGGCTCTTCTGACGGTGGGGGCGCTGCCAAGACTCGAATGGAAGCGAGGAGGCCTTGGGGGGCCTCTGGATCCTTCCGAGGCGGTGGCCTGGGGCTGGCCGGGGGAAGGGGGGACCCCGGGCTTGAGGGGCAGTTACGGAAGATGAAGCCCATGCTGGGGAAGAGGGGCTTCATCAAGCTGACGGGGCAGAAAGCCGAGCCGGTTGGGTTGAAATGGACTTTGTTCTTGTCAGGACAGGAAGTCAGGAAGGCCAGGTCAGGACGTGGGGACGTGGCCTCTTCAAACACCCGCAGTCTCTCACAGCCTTCCGGGGGTTCCCGTTTGAAGATGTAGCTGTGATTGGGCCGAGGGGAGGCGGCAAAGGCAAGGACTGGAGATGGGCTGCCCTCTTCAAGGAAGGCTGGGTGGCCTGGAGGGGAAGCTTTGTCACTGGGGATGGACGTCAGCTCCTCGGCTGCACCCTGGTGTTCCTCACGGCCAGTCTGGCCAGAAGGCTGGGGGGATGCCAGGGGCATGGAGGGAGAGCTGGCAAGGTTTCCAGGCTCCAGGAGGAGGAGGGGATGATCACAGCTGCCGCTCTGGAGGGGAGCTGGGGCTCGGTGTCCGTCAGGGATTTCAAGGATCCGCAGCAGCTCCTCCTCACCCTGCTCTTTCACAAACACCTCCTCCAGCTCTTGGTTGAGCCCTTCCAGGCTCCGGTGCAGGCAGGGGCTCAGTCGCAGGACAGAGGACCCTGAGGGGAAGCTGGGAGGGGACGCCCTCAGTGCTCCCCGCACAGCATGGTCCCCTTGGAGGGGGAGCCCCGCTCCTTCTCTTTTCCACTGCGGCTAAGCTTTGTCCTCTGCAGCTGTTGCTTCAACTTGGTAATCTCTTTTCGGTGGTCTGTGCTGCCCCAGGACGCTGAGCGCTTGTGTGTACACGAGCTGGCCCGCTCACCTTCAAGCTCTTGCCAGGACAGGGGGGTCTGGGTGGCCTTGTCATTGGTACAGCAGGTGAAGGCCCCATCAGCATCTCGTGGCCACTGGCCCAGAAGGTAGGAGCTGAGGATGGTATCCAGCGAGAATGTACGCCGGACCTGGGGTGGCTAAGGCCTACACACTGGCTTTTCTGGGGCCACGGAACACGGGACGCTGGCTGCGCGGCCACTCCCGTCCCGGCGCTGGTGCGGCTGCTGCAGCTGGAAAGGGACGGTGGCCCTGAGCGGCTGCAGCCCAGCCCGGGGAAAGCCGGCGGGGGCTGGGGGAGAGCAGCCCCGCCGGAGGCCCCCTGCCCCTCCGTGCCCTGGCCCCCAGGCACCTCCGCCTCTGCCGCCCACTGCGGCCCCCGCCATCGCCCGCCCGCCTGACTGCTGGCCTGCCTCGGCCCCACAGCGAGCCCCACACTCTCATTGTAGTTTTGATTTGCATTTCTCTAATAATTAGTGATGTTGAGCATCTTTTCATGTGCCTCTTGCCCATCTGTATGAATATTCTAACTTTTGAAGTTTTGTAGGATATGGTCAGTTGGAGAAGACAGTGACCAGTGATCATTAAATTCAGCGTGCTATCGCAAGCTTGACAAACATCATCTAATTCCATGTATGAGCCAGCCAGTCTGAGGGTTTACATTAAGGTGGAAAAATTCTAGAAGCACTGTCAGCCTGTGTCTGTCTTTAGTTCCTATTTGATAATCTTCCTTCAAGTCCAGAGAATATATTTTTTGACGGATATTTTCATTTGTAATGAGACCATGGTCGTTTCTCATGGATCATGGACATTCATGAGTTGATTCAGCAGGGAGTCAGTCATTTTCTTTGCAAATGAGTGTGTCCAAACCAGGGAAATGGATGCTAATGGATCTTGGTTAATTTTAAGGGCAAGTGAAGAACAAAGTAGTCTGTTGTGATCTCTTTTTGTATGTTTCTCATTTGCTAATAAGCACAGTTAACTTACAAACAGTTTGTGTTTCCATACGAATTGTAAAATTTTTTGTTCTAATTCTGTGAAGAGTGCCATTGGTAGTTTGATAGGGATTGCATTGAATCTGTAGGTTGATTTGGGTAGTACAGTCATTTTCACAATATTGATTCTTCCAATCCAAGAACATGGTATATTTCTCCATCTGTTTATGTCATCTTTGATTTCTTTCATCAGTGTTTTAGCCTGAGAAAACCATAATTCAAAAAGAGACATGTACCACAATGTTCATTGCAGCACTATTTATAATAGCCAGGACATGGAAGCAACCTAAATGTCCATCGACAGATGAATGGTTAAAGAAGATGTGGCATATATATACAATGGAATATTACTCAGCCATAAAAAGAAATGAAATTGAATTATTTTTAGTGAGGTGGATGGACCTAGAGTCTCATACAGAGTGAATTAAGAAAGAGAAAAACAAATACCGTATGCTAACACATATATATATATATGGAATTCAAAAAAAAAAGAATGGTACTGATGAACCTAGTGACAGGGCAGGAATAAAGATGTAGACATAGAGAATGGACTTGAGGACACAGGGCGGAGGGGGAAGCTGGGGCGAAGTGAGATTAGCATCGACATATATACACTACTGAATGTAAAATAGTTATGGGAAGCAGCAGCATAGCACAGGGAGATCAGTTCAGTGCTTTGAGATGACCTAGAAATGTGGGATAGGGAGGATGGGAGGGAGGCTCAAGAGGGAGGGGATATGGGGATATATGTATGCATATGACTGATTCACTTTGTTGTACAACAGAAACTAACAGTATTATGAAGCAGTTATCCTCCAATAAAGGTCTGTTAAAAAAACAACAACGGTTTGGCTCTTTTGGAAGCCATTCCTACCTGCATTAAAGTATTACTGAACTGTCAGGCATCCTATTTATAGTTCTGTTCCCTTTGACTTCACATTTAAGTGGAAAGAGGTGGGTGGTGAGAGGCTATTTGATGTTACTCTTCTCACCTTATAAGAAACTGAAATTTTAGGATTGAAATTGTCACAAAGGCCTCTCAAGTTGTAGGGTTCTTTCTACCCTAGGAAATGTTTTTCTAGACTTGCGATCACTCAAGTCATCATCATTGAGGAAATCCAGTCATAGTCTTTCTGTGTGTTATCAAAGACCTAGTCTACTCTTCCCTGGAAGAAGACATTGGGGAATACCTAATTCACCAATGCCACTAAGCTAGCTTTACTCCCTTCCTTCCTTCCTTGTGTGAGGAACTCAGACTGATTTTTAACACCAGTAGGGTTGTAGACTTGCTTTTTAAGCAAAGGAATGATGATGTTCTTGAGAAATTTGGGAAGTTTAGTTTGAGAAGTAAGTATATAAGACCAGGTTGACTGAATAAGACTTTCTTGAGACTGCCTGCCCTTAAGAGAATGTGTGGTCTTGTCTGAGGGGAAGACTGTTTTCCTTTTAATGCTTTTGTACTTAAGAAGGAATACTTGGTAATATGTGTGATTCATTACAATCAGTTATAAATTTGAGCGATAATTATAAGAAGAAAACTCATTGATCAGGATCATACTCATCCCTGGACACTATTTGATAGTGGTTAGAGGCTTTGCTTTCAAGTAGGGGAGGGATCATAGGAGGAGAGTTGTGAGAGAGGAGTTTTTAAATTATTGTTGCATTTAATTTATACTTCCTAAATCACAGAAGCATGGAAAAGATTCTTCCTGAGATTGAAGGAAGGGCTTTGGTGTATACATTCTCAGTGACTAAGTCTTTATTGATTTATTTATTAAATTGAAGTATCGTTGATTTACCATATTGTGCTAATTACTGCTGCACAGCAAAGTGATTCAGTTATACATAAATATACGTTTTTTTGTATTCTTTTCCATTATGGTTTATCATAGGATATTGAATATAGTTCTCTGTGCTGTACAGTAGGACCTTGTTGTTTATCCATTCTGTGTATAAAAGCTTACATCTGCTAACACCCACCTCCCACTCTATCCCTCCCCCAACCCCCTCCCCCTTGGCAACCACCAGTCTGTTCTCTATGCTCAGTGACTAAGTCTTGATTACATGAGTAGATGACCTATTTTGTGCACATTTAAATTTTTGAATGATTTTTGCTAAGCCAGTAAATGTGATTTGGGGCTAATTTTCCCATCTCTGCATAATTTGATATGTTCTGAGAATACAAAGTAACTTAGATTATTTGATGTTTTTGGATTATGCATCCCACCACTTTCCTTTATGAGGACACATATTTAAGAATTACACATACATACATTCATTTCTTCATCAAATATTTACTGAGTGCCTACTGTGTGCCAGGCCCTGTTCTAGAAGTTTGGCATGCATCTGTGAACAGTAGACAGAAATCTCTACCTATTTCTTTTTTATTTTTAAAATATTTATTTATTTATTTAGTCTGTGCTGGGTCTTAGTTGTGGCACGTGGGATCTTTGTTGTGGCATGCGGGATCTTTTAAGTTGTGGCATGCGGGATCTGTAAGTTGCGGCATGCAGGCTCATAGTTGCGGCATGTGGGCTTCTTAGTTATGGTGTGCGGACTCCTTAGTTGTGGCGTGCGGACTCCTTATTTGTGGCATGCGGACTCTTAGTCATGGCATGTGAACTCTCAGTTGTGTCATGCATGCAGGATCTAGTTCCCCGACCAGGGATTGAATCCAGGGCCCCTGCATTGGGAGCTCGGAGTCTTACCCACTGGACCACCAGGGAAGTCCCTCTACCTATTTCTTTATGAGGATTATTAACTGTTTATATGAGGAGGTCCTTAGAGTACATTTATTCTTCAACTTTTTATTAACCCTGTTTTAATGATGGAAGGGAGAAGAACAAAACTAGGGATATCTGACTTCAGGAAAGGAGTTTTTGCAAAAATGATCTATTTGGTAACAAAAATGTCACTATTGCTTACATCAGTTTTAGATCTTGTCTTTGGAAGTGTGGTTCACACACAAATATTAGTCACATTGCTTTATAATCAATTCTAATTTTTTACATCTCTCTCCAAATTTGCCTGCTTGTTCATTCACTTTACTTACCACATTGGCTTTGAATGATCTTTCACTTTCTGAAAATAAAATCTACCCTTAAAATCTGGTAATTGCCTCTGAAGATATTTAAAACAATGTGTTGGAGGTAATTGTAATATCAAAAATAAGATCATGGGCCCCCTGAAGGCAGTAGCCCTCTTTTGTACATATAATTTCAGGCATCTTTATTAAAAGTAAATCTTGTTTTACAGTGACCTTGAACATATATTCTCTGTTAAGTGTGTATCAGAATATACCTAACCGGTATCAATCTGAGCCTGACTGTAGGTGATTCTGTGATTTAATTTGCAGTAAGTAGGCTTTTTTTTGTTCTTCACCCTCACCAGGTATACAATGTTTACATGGCAGGGAGGCAGTTGTGTTCTAAGCGGTACCGGGAGTTTGCCATCCTACACCAGAACCTGAAGAGAGAGTTTGCCAACTTTACATTTCCCCGACTTCCAGGGAAGTGGCCATTCTCTTTATCAGAACAGCAATTAGATGCCCGACGTCGGGGGTTGGAAGAATATCTAGAAAAAGGTAAGCCAGCCTATTAAACTCTACTATCTTGAGTAAAAATAGGGTCTAGGTATATATTGCAGCTCCTAAACTGCATAGCTAAGTTTCCTGAAACTCAACAGTGAAAGTAAATCAGGTTTTTGACTTAGGTGTTGAATGATCTGAGCTTTGAAGCCAAGAGTAAAATGTTCAGTACAGCAATTAATAGCCTATTTTATTGACTCGCCAAACACTTAACAACAACAGAAAAATGCATAATTATTTTTTGATGCATTAAGGACCTTTATTTATTTGTAGGGTTATATTTTTGCACACAGCAAACATATACAGACTCAGCAACATGCTAAATTGATTTGGGAACTAGATGGGCAGTATTTAAGACATTTTTATGAAAGTGATTTTGGTTCACTGGCATGTCCTACTTGAAAATTCCTTATTCCTCTTACACGTGTCCATGGATAGGTTTGATGAGTTGTAGGTAAGCTAATGTTCCCTTTTTCTAAGTAGGTTATAGGTAGAAATATTAAAACTTATTTGTTATCTCAGGACCTCCAAACAATACATTAGGAGTCTTTGGATGTGGATGCTGAAAAGTTTGTCTAGAAAGGCAGGGAGAAATGACACAGATCTCCTGAATAAGATGGTTCAGTTTGTGGCTCAGAGAAGAGACCTTGTTTTGCTACGTTATAGTTACATAATTTGCTAGGCATGCAATAGGCTTTTCTTTAAAATACTAATTTAACAGAATAATGGTCTTATGTGGTATTTAATAATTCTGTGTCCTTGTAGAAGAACTAATTGACCTAGTTGAATTTTTTTTAAACTTTGGTAGAGAGCTTTATCCCTGAAGAAAAACCATTTCCCCCATAGAAGGTAGTTAAACTTCATCTATTTTTAGCTTTTCTCTAACATGGAATGGCCTCCTAACACAGCCTTTGGGAAATGAGAAAGAGTACAATTTTTTTTTAATAAAATGAAGTAAAATCAGCAGTGTAATTTATTATCCTCAGGAGAATGTTAGGAAATTAACTCTCTTAGATATAGATGATTACCTACCTACCTGCCTGTTTTCTTTTCCTTCCTTCTCCCTTTCTCTCTCTTTTTTTTAGTTGTAGTTGTTTTGAAGTTAAAGTTAGTGAGGTGAGAAGATGAGAAGATGTGCTCAGCTTAATACTTGATTACCTACCCATTTTTTTCCAAAGTGGCTTTAAATGCTTATGATTCTCTTACTGGCCTGCTCCTAGGCCAAATAGATATTTTTCTTTGTAGTTTAATTTTGTGTTTATTCCTAATTGACCTTACCCTTGCTCTATTGTCTAGCTTATTAATAGTTAACAGAAGACAGCAAAGTTAGATTTACTGAACTTTTATTTCTCTTTTACAGGTAACTTCCTTTGTCTATGTTTAATATTTTTAATAAGCTACATCTTTGTACGTCTATTATTCCTCTGTTCTGGTTCATATTTATATAAATGTTTGTTGTGCCGTAAAATATCATGTGTCAGGGATGGCATACTACCTCAGCACTGCCTGCTAATGATGATTTATACTTAAACCTTGATATGTTCTTGACTTTATATTCTTGATTTTAGGGCCTCATGCCAGATTCTGTCTTTGTTTTCTATAGTGTGCTCAATACGAGTCATTGGTGAGAGTGACATCATGCAGGAATTCTTATCAGAATCAGATGAGGTAGGTGAATACCCACTATAGTGACTATTTACCTCTTGGCTCCTTGTGGGGGAAAATAAATTAAAGATATCGATGATGGATTGAATTGCCATAAATTCTCTAAATGACTGTTTTTTCAACTTCCTTTTGTTATGTGTCCTGCTTATCCTTCAAGACCTAGTGCTAGGTCCACCTTCTCTTTGAAGCCTCCCCTGATATTCAAGGGATGCACATTGATTTTTCATTCCACCAAGAACTTCTGCAGTCAGTACACATAATTATCACCTTGTTGCTATCTCAGTCTCTAATTTTTTTTTTTTTTTTTTTTTTTTTTGTTGTGATACGCGGGCCTCTCACTGTTGTGGCCTCTCCCGTTGCGGAGCACAGGCTCCGGATGTGCAGGCTCAGTGGCCGTGTCTCACGGGCCTAGCCGCTCCGCGGCATGTGGGATCTTCCCGGACCGGGGCACGAACCCGTGTCCCCTGCATCGGCAGGCGGACTCTCAACCACTGCGCCACCAGGGAAGCCCTCTAATTTTTTATACATATAGTCAGATGATCCCTTTATAATTTTACTTTACTAGATCATGAGCTACCTGTAGGTAAGAGCTAAATCTTTTTTTTTCAGCTTTTTGAATATAATTGTCAAATATGAATTGTATATATTAAGGTGTACAACTTGATGTTTTGATATCTGTATACATTGTGAAATGATCACCATAATCAAGTTAACTAACCTATCCATCATCTCATTACCATTTCCTCCTCCCTTTTCTCTTCTTTCCTTCCTTCCTTTCTTCACTTCAGATCTACCCCCTTAGCAAATTTCAAATATAGAATATAGTATTGTTAACTATGATCACCACGCTGTACATTAGATCTTCAGAACAAGAGCTAAATCTTGAACATCTTTATATTCCCAGTGCCTTACCACAATGTCAGGCATTTTGTAGGTGCTTAATAAATATTAATTAAATAGAAGAATGACTATGTAATGCTGCTGTATTAAATAGTGTGTCATCCACTAATTATTTTATATGTATATGTTTTATTTCCCCAGGTAGATTATAAGTTTCTTGCAGACAAGGGCTTTTATAACAAAGTAATGCTTAGGATGGTTTTAGGCAATGAATAGTAGTTTTTTTAAAGTGGTAAATGAAGATGGACTTGTTTCTAAATAGTTGTTTCTCTGTAATAAAAATTACAAGGTCACAAATTTGTTAGAGGAATGTGTTAATTTTCAAAAGCAGTAAGAGAGAAAGACTTCTTTCAAATTAAGGAGGATAAGAATTGTTTACTCTTTGCTAGAAGAAAATTGGACATCAGACTAACTCAGATTCCTGAGTTTCATCAATTTTTCCTTTCAAAGGTGTCATGATTATTTCAGGGTTCAGAAAGGAACTTAGGATACCTCTTGAGCCAATCTAGCATGCCTAACCATTTAAAACCAGAGAATATTTGTTGAAACTACTGCTTTTGGTTGTTTTCTTTTCTCATTTGTGAGTTCTGAATGTTTGAAAGTAAGCCAAAAATCTTATCTGTGTTTGACCTAGACTGATTCACACAAGTTTTCTGTTTTGAGATATGAACACGTTGGGTTCAACATATTTCTTTCCTCCCTGTTCATCTTAAAGGTTAACTTCTGCTGCAGCCTAAAGTCAGCTTTATGACTTGAAATGTATTGACTTATGTCTTTTTCCCCTTTTCATTGGAACTCACTTTCTTTCCATCACAAGTTTAGGTTGTTTAGCTAGCATGTTGCAAGGAGAATGAGGATATACTGGGTCATAAATTCTTTTTTTTTTTTAATTAACTCTTTTTCTGCCTTTTCCCCAGAACTACAATGGTGTGTCTGACGTAGAGCTGAGAGTTGCATTACCAGATGGAACAACAGTTACAGTCAGGGTTAAAAAGAACAGTACTACAGACCAAGTATATCAGGTAAATTAAACTTGAACAAGTAGGCTTGACATTGGTTGGTTTAAAACTAAGAAAGATAGATTAAATGAGTTAATACATATAAGGAGCTTGGAGTATCTGGCATGTAATAAATTTATTAAATGTTAGCTGCTGCTGTTGATGTTATGATTATTAACGTGGAAGTACTTTGTCCTCCTTGAAAGAAAGATACAATAAATATCCCCAGGTTGTAATGGTTGTGATTAGCACCCCCTCTTTTTAATTGTAAAAGACTTTCTAATGTATGTGAAAATAGAATAGTACAGTGAAACTCCATGTACTCATCACTCATATTTAATAATCCTCAAGATTTTGCCACATTTGTGTTATATATCCTTTTTTCCTTTTCCTTTGTTTAAATATTTTAAAGCAAATTCCATGTTTTTCGACCTGTGTATATTTCAGTATACATCTCTAAAAAATATGGATGTTCCTCTTACATAATCACAAAGCCATTATCAAACCTAAAAAATTAACTACTTCCATGGTATTAACTAATAATAAATCCATAGTCAAGTTTTCCCAATTGTCTAAAAATGATTTTTAACAGTTGATTTGTTATAATTTGGATCTAAACAAGGTCCTTATGTCCTTAAAAAACATTTGGTTTTTATGTTTGTTTTAATATAGAGTAGTCTGCCTTCCCTTCCCTTCCCCAACTTTTTTCCCTTATGTTATTGTTTTATTGCAGAAATTGGGTCTGTGTCCTGTGGAATGTCCCACATTCTGAATTTATTTGTTTGCTTCTTTTGTCTATTTGTGTCATTTAATATGCCTTTCTGTCTACTTATATTTTCTATAAATGGAATTTTTCTCTAGAGGCTTGATTAGATTCAGGTTCAGCTTTTTGATGAGAATACTTCATAATCGGTGCTATATACTTCATATTGCTTCTCAACCGGAGGAACACAATATCTGGTTATTTACTTTTAGTGATTAATCAGTAGGTTTACATGGTAATAACCTGATGTCTCCATTGTTAAGTTCTTCACTGATCTTTTATCCAATAAGTGTATCACTGATGATTACTGTCCTAACCAGTGATTTCATTAAGGGTTGCAAAATGCTGATTTTCCAATTTTCTCATTTCTTCACATTTATTTACTAGAATTCTTCTGTAAAGAACTTTCCCTTATCAACTGAGGCTATTTAGTATCCTGAAATACAGTTTATAGGAAAAGGGGGATAAATATTTAATTCTTCCCTTTTATTGCCAGTTTTTGGCATAAAGGATCAATGCCCTAGCTGATTCCAGTGATGTCCAATGAGATAATTATTTTTTTAGTGTCATGTGGCTTTTTAGATACTCAGTATGATTTAATCAAGAACATATATTCTTTTTGGTGCTCACATTGTTCTGTCTTTGGTCAGTGGAATCTCCTTCACGTCTGCTCCTGTATTTTTGTGGTGCAACCCATTTGTTTATGATAGCATCCTTGCTTTTTGGTAGAACAAGATGCTCTGGGCTCATCTTTGTATATTTCCTATACTAGATCTTGAATGAGTCATTTCCCCAAGGAGTCTTTACTTTCAGTGAGGAATGATATTTAAAGATCATGATCTGGGTGCTGGGTATAATTGTTTCTTTTAGGCCTTTTCATTGGTCTTTAATCCTGATTTGATCAAGATTTTCAGGGAGACTAGTGGGTTTCTGGATATTAGTACTTATTTCTCCTTTGTGTCAAACAAAAACTTTACCCCCCAAATATTTACTGTATACCATGGCAAAGGATATGTACAGGATCTGAGGTATTTCAGAAATTATAAAATGGTGGATTGATTGCAAGGAAAACATTAATTTTATATAGCTTATTGATGTTTTGTTTCATTTTCAATACTTCTCTAGCAAGGCCTAACTTTTTCTTTCACTTCTCTCCTCACCCTGTTACTGAGACTTCTAGCTATAAGCCATTTTCCAAACCTTGAGAAGATTTCAGTTTCTATCTAGTGCAGTATAGAATGGTAACTTAGAACACTTACAGTCTCCAGTTTCTGCCTCACATCAGGGATGAACCTAGGTCTGATATGTGAGTAGATACAGGAAGAAGGATATCATATTTGGTTTACTGAGACACTAATACTCAATAATTTTCTCTTATTTAATTAACACCTTATTTATACATTTTGGGATTGATCTTGAAAAGGAATTTTGGTACTACTAGTTTGTGTTTTTTGCTTTGTGTTTTCTTGTTGTTATTTTTATGTAATTTCAATTTTCCTTTATTTGCATATGGAGTCTTTCAATTTCTTTTTATTTATCATGTTGGGACCTTAGTTCCTAGAGAGAAGGACTGATACTTGTTTAAAATGTCTCTGTTGTCCCAACATTTTGCTATTTTCACATGGATAAGGATGATGATAATTCTTAGGATATAGAGGTCCCCAGCATGAGACGTGGATCATCTGAAAAGTAAACAAGAATAATTTGTGAAGTATGAGCAAAATTGATAAACAATGTTTTAAGCTCAAGAACCAAAGATATAGATCTTGTATGTTAACAGCCTGTATATTAAATGTAGGCTGAATGTGTGAGACTAGATATTTAAGAATTTATTTTCTTTTTAAAATCTGTCCTTATGTAGCACATTTTTTGTAAGTGCTATTCTAAAAGATCCTCATGATATGAAGTCCTATTTCAGAGAGCAAAGCTGATATTTAAGGAGAGACTGTTATTAGCTTTAATTGGAGGGGAGAAACTCATATTTAGAGATCATAGCTGTTTGGATCAAATAAAGGTATTTTTCTCTTTTATTTCATGCATATGTATTCATACATACAAAAAAGAGTAGCTGTGGACCATGAATTTAGTTTCTATGAAACCAAGATGGCAAAACCCTTCTCTTCTCCCCATTCCTCATGCATATACCTGTCTTTTCCCACAGCACTGTCTGATTTTGTTTTCCTGAAACTAATCTATCCTGTTTACACTTTAGGCTATTGCAGCAAAGGTTGGCATGGACAGTACGACAGTGAATTACTTTGCCTTATTTGAAGTGATCAATCATTCCTTTGGTAAGTGCCAGTAACTAATATTACGTTTTGTTTGAGGATATTTTATCCTAATACTAAGAAACTGAAGCTCCCAAAAGCTGTCAAATTGAAACTGTTTGCCTAGAGAAGAAGATCTTGAAGACAAGGGGCGATCCCACTAATTGGGACTGTTTCTAACAAGCAGACAGGACAAATCCCATTAAGCGTAATCCCACTAAGGCTAGATACCTGATCACCCCTTTTTCCTCTGTTGGCAGTATCAGTTACTTACACCCAGCACTGAATCAGATACTTTCATGAGATTTTTAAAAATCAGAGTTCAAAATTAATATATTCCAATGAAACAGCCTTAAAAAGAGGGGATTTTCTACTTAGCCACAGCTTGTTTTAGCGTACTTTATGGTTTTTGTAGATTTTTAAGAATAGCTTTTTGTTTTCAGGAGTTAGAAAGAAATATGTTGATTAAAAGCCTTTGCTTTTTAAAAAAAATTAATTAGTTTATTTTTGGCTGTGTTGGGTCTTCGTT
The DNA here is from genome assembly GCF_003676395.1 of Aethalodelphis obliquidens. Lineage (NCBI taxonomy): Eukaryota > Metazoa > Chordata > Mammalia > Artiodactyla > Delphinidae > Aethalodelphis > Aethalodelphis obliquidens. Next base: position 1,670,182 of record NW_020838060.1, read on the forward strand.
GCTGCATGCGGGCTTTCTCTAGTTGCGGCGAGTGGGGGCTACTCTTCGTTGCAGTGCGTGGGCTTCTCATTGCGGTGGCTTCTCGTTGTGGAGCACGAGCTCTAGGCGGGCGGGCTTCAGTAGTTGTGGCACGCGGGCTCAGTACTTGTGGCTCTTGGGCTCTAGAGTGCACGCTCAGTAGTTGTGGTGCGCAGGCTCAGTTACTCCGTGGCATGTGGGATCTTCCTGGACCAGGGCTCGAACCCATGTCCCCTGTATTGGCAGGTGGATTCTTAACCACCGCTCCACCAGAGAAGTCCTGCAAACCACTTTTGACACGTTTGATCAGTCACAGCACCTTCTCCATACATTGCACAAATCTTTTTTTGCGTTTCAGTTGCGCTTTTACCTTTCTTGAAATAATAAAGCATGTTATGCCGAAAATGTTGCTTTTTTCTTCCATCTTCAATATTAAAATGGCTATACAAAAATTCACCAATTTTGATAAGTTTTTTTAAATGCATGCTGATATGATAGCTGTCACAATACAATCCGTTTCGAATGAAGTTAAAGACAACTAAGCGCTACTGGAGCCATTTTATGGAAAAGACCGAACGAACTTTTTGGCCAACCCGGTGTTTAAGTTTGTGTAAACAGATATCCTCTTCCTAGGAAGTTTTATTGCACTGTGACAGAGATTTTCTCTTATATATTCTTTTATAAAAGCTAGGGATAGTTGCACTGAGACCACAAAGGGGAGGAAGTTGGAAGGCTTGCTTTAAATGACAGATTTCCTACGGTTTATGGGTCTTTTCCACATCATATATGTACAGGGCTAAGGCCAGAAACAACAGATAATATTGACTGATCAGAACTTCCTCATCCCGGAAAGGGAGAGAGTTTGGTAGATTTGAGTCGCCTTGCCATCCCAGGTCAAGGTAGAACAACTTTGATTCCCCCTAAAGCAGCTATCTCCCAATTGTTTATTGTCTTCCCAAATCTCTGCAGTCTAACTAGGCAGATATAAATATTACAGAGGATTGCTAAGGATCCAGGACACTTGGATTCTAATCTTACCTTCTTCTCTAAGCTTTAGTTAACAAATAAAATGGGAAATATTAAATCTGTCTTTTGCTCTGTTATAAAGCCAAGTAAACATCAAGAGAAGAAAACTCCCCCTTTTTAAAGAAAAACAATATAGAAATTAAAAGTGGTAGTGTTTTATACTGCTTGAGCATTGTTAGGAAGAGGAAGTAAGGCTACCCAGAAGTCACTTTTCTTTGGTAAATGTCTTAGACTTGTGGGGGGATGTGGAGAGCCTTTCAGCTCTTAACAATAAAAGCTGTTCATTGAGAACTGCCACATGAGAGACTTTGAATGCACCATAACTGGGTAAGAGGGGGAGGCTTGCTTTAAAGATGTTCAGTGGACATTGCTGTAACTTAACTCAGTTATGGATCAGATTTTTTAACTGACTTTGGAGTAGGTGATGTCTGCAAAGTCAGCATGTTAACTGAAAGGCATGTCATTCAGGTGAAAGATTTCAGTTAGCTTGAGGCTCAGTTGGCCAGTCATATTAGAAGGCGTAGATTTGGCTAGGCAAATTGATATTTTGTGGTCCCAAGGCAGAGCTCCTGGATGGAACTAAGCTGATGTGCTGGTTAATGATAACCTCCATTCTTGTCTGCTTTACACAGTTCATACTAGGGAGATGCCTTGTATATCTTCTCACTCTAGCTTTCTTTGCTTTGTCTTCTCTTTAGTACGTAAGCTGGCACCTAATGAATTTCCTCATAAACTCTACGTCCAGAATTACACATCAGCTGTGCCAGGCACCTGCCTAACCATTCGAAAGTGGCTTTTTACGACAGAAGAAGAAATCCTCTTAAATGACAATGACCTTGCTGTTACCTACTTCTTTCATCAGGTGGGTGAACTGATCTCCCTGGAAAGGCCTGATTTCTTTTTCTGTTTGTATGTAGTGGTCATTTGCCAATACAGTGTGAATCCTTAGGTAAGCTGTTTTGTCTCCTGGATCTTAGTTAAATTTGTAAAATGTTCTGTCCCATTTTGACAAAAGATAAGTTTAAGAAGGTGGGGGGACTTCCCTGGTGGTGCACTGGTTAAGAATCCGCCTGCCAGTGCAGGGGACACGGGTCCGAACCCTGGTCCAAGAAGATCCCACGTGCTGCAGAGCAGCTAAGCCAGTGCACCACAACTACCGAGCCTGTGCTCTAGAGCCCACAAGCCACAGCTACTGAGCCTGTGTGCCACAACTGCTGAAGCCCACACGCCTCGAGCCTGTGCTCTGCAACAAGAGAGGCCATCGTGATGAGAAGCCCTCACACTGCATTGAAGAGTAGCGCCCACTCACTGCAACTAAAGAAAGCCGGTGCACAGCAATGAAGAACCAACGCAGCCAAAAATAAATAAATAAAGCCATTAAAAAAAAAAAAGTTTAATAAGGGGATATCCTGGAGTTCAAAATGTATTTATTATTATTTTTTAAAACAATAACAAATGAACATTATGGGGCTATGTTCTTTTTCAAAAAATTTTTCATCACAATTATACATACATAGAGCTTAAAGTTCTACACAGGTTATTATGAAAAATATTAGTTATTCCCACTCTTTTCCTCTCATAGGCAACCATTTCATCTCTTTTAGCTTGTTTTTTGTTTTATTTCATCTTTTTAAAAAATTTTATTGAAGTATAGTTTATTCATAATGTGTTAATTTCTGGTGTACAGCAGAGTGATTCAGTTATACATATATATTCTTTTTCATAGTCTTTTCCATTATGGTTTATTACAAGATATTGAATATAGTTCCCTGTGCTACATAGTAGGTTCTTGTTGGTTATCTATTTTATATATAGTAGTGTGTACCTGCTAATCCTAAACTCTTAGTTTATCCCTCCCCCAGCCTGTTTCCCCTTTGGTAACCATGAAGTTTGTTTTTTATGTCTGTGAGTCTGTTTCTGTTTTTTGTTTTGTTTTGTTTTTTGTTTTTTTAAAATTTTATTTATTTATTTATTTATTTATGGCTGTTGTTGGGTCTTCGTTTCTGTGCGAGGGCTTTCTCTAGTTGCGGCAAGCGGGGGCCACTCCTCATCGTGGTGCGCGGGCCTCTCACTATAGCGGCCTCTCTTGTGGAGCACAGGCTCCAGACGCGCAGGCTCAGTAGTTGTGGCTCACCGGGCTAGTTGCTCCGTGGCATGTGGGATCCTCCCAGACCAGGGCTCGAACCCGTGTCCCCTGCATTGGCAGGCAGACTCTCAACCACTGCGCCACCAGGGAAGCCCCTGTTTCTGTTTTGTAAAGAAGTTCATTTGTGTCATATTTTAGATCCCACATATAAATGATATCATATGATATTTGTCTTTCTCTGTCTGACTTCATTCAGTATGATAATCTCTAGCTCCATCCATGTTGCTGCAAGTGGCATTGTTTCATTCTTTTTTATGGTTGAGTAATATTCCATTGTGTGTGTGTGTGTGTGTGTGTGTGTATGTGTGTGTGTGTGAGTGTGTGTATACACACACACATACCACATCTTCTTTATCCATTCATCTGTCCACAGACATTTAGGTTGCTTCCATGACTTGGCTATTGTAAATAGTGCTGCTATGAACATTGGGGCGCATGTATCTTTTCAAATTAGAGTTTTCTTCAGATGTATGCCCGAGAGTGGGATTGCTGGGTATTATGGTAATTCTATTTTTAGTTTTCTGAGGAACCTCCATACTGTTTTCCATAGTGGCTACCCCAACTTACATTCCCACAAACAGGTATAGGAGGGTTCCCTTTTCTCCACACCCACTCCAGCATTTGTTATTTGTAGATTTTTTTAACGATGGCCATTCTGATTGGTGTTAAGTGGTATCTTATTGTAGTTTTGATTTGTATTTCTCTAATAATTAGCGATGTTGAGCATCTTTCCATGTGCCTATTGGCCATCTGTATGTCTTCTTGGGAGAAATGGCTGTTTAGATCTGCTGCCCATTTTTTGATTGGGTTGTTTATTTTTTTGTTATTGAGTTGTATGAGCTGCTTGTATATTTTGGAAATTAAGCCCTTGTCAGTAGCATGGTTTGCAGATATTTTCTCCCAGTATGTAGGTTGTCTTTTTGTTTTGTTTATGGCTTCCTTTGCTGTGCAAAAGCTTAAAAGTTTGATTAGCTCCCATTTGTTTATTTTTGCTTTTATTTCTATTGCCTTGGGGAGACTGACCTAAGAACACATTGCTGCAATTTATGTCTGAGAATGTTTTGACTGTGTTCTCTTCTAGGAGTTTTATTGTGTCATGTCTTATATTTAAGTCTTTAAGCCATTTTGAGTTTATTTTTGTGCATGGCGTAAGGGAGTGTTCTAGCTTCATTGATTTGCACACGGCTGTCCAGCTATCCCAACACCACTTGCTAAAGAGACTATCTTTTCTCCACTGTATATTCTTGCCTCCTTTTCAAAGATTAAGTGACCATAGGTGTGTGGGTTTATTTCTGGGCTCTCTATTCTGTTCCATTGATCCATATATCTGTTTTTGTGCCAGTGCCACACTGTTTTGATTACTGTAGCTTTGTAGTATTGTCCAAAGTCTAGGAAGATTATGCCTCTAGCTTTGTCATTTTTCCGTTTGGATTTCTTTGGCAATTCTGGGTCTTTTATGGTTCCATATAAATTTTAGGATTATTTATTCTAGTTCTGTGAAAAATGTCATGGGTAATTTGATAAGGATCACATTAAATCTGTGGATAGCTTTGGGTAGTATGGCCTTTTTAACAATATTAATTCTTCCAATCCAAGAATATAGGATATCTATTTCATTTTATATTTACTTCCATACCTCTATTATAATTTGATTATATTACTCCTACTTGATGTTTCCTATTCAAGCAATATTGCTTAATTACCTGCTATTGAAGATGGGACTTTAGCTCCATTTCCTCCCCCACTCCACTACATATTCGTACCTTTTCGTCTGTCCTATCTTCTTACTATAGTCAAATTACAGTATTTGTTAGATTAATATTCAGTGTTTATACTGCTGTGACTGTAAATAATAAATTTAGCAGAGCCATATAGAGAATACTATCCTTACTTTTTACTTTCTTTTAAACATTTTGTTTTAAAATTATTTTGAAAATAATTAACCCATTTCATAACACTTTATAAAGTATCCCATTACAATTCTAATTGGGTTTTTGTTAAATTTATAGTTTAACTGAAGAAGAGTCACTATTTTTATTAAATGTGGTATTCCCAACTAAATGTGTGATGTTTCTGTTTTATTCATCTCATCTTTTGTTTCCCCAAATAAAGTTTCTGTTTTATTCATCTCATCTTGTTTCCCCAAATAAAGTTCTGTCATTTTATGTTTCACATATGCCCCTTTAAATTATTCCCAAGTATTTTATATTTTTATTACAATTATGAATGGGATATTTTTTCTTTGTATTGTTGGAATGGAGTAATTATTTACCAGGAGTCAGAATATCTGGTTCAAGTACAAGCTCTCCATTGGGTAAATCCTTAACATAACTTTGCTGAGATCTGTTTTATGATCTATTAAAGGGTAATAGTAGTACCTCACATTTTTTTAATCAGTATCAAAATTTAAACAAAGCAGAGCTTGTGAAATTACTTTTTGAATTATAAAACTGTAAAGCAAAAATAAAATATTTAGGTATATAGAAAGAAAAGCTGTTATTTTTGTAGCAGTATCTCATATGCAACAACTTTTCTGAACTCTTCTGTTTCTTCAAACAATTTTTTAAACAGCTTTATTGAGGTATAATTGACATACAATAAACTGAACATATTTAAAATTTATAATTTAATACTTTTTTTTTACCCCCTTAACCATTTTAAAATGTACAGTTCAGTAGTGTTAAATATATTCACATTATTGTCAGTGGAATCTCAGAAATTTTTCATCTTGCAAAACTAAAACTCTACCCATTAAACAACTCATTTCCCCCTCCCCTACCTCTGGCAACTACCATTCTACACTCTGTGAATTTGACTACTTTAGGTATCTCATGTAAGTAGAATCATACGTTATTTTTCTTTTTGTGACTTGCTTATTTCATTTAGCATAATGTCCTTAAGGCTTTTTCATGTTGTAGCATATGACAGGATTTCCTTCCTTATTAAGGCTGAATAATTATATTTCATTGTACATGTATATCACATTTTGTTTATTCATCTGTGGATGGACATTTAGGTTGCTTCCACCTCTTGGCTGTTATGAATAATGCTGTCATGAACATGGTTATGTAAATATCTCTTCAAACTTCTGCTTTTAATATACCCAGAATTGGGATTGCTGGATCATATGGTAATTCTATTTTTAATTTTTTGAGGAAATCGCCACACTGTTTTCCATAGCAGCTGTACCATTTTACATTCCCAGCAGTGCACAACAGCTCAAATGATTTTTTTGATTGACTAGGTAAACAGTTGTGCCTTTTGGAAAATAATACTAAATTTTTTCCCTCACTTAATTTTAGTTATTTTTTTGTATCGTATGTTGATGTTGGGAATATCTCATGCATCTCGTCAATTCTAAGATGCCATCAGTTGTAAGATGCACTAGTATTTTATGTACTGCCAAGAGAAAAAAGCTACCAATTAAACAACACACGTTGATTATAAGATGCATCCCAATTTTAGGAACAATAAAATGTGAAAAAATGTGCACCTTAGAATTGATGAAATACTGGATAATAATGATAGTAATGTGCCTTTTCCTTAAAAAATTGATAAGGTCAAAATCCATAGTAGGATATATTTAATTTCTGGCTAAGCCTGACAGACTAAACATACTTTTAAACTACTTCTTCCTGAAAGCTCACTAAAGTAACATTAATGGATTTTAAGAGGCATAAACCTGCAAAGAGAAGAGGATGAGACACAGCAGATGAGAACAGTCAACAGTTTTTAGAAAATGAATGTTTGAATGAATCAGCATGACTTTGGTTATCGTGGAAGAATTGGTGAGAGGCATGTGGAAGGTTACAAACAAACAGGCAGTTAACCTAAGAGGAAAAAAAAAATGTACAAGAGAGGAAGCCCTGGTACAGTACATGATTTAGTTGTGAACAATGTTTACATGCTTACAATAATCAATACTCATTATTGATTTAATTAATTAATTAATTTTTTTTTTGGCGGTACGTGGGCCTCTCACTGTTGTGACCTCTCCCATTGCGGAGCACAGGCTCCGGACGTGCAGGCTTAGCGGCCATGGCTCACGGGCCTAGCCACTCTGCGGCATGTGGGATCTTCCCAGACTGGGGCATGAACCCGTGTCCCCTGCATCGGCAGGCGGACTCTCAACCACTGCGCCACCAGGGAAGCCCTTGATTTAATTTTTATTGAGGTGTTGAAGGAAGAAGAAGTGAGAGTGTAGGAGTGGTATAAGAAAGCTAAAACTTATTTATTTATTTTATTATTATTATTATTTTTGGCCGCACTGTGTGACCTGTGGGATCCTAGTTCCTTGACTAGGGATCGAACCCATGCCCTCTGCAGTGGAAGCATGGATTCTCAACCACTGGACCTCCAGGGAAGTCCCTAAAACTTATTACTTTTAACAGCAAGTCAACATTGTCTAAAATTGATAAGTTAAAAAAAAAAAATTGATAAGTTAGGAATTAGCAGCATAGGCATGACATTTAGAATTATGAAAGGAATATCACAAAAAACTGTTTACAGTGCTTTAAAGTATCTGTGTAATGAGGCTGTTGAATCAGGAGACTTTTTTTTTTTTTTTTTTGGAGACTTATTTTTATTAGGCACCTCTTAGTAATACACATTTAAAAAATTATGTATGTCTTTTACCTTAATAAAAAATTTTTAATTAAGGGAAAAAGGAATCTAGTGTGGTAATATTTATGTTTTTCACTCAGGGCTAGTCAAGCAGTATAATCCTGATTAGAAATGAGTGAGGAGAGAACATTTTTACTGCCCCATGTGAAAATAGGTCACTTAGAGCTGCTGGAGTAGATGTTCACTCTGGGTAGATGACCCACCTCTGCCCTGGGGAAACATTCATCAACATTTAAGTGCTGTTACTAGTCAGACACAGTTCTAGGTATTGGGGAAACTGAATAGATAAACCAGTATTCATTTGTTTGTTTTCCCTCTTTACTTCTCTCCCAGCTTTTCAGTAACTGATTTAAATTTGACCTGGAGCAGCTGAGTCTTTTGGCGATAAACAACAGAATGTTCAGGTTCTTCAGGACGTTGGTGGCAGTTCTTGTTGAGCATCGCCTCTGTGAATATGATCCTCTCTAAGTGAATCCTTGCTTATACGGCTAGGGCTGGGGAGACACTGGCATAATCTTTCCATTAGGCAGTCCCAGGCAGGATATTAATTAAGAAGGATATTAAATTCCTTCTTAGAGGAATTTAACAGCTAAATGATGCTAATATAAATGATAGTAATAGTAACTATTTATATATATTTATATATACTTTACAAAACTATTAACATCTTTTATCTCATTTTGTTGTCCACCTACAAGATGAATGTTATTCCTGTTTTACAGACTGAGAGGGTTTAAGTGACTTACTCAAGTGCATATTGGTAGGTGACAGCTAGAATTTGAACTAGTCTCTTAACTTCAGTCCTGAATTCATTCTGTTATGCAAATATTTTCCCTTAAAAGACTATGGGGAATGATTTCTGCCTTAAGGAAATCAGCAGTTTTCTGATAAAGATTTAAGTGGGCCCCTGCCTGGTGTCTGTGTAGAGTTGTCCTTTCAGTAACTCACTGAGGTTAGATCCTGAATGCCCTAGACAAATGGTTCTATTTGTTCTTTTTCTTTTTTTTCCTCCCAAAGATCAGTTTTCCCTTCCATTAGATTTTTTACGTTTTTCTTGGAGTGGAGGAGGAGTAGAGTAAGGTTGGAAAGGGGGTGTATGTTTCATATGGCTGAACCAGGAATAGTTTAGAATTAGCATATTAGAATATTATATCTGGGTACCTTCATGCCTGTATCAAGTCCTCTCTGAAAGTTTTTCGGTTCATGGTCTCAGATTTATCACTTCCTCTCTTCCAGTTGTTACCACCCTAGATTAAGGTCTTGTTTCATTTCATGCTTAAAGTACCACAACATCGTTGATCTCCCTTGTTTCATTCTCTCCTTGGCTTAAATCATTTGGGCAGTCATATACAGATCAATCTTTCTTAAAAAACAACAGTAACAACAGTTTTTTTATTATTTATTTTAGCTCTCTACTCTCCTTAAGTCTAAATTCCTGTGCCTGCTCTTTAGGATCCTTCATACCCTATTAACCTACCCATTCAGAATTATTTTTCATTGTCCCCTAACATGTACCCTTTATTCAAATCAGGCAAGTCTGTCTCCTGAATGTATTTAAGGTCAAACCCATTCCTGTTTCCTGACTTTAGCTTGTAGTTTCTTCTATTCAACCTCTCCTTTGAGGTCCAACTGAGACTTCCTTGATAACTATGGTTAGCAATAAGCTCTCCTGTTCTGGCTGCATGTATCACTTACTATTTATGTCACACATTTTTTGCTACTTCACTATTATCTTTAATACAGTATTGTATACTATCTTGCAGTGTTCTGTAATTCTTTCTCATGTATAAATTAACCAGAATTTAAATCTCTTAACAGGAGAAACCAGATCCCTCACGTGCCTAGAACAATCCTTGAGCACATACCAGACACTCATTAAATACTACTTATTCCAGTAAATATACCCATGTGGCAGAGTTTACTGGTGATAACAGATGGATAAGAGTTATTGTGAAAATGAATCTATGTCTCTTTATTTTTATCAAGAATGTACTTGATACTAATTTTTACATTTCTTTCTTCCCTGCCTTGTTTTGGTGACAGGCTGTTGATGATGTGAAAAAAGGTTACATCAAAGCAGAGGAAAAATCCTACCAATTACAGAAGCTGTATGAACAAAGGAAAATGGTCATGGTAGGTTTATGTCCCCATAATCTCTTTATAAAATGCCCCTTTTTATCTCTTTTTTTAATGTAATTTAATTTTATATTGGAGTATAGTTGATTTACAAAGTTGTGTTAGTTTCAGATATACAACAAAGTGACTCAGTTATACATATATCCATTCTTTTTCAGATTCTTTTCCCATATAGGTTATTACAGAATATTGAGTAGAGTTCCCTGTGCTATACAGTACGTCCTTGTTGATTATCTATTTATCCCTATTTTACATATAGTAAAATATAGAGTGTATATGTTAATGTGTATATGTTAATCCCAAACCTCCTACTTTAATACATATAGTGTGTATATGTTAATCCCAACCTCCTAATTTATCCCTCCCCCCCCACCGTTCCCCTTTGGTAACCATGAGTTTGTTTTCGAAGTCTGTGAGTCAGTTTCTGTTTTGTATATACATTCATTTGTATTATTTTTTAGATTTCACATATGAGTGATATCATATGGTATTTGTCTTTCGCCTCCTGACTTCCTTCATTTAGTATGATAATCTCTAGGTCCATCCATGTTGCTGCAAATGGCATTATTTCATTCTTTTTTATGGCTGAGTAATATTCCATTGTATATATGTACCACATCTTCTTTATCCATTCCTCTGTTGATGGACATTTAGTTGTTTCCATGTCTTGGCTATTGTGAATAGTGCTGCAGTAAACATTGGGGTGCATGTATCTTTCCGAATTTTGGGTTTCTCCAGATACATGCCCAGGAGTGGGATTGCTGTATCATATGGTAGTTCTATTTTTAGTTTTCTTTGGTTTTTTGTTTTTTTTACTTTTTTATTGACAGAATTTATAGCAGTTTCATATTACAGAAAAAACTAAGGAGATAGTACAGAGTTCCTATCTTAATATGGTACACTTGTTATATATTAACTAAAGTCCAACAATTATTAATTTCCTTAGGTTTTTTTTTTACATCTTTATTGGAATATAATTGCTTTACAATGTTGTGTTAGTTTCTGCTGTACAACAAAGTGAATCAGCTATGTGTATACATATATACATATATCCCCATATCCCCTCCTTGTTGAGCCTCCCTCCTACCCTCCCTATCCCACCCCTCTAGGTTGTCACAAAGCATTGAGCTGATCTCCTGTGCTCTGCAGCAGCTTCCCACTAGCCATCCTTTTTACATTTAGTAGTGTATATATGTCAGTGCTACTCTCTTACTTCGTCCCAGCTTCCTCTTCCCTCCTCAAGTCCGTTTTTTATGTTTGCGTCTTTATTCCTGCCTTGCCACTAGGTTCATCAGTACCGTTTTTTTAGATTCCATATATGTGCATTAGCATACAGTATTTGTTTTTCTTTTTCTGACTTCACTCTGTATGACAGACTCTAGGTCCATCCACCTCATTACAAATAACTCAATTTTGTTCCTTTTTATGGCTGAGTAATATTCCATTGTATACATGTGCCACATCTTCTTTATCCATTCGTCTGTCGATGGACATTTAGGTTGCTTCCATGTCCTGGCTATTTTAAATAGAGCTGCATGAACATTGTGGTACATGTCTCTTTTTGAATTATGGCTTTCTCAGGGTATATGCCAAGGAGTGGGATTGCTGGGTCATATGGTAGCTCTATTTTTAGTTTTTTAAGGAACCTTCATACTGTTCTCCATAGTGGCTATACTAATTTACATTCCCACCAACAGTGCAGGAGGGTTCCCTTTTCTCCATACCCTCTCCAGTATTTATTGTTTTATAGATTTTATTTTTCAGTATTTTTAATGAAGTTTAGTTGATTTACAATGTTGTGTTAATTCCTGCTGCACAGCAAAGTGATTCAGATATATATATATATATATATATGTGTGTGTATATATATATATATATATACATACACACACACACATATACACATACTTCATTTTAATATTCTTTTTCATTATGGTTTATCATAGGATATTGAATATTGTTCTCTGTGCTGTACAGTAGGACCTTGTTGTTCATCCATTCTGTATATAAAAGCTTACATCTGCTAACACCAACCTTCCACTCCATTTTTCCTTCAACCTCCTCCCCCTTGGCAACCACCAGTCTGGTCTCTGTGTCTGTGTTTCTGTTTCGTAGATAGGTTCATTTGTGTCATAATTTAGATTCCACATATAAGTGATATTATATGGTATTTGTCTTTCTCCTTCTGACTTCATTTAGTATGATAATCTCTAGTTGCATCCATGTTGCTGCAAATGGCATTATTTTGTTCTTTTTTATAGCACTGAGTAGTATTCTATTGTATATATGTAACACATCTTTATCCATTCATCTGTTGGTGGACATTTAGGTTGTTTCTATGTGTTGGCTATTGTGAATAGTGCTGCTATGAACATAGGGGTGCATTTTTAAAAATAAATTTATTTATTTTATTTATTTTCATTTTTGGCTGTGTTGGGTCTCTGTTGCTGTGTGCAACAGGGCTTTCTCTTGTTGTGATGAGTAGGGGCTACTCTTCATTGAGGTGCGCGGGCTTCTCATTGCAGTGGCTTCTCTTGTTGCCGAGCACAGGCTCTAGGGGCACGGGCTTTAGTAGTTGTGGCACTCCAGCTCAGTAGTTGTGGCTCGCGGGCTCTAGAGCACAGGCTCAGAAGCTGTGACGCACGGGCTTAGTTGTTCCGCTGCATGTGGGATCTTCCCAGACCAGGGCTCTAACCCATGTCCCCTGCATTGGCAGGTGGATTCTTAACCACTGCACCACCAGGGAAGCCCGCATATATCTTTTTGAATTACGGTTTTGTATAGATATATGCCCAGGAGTGGGGTTGCTGAGTCATATGGCAGTTCTATTTTTAGTTTTATGAGGAACCGCCATACTGTTTTCCACAGTGGCTGCATCAGCTTACATTTCCACCAACAGTGTAAGCATGTTACATGCACCACAACTACTGAGCTGGTGTGCCACAACTACTGAAGCCTGTGCACCTAGAACCTGTACTCGGCAACAAGAGAAGCCACCACAATGAGAAACCCGTGCACTGCAACGAACACCCAATGCAGCCAAAAATAAATAAATAATTTTATTTATTTATTTTTTAAATTAATTAATTGTATTGGAATAAGAATGGAAACAAGTTAGCCACTGAACTTAAGCCCATAGTCTTATATCTAGGTGGAATAGTTATTTTATCACTCATGTAACAAAAAGGGAACCATCCACCAATGTTCTGCATACCAACAGGCTGAAATAGACAACACAAAAATCTTTTAAATAGAATTAAGTTTTGGGACTTCCCTGGTGGTCCAGTGGTTAAGACTCCACGCTCCCAATGCAGGGGGCCTGGGTTCAATCCCTGGTCAGGGAACTAGATCCCACATGCCACAGCTACGAGCCTCAACTAAAAAGATCCCGCACACGGCAACGAAGATCCCGCATGCTGCGGGGCAGCCAAATAAATAAATAAATATTTGAAAATAAATAAAAATGTTTTTTAAAAAATAGAATAAAGTCTTGGCAGAATTTTGGTAAAGGGAATTTTGCTATGTGGGAGACAGGATTTTAAAACTCAACTTCCACCTCTTCTTTAAGATAATGGTATTGTCTTCTATATATTAATGCATGATTCTGACCAACACATCTGCATCTTCTACGAAAAGGGCTATCCACCTCTGCAATAGTTCTTTGCCTTTGTCAAAGCCAGCAGAATCAAAGTAATTTCATAAGGCCTTCTGAATATGGAATACAGATTGTTTCTTTGCACATATAGCACTCTAAACACACTAGCTTCCATTTATACATTTAACAAAAAATATTTGTTGAGCACCAAGTGTGTGCCAGGCACAGTGCAAAGTGCTAGAGAAATAAATAGGTTTGGGTTGTTCTGTGGCAAAATATAGAAAATCTGAGTTTAACAAGCATAGTAATCTATTATGAAATTATTTTTTAGACTCAAGTTTGTATCTTGTAATCCTCAGTTAAGAACACAAGTGCAGTTAGTACATTGATAGGTTTCCCCGTGGGTCATCTGAACTGAGTATAAAATATGCTTCTCTTGAAAACCTAGTGCCGGTGTACAAGTGTGTACCGGTCCCATAATACTGCAGTCCTATTTTAAAGACCTCCCCCCTGACAAAAGTTTGGGTTTTATTCAGGTATCAGTGTTCAAAGACATTAGCCTAGTCAATGGTCAATACATTGAAACTACCACCTCAGATGGACCCTTCAGAGCCCGTAGGTCTTGATACCATTGTAACAACTTAGCACAGTTGATAGGCCTGAGATTAGGCCGTATCACTACGATTAGTTGCCAGATCACTGTGAGACCTTCAGCAATTCACAAACTTGTCACTTTCAGTTTCTTTTCTGTAAATTGGGGATGTTCAGGTTGTTAGCTCTCAAGTAGAATCTTGACAAAATATTCCAAAGTTAACAGATAAATAAGCTTTGTGTAAGTTCCCTTGCTCTCTGAATACAGAGGACAGCTCATACCTTTGCCATAGTTTGTAATACCCAGTGTGATCAAAATGTTTTTGTTTTTTACCGGTTTGCAAAGTTAGATTGAATCTCAAATTAGGATGGTTGAGAATATAGTGTACATAAGACTTGTTTTTTCTTTTTTCTCTCTCTCTCTTTTTTTTAAGTCTTTAATATTTATTTATCTTATTTTTGGCTGCGTTGGGTCTTCGTTGCTGCACGTGGGCTTTCTCTAGTTGCAGCGAGCGGGGGCTACTCTTCGTTGCGGTGCACGGGCTTCTCATTACAGTGGCTTCTCTTGTTGCGGAGCACGGGCTCTGGGCGCGCAGGCTTCAGTAGTTGTGGCTCGCGGGCTCCGTAGTTGTAGCTTGCAGGCTCTAGAGTGCAGGCTCAGTAGCTGTTGCACACAGGCTTAGTTGCTCTGTGGCATGTGGGATCTTCCCGGACCAGAGCTTGAACCCGTGTCCCCTGCATTGGCAGGCGGATTCATAACAACTGCACCACCAGGGAAGTCCCTCTCTCTTTTTTTTCAACTCTCACACAAGCAGTGAACACGTGTAACTTATATCTTGCCATTGTTGAACTGACAAATAAGAAGTTTCTGGGTTTGGGGTTCCCTGGTGGCGCAGTGGTTAAGAATCCGCCTGCCGATGCAGGGGACGTGGGTTCGAGCCCTGGTCCAGGAAGATCCCACATGCCGCGGAGCAAATAAGCCTGTGCGCCACAACTACTGAAGCTGCACGCCTAGAGCCCGTGCTCCACAACAAGAGAAGCCACTGCAATGAGAAGCCCGCGCACTGCAACGAAGAGTAGCCTCCACTCGCCGCAAATAGAGAAAGCCTGCATGCAGCAACGAAGACCCAACACAGCCATAGATAAATAAATAAAATAAATAAACTTATTAAAAAAGAAAAAAAGTTTCTGGGTTTGTGTTTGTCAACATAATTTTTAATGATTTCACAAAAGGCAGTATTATGTGGAAGTCAGTGTTTCTCAAAGTGTAGTTGCCAGCCCAGTTACATGGGAATCACTTGTCAAGCCTGCTCAAAATGCAGATTTCTGGAGCCCACCTCACATTTACTAAACCAGAACCTCTACGGGTATGACCTAGAAATATTTGTGAAGATTTTTACAGAAGCACCCTAGTGAGTCTGCAACTTTAGGTGCTTGAGAAACACTACCCTTGGAATTTGGGAGAGTTGGCTTCCAAGTTTCCTCTCAGGCCTTTATTTCAATTTTAGATCTGGTTTGACCCTTGGCAGGTTGTTTGGGAGAACAGAGAGTTCTCCAGAATGGACCTCCATCCCTCACCTAAAGTGTTTTGCTCTGTTAAGTACTGTCTCTGCTTTAATAACCGTCCTGTTTCAGTATTTACCTATCTTGCTGAACATTGAACATTTATAAAATGTCCCATGCCATACCTGTCCTCTTCTCTTGCCTGATGTGCACCATCATCTAAGTGGTATACAAGTCAAGGAGGGTAATTTGGGATACATATTTAGCTACTCAGAATTTAATATGAAAGGAGAATAGACAGGATAATTTTTTGTTTGAAGTACATAGCTACACCCTTATGTAAACATGTTTGAAAACAAAAATTAACTTTCCTTTGGAAATTTGGATGTATGTAAAATTTTAAATATTTCTTCTCTATGTTTTCTGCAAATCGAGGAATGTAGAGATTGCCCACTTAAAACTGAGAAATACTACCTGACCTGATAATCTCGGGAAAACCTTAAATTTCCCCAATGACACCTTACCTTAATGGAGCCTTTAAAATTTTTTTTTAAAGCTGTCATGTATTGAATACCTAATTATGTACTAAGTACTATGCTAAATACTTTTCAAGGTCACAAATAACTGTATGGTATAGATGCTATTATTATTTCCCTTTTTTAAAAAAAATTTATTTTATTTATTTATTATTTTTTTTGCGGTACGCGGGCCTCTCACTGTTGTGGCCTCTCCCATTGCGGGGCACGGGCTCTGGACGCGCAGGCTCAGCGGCCATGCCTCACGGGCCCAGCCGCTCCGCAGCACGTGGGATCCTCCCGGACCGGGGCACGAACTCGCGTCCCCTGCATTGGCAGGCGGACTGTCAACCACTGCGCCACCAGGGAAGCCCTATTATTTCCCTTTTTATGGAAGAGGAAACAAAGGCTCCTAGGATTTAATAATTTGCTAGAGTTCAAATAACTTGCCCAAGGTTACAGAGTTAGGAAGTTATGGGTCCAGGATTCAAGCCTGGGGCGTTCTGGGCCCAGGCTCTTGATCACTACTCTGTGCTGTTTGCTGCTTGTTATAACCCCAGAAGAGTTCTCTCCTATCATCGACTGCCTGTCATATTTACCAAAGTATAGATAGTAGCCAGCGATTTATTTTTGTTCATAGTGCCAGTAGAAGGCCTAAGCAGTTTATCACTGGTTCAGGATGCATGATGGTCAAGGGGGATGGATGGGGTAATGGAGGGAGACAGAGAAGAAAAATGATGCAAATGAAGTATTTTGGCACTTCTGTATTGACCCTGTCCCTGTGTTCTTGCTACCCCTTTATAAGTTTTCACCTTTAAAGTTGCTATTATTTTACCCAAGCAGAAGTAAATACAAAGTAGGGAAGGGAGCCTGTGGTGTAATTTTTTTCCCCCTGGGCCCTTAGGTCTTCCCGGAAAGTCCCTGGTGGCAGTAGAGACAGTCTTAGGTGCCATTCCTTGGTACCAGAGCCATAGGTTGCCTAGGGCCCTTTTTGTGCCTGTCTCTTCTTTTCTCTCGGTGAGGCGGAAGGCAGCTCTCCAGTGTATTCTAACCTCCGTACCCATCTAGGTGAAATCAACTAGGGTGCTAGACCTTTGTCTTCTCTCTAACTCTCTGCACACATCACCACTATGCCTTGTTCTTCCTGTGTGACATGCAGATGGGGGTGTCACACAGACTTGAGACTGTTTGCTTGTTTCCCCGGCAATCACTGAGGAAACCAGGTCAGAGTCCCTGCATCTTCTTTTTTCCTTATCATCTTTCCCTATTTCTCTTCTCTCCTTCCCATTCATTATCTTTTACTCTCTCCCCTCTCAACTCAACATAGTGAGTTAAGTAAGAGAGAGGCCAGCCTTAACTGTAGAGGAGAAGGGACAAAGAGTTCAGAGGCCTCTCTGGGTCAGTCTTGGCGCATTGTACCTGTGAGGGTCACGTATGTCACTTGTTCTGGGTCTAGATGCTTTTTAAGGAGACATATATGCGGGAGACCCAGGGGCAGTGGGGCTAAATGGGACTAGTTGGTAATAGAGAAAGGATCAGAGGCCTAGAAATTAAACCTGGCTTCTAATCCTGGTTGTGCCACTTACTATTACCTGTGACATTAAGCAAGTCTCATTATTATTCTGAGTTTCTGTAAAATGACTAACTTTTAAAGTTTCCTTCAGCTTAAACTTTTTATGAATGTGAGATTTGGGATAGCTTAATCCTCATCACTGAGATCATTCTAACTTTTGATTGGAGAAGAGATGAGAAACATTAGCTCTCTTACCTTAATTATAAGGATAGATTTGATTCCATCCCTTAGGTACAGTGAAAATAGAGGGCTGGGCTAAATGGCATTGTGAGTTCCCTCTAGTCCTAGGGCTCTTGGTTGCGGTATCTCTTCTGGCTTCATTTATATATATAAGTAGAGAAAGAGAGCAGGGTTGGAAGTATGGAGTTGGAAGTTAGAAGGATAGTGGATCATCTAGGAGCCCTGTCCCAGCTTGGCAATGGACGTGAGACCAGAGGCAAGGTCTCCAGGTTGCGAGGTTTCTCTCGGTTCTTTTGTGTGCCATCGCAGCAGCTCCTGATGACGGTGTAGTTCCATAGTAACACTGTTTCTCTTTCCTTTTTTCTCTAGTACCTCAACATGCTAAGGACTTGTGAGGGCTACAATGAAATCATCTTCCCCCACTGTGCCTGCGACTCCAGGAGAAAGGGGCATGTTATCACAGCCATCAGCATCACGCACTTTAAACTGCATGCCTGCACTGAAGAAGGACAGCTGGAGGTGAGAGTTCATTTAGCATGTAGCTGGGAAGTCAGGGGGCATGGTCCAGGAACACCGGGAATACTTTGATACTCACTTGCTATGTTTTAATTCCTCCTTGTGGGGGAAATGATATCAAGACTGTTTTGACTGGGGTAAATAGGCTCTGGATCTACACTGCTCCTCACCTTCACTGGCTGCTTACACTGACTTTTATTCTTCTGTCACAGTCTTTTCCCTGAAATGATGTAGACCTCTACTGATTTCTTTTCTGCTGTCTGGTTCAGAACCATCTTACCTAAGCTCCCCAGCATTCTCAAACTTATGCTCTTGTTCTCGGTTGTTTAGAACCAGGTAATAGCATTTGAATGGGATGAGATGCAACGATGGGATACAGATGAAGAAGGAATGGCCTTCTGTTTTGAATATGCTCGAGGAGAGAAGAAGCCTCGATGGGTTAAAATCTTCACACCATATGTGAGTGGTAGTTGGGGAAGCATGCACGGGGAAAGTAGATTGGGCTTAAAGTTCTCCTTAAGCTAAATGCGTAAATGGAGAGAGCTGTAGAGCTGTTGTTTTGAGATCTGAATCTGTTTGAATCCTAGAGCCCCAGGTTCTTCCTGACTTTCCTTTAGGCCTGAGTAGGATTGGCAATTTCATATCCCACTTGACTCACAGTTAACCACTAGAAGGAGCCAGAGAATAGCAGATGAGCCAGGCCTGGGTTTTATGGAGCTTGTTAAGGTTTTTCTCTAGGCTGAGCAAGTTTGGAAGGTGACTCTGGGCAGGAGTTCAAAGGCATGGTCCTTTGGTGCCTGGTCTTGAGAAGCCAGTGAGTGTTGCTCTGTTTTTTTTTTCAGTTCAATTACATGCATGAATGCTTCGAGAGGGTGTTCTGCGAGCTCAAGTGGAGAAAAGAGGTAATTCTAAACAATCTTGAATTGACCTTTTTATCTTTTTTTGTTTGTTTGTTTAAAATGTATAGTCCTGTGGCCAAATACCTGGGGCCCTCATCTCCATCTGTCTAGGAGACTGGTTATCCCATGTGAGCCAGGATATTCTTCCAGAGAGGTTATTAGCCTTGGACGCTAAACGGACTATGCCAAAAAGCCCTTCTTCCATCGTCTAGAGATTGGCCATTGGCTACAGGCTATTCCATCTCTCATGACTTCATGCACCCTCCTCTGCTTGTTTTTTGTCAGTCGCCCTCCGTGTTCTTCCTGACCCAGAAGGGCAGCTGTCCTCAGTTTTAGCCATTCTGACTGGGTGAGACGTGAAAGAGTCTGTCTAGGCTAACCAGGAGTGCGTGTGCATGAGAAGGTTTTTGCTGCTGCTTTCCTGCTGTCTGTATATGCCAGTGCTGGAACAGAATTTAAAACGTTCAGAATAATTAGCTACTTACTCTCAGAGAAGATGTTTCCAAGGTTCAGAGGGTAAAGTCAGGAATAAGAAAATTTATATTCTTGGTATAGTAGAAAGAACATTGGGCTCTGGGAATCAGATCTGGATTCTCTCCCAGCTTTTTTTCTCTCTGTGATCTTGGACAAATCAGCCTCCCTGGATCTCAGTCTTCTCATCTTTCCTCATCTGTGAGACAGGAAGGCTGAACCAGATAGTTAATATCCTAGGTCCCTTCCAACTCTAAAAGGCTATGATTCTTGATGGAAAGTTATATCAAGTGAAGAGGCCAATCAGATCAAGTCATCCATCCAGTCATACGTTTTCTGTGTGAGGGGTTGTCTCTAGATGGGAGGAGATGAGGACACCTAAGGCTTCCCAGTAACTCTTTTCTTTTTTTCCTTTCAGAACATTTTCCAGATGGCGAGGTCACAGCAGAGGGATGTGGCCACCTAGCCTTTCGTTACCCTCTTCCCTTCTCTTCACCCTCATCCTCTTATCCCTTTCGTCTCCCATGTCAGAGTAACCATTAACACGAAAGAAGAGAAAAAGGAAAAAAGTCATTATATTCAAAAGCCCTAAACTAAATATTATTAATAATCCCTCTGAATTTCATATCTCTGGAATTGAGCTGGTAGAGAACAACAGATGGGTCAGCACCAGGAGTCAACTGAGTTAAGACAGGAAAAGAAATAAGCCCAACCGACTCGCCAAAGGTATCTTTGTCTTTTCAACTGGGCCTCATACCAACAGACTCTCCTTGTACTATATTTTTAGAACTGGAACTATGAACTCCATCCATTTGCACTGTTCAGGCATATATATGTATGTATGTAAAAATTATATATACACAAATTAGCTGCACGTATATACATATATATATTTCTTTTTAAATTTCATATTGATGGCAGTACCTTTTTTAGCTTGTGTTTTTACACACCTTTCACTAGAATTCATGACTTCTCTCTTGCTCTCTTTATTTTGAAACAAACTTTAAAAAGGAAAAAAAAAATTTACAGGGAAAAATACCTCTCCTCATGAAGGACTCGAAAAGTTTACAACCTGCTTGGGTTTTTCCCCCCTTTTTTGTATTGAATGAAGATTCTGGATCATGGGTTGCCATAGAGTCTGAGGAGCAAGGAGCATAGTTTCTTTATCTTCCAAGAGGCTGCTGGGGAGGAGAAAGAGGTGTGTTTCTCAAGGGCAGCAAGGCTGCAGATCTGCAGCGAGAGTCTAAAGACTTGGTGTGGTCTCTCTTGATTCCAAGACAACTTTCCTGGTCCATCTCTGTCTCTTCCACTCATGGCTTTTAGCCACATTCCACATCTTCCTGCTTCCCGAGGGCCCCCTGTATGGTTTCCCTCAACAGGCCTAGAATGAAGGGGAGGGCGGGCTCAGGAGGTTGACGCCACAGACACCTGAAACACTTATTGGTCATGATTTCCCATTTCCCCGCTCGTTCTGAAGCAGGGATGGTACTCGGGACCAGAGTTAAAGCTGATACCTTTAGGCACAAAGATTGGACTTAAGTAGGGGGAGGGAAAGAAGAAAGTCCCTATGAATATAAGCTTTTCCCTACTCCATTGCTGACCAATAACCACCCGTAACTATTACATTCTCTGTGACTTCCTTAAACGCCCATGTTGGGGAAGGATCTGACAGCATCCCCAAGGCCTTGGGGAAACTTGGAAGGGTCGGTGGCCCATGCCGGGCAAACCATACCCCGTCCAAGCCAGCTGAGGACCCAGGAAGGAGCAGTAGTAATATGGTTGATTTGGGTTGGATCTCAGCTTTGAATTAAAAGGAACCTGAAGGAAAATCTTTTTGTCCCTCAAAGAGCTCCTCATCTGATCTTGCAGTTAGACCTTTTGAGACCTGAGAGCTACATGCCAGGATCTGGGGCCAGGACTGACTGGGGTAGAGCAACATTCTCAACCCCCAGCCTCCAAAGGTACTGCATTGGGAGCTCTGATGCAGTCAGGCTCCGATGCACCTGAAACATTTTTGAGCCTTCTTTACTTTTTTCCTTCTCTACCTTCTAAACAGAAACCTCCATAGGATGGCATCTTTTGCTTTGTCTAACTGGGAGGCAACCATAGTTGGTTGTAGTCGACTCCACTGAGCAGTGTTGGGGTGGTTTGAAGTTTCTGTTTTTGTAACTTGTTTTTGCAGATTGTTGTGAGGCCACTTTGCTTTCTCTCTCACTCTGTTGTCTTGGCAGGCGCTTGCCCCAGGGGGTGTGGGATCACATAGGACATCCTATCTTTCCTCACCTTCTCCAAACCCAGGTGGAATCACAGAGTGCGAAATGTAAGAAAGCTGAATGTTTAAAATTGCAGGGCGTGATCCCTGATTTGGAGGCTTTTGCACAGAATTAACTTCTTCTGGCTTAAATGAATTTAATAATGAGCCAAGGGACCCTGGAAGGAAGAAGGTATGTTGATTGCCCACTCCAAGATGCTGAAGAGGCTTTTGGCACCAGCTTCGTTCAGACTTTAAAAATAGCAGTTTGCCCCTATTCCTTCAGAGTGGGAGAGGAATGAACAAATCCGGGAGTCCGTGGGAAGCCCAGATGCTGACCTGTGATGTGAGAGTAGCGGGGATGCCTTTAGCGTGCATAGACGCTGCTCCTGTGTCGTTCTGACCTGGCACTCACTTGGTGCTTGGAGACTGGGTGAGGGCCCTGTAGGTAGTTAGCCTGTTTAGCCTCTGCTTGAGACTCTACCACTAACAAAGCCCCAGCTACAGTGAGAAGGGGAAAGCAGGGAAACCCTGGAGCACAGCGCCTTCTTCTCTCCCACCCACAGCAGTGTCCTGCAATGGAGGCAGAGGTCGCTGTGGCTGTACAGCTCCATCCAGTCAAGCTCTTCTTTGCACGAAGCAGTGTTAGTGTGATACCCTTTCCCCCTTGCTCTGCACTTCCTTTCTTGAATCCCTACCACCTTTCTCAGTCCAGGGTTCTGCCCAGGGAGTCTTCTGCTCAGTCTCTTTTTGCAGTTTGTCTCCGGGAAATAGAGAGGCTCCCCTTTCCCCCTGCTTTGCCCCAGCAGAGCCAGCAGGATCTCTCTGATCTCTCGTTGTCCTCCCTTCCCAACGGAGAGTTTCTATCCATAAAAACTCAGAGTTTTTATGGATCAGGAGAAAATGCAGGCCCCGAGACACCCATCCCTGCAGAAAGGGTTCCCTTGGGCCATGCTTTGGGTTTTCTGCTCCTTATATTTTTATTTTACTCTCCATTTTTCTGCCCTCCCCTTGCCCTAGGTCTAAGCTCAGCACAGGCGAGTGCTCGGGGCAGCTCCTAGGCCTGGACAGCTCTCAGGGAGGAATTAGAGAAATGTTCAGCATCCCCGTGCCTGGCCCATCCAGTTTCATCCTTTAGTTACGCAGGCCAGTAGCTTCGGGTTATCCCCTCTTATATCTCCAAACCCAATGCTTGGAGCAGCAGCTCTAACAGGAGGTGATACCTCTCTCTTTCATTTCAGAATTTGCCAGCTTAGGGGCCTGGCTCTTGAAGGCAGTTTTCTTAAAGGGGACTGCATCCTGGGTGACCCGAAGTCTCCAGACCTAGAGGGACAACTGTGCCCTCCCTTCTCTGGTTCATGTTCTCTGGCTGGATTGATTCAGCGGTAGAAACCATTTGGTCTTTTGCACCCCAGCATACCGCTAGGTTCCTTCCAGAGTCACTGTGTCACATTAGCTTCCTTTTGGAGGGAGGGTGACATGGTTAAATACTTAGATAGCAGAGGCAGTGGGTGCGCATCTTTAGTTCCCCATCTTCCGGTTTCACCTCCTGCCCTCCTCTTGCCCTAAACCTGAGCACATCGTGCCAGGCCTCACTCATACAGGATGGTGTCAGCTCACTCCTCAGCAGTAATCTAGGGTGTGTGGGAAGCTTAAGGCTCTGGGGAAGAACAGAATCGAAGAGGGGATGATGTGGGTGGAGGCACTGGCCAACTAACTGCTAAACTTGGACACCAGTTTTATATCACATCCCCCTTTGTAAGCCAGTGAGCAGGGCTTCAGTTTTCCCCAGACCATGCACACTTTTAATTTATTTGAGAGAAACTCTAATTGTATTTTCACTGCAGTATCTTGTATTTTTTATTTGTGATTTAAGAAATGTGAAGAGAAAATACACAGACACATAATGGCTAACAGTGTTTCTTTCATTCCTTGTTCTAGAGCTAACCACTCTAAAATTGTTTGGTAATGTCACTTAGTGTAATTAATTGTAACATATTCTTTTAAATAAATTGATTTATTGATGAAACTATTCTTTGGTTTCCTAGACTTACAAATCCTTCGGGTTGTGTGGGAAGAGGTGAAGAAAGACGTTTGAGATTTGAGTTTGAATGATCAGTCTGAAAATGGGAAGGAACATCTGACTAGTTCTCCTGACCAACTAGCTAGTGAGGCGGTTGTTTGAGAGCAGGAGATGGGGAAGGGTGGGAAATGGAGAAGCTGGGAGGCCCCTGGTCCAAAGTTCTATTTCCAGAAAATTCCTCCTTTGAAAATTCCTTCTTCCCCCTCAACCCTCAGGGTTGGTTGTGCCAGCTTGCACAAACTCCACGTTAAGACTCACAGGACTTCTGTTCCTCAGCCTTATGCAGATAGAGCCTGGCAGAGCCCTTGGGACAGATCTTAGCACTGTCCGCCTGCCCCCAGCCACATGTATATACTTTTTCATTTTTTAAGTTACTTAGGAAACTTCTCTCTGGAATCTGAACTGAATGGTACCTCTTACCCCTAACGAATGCCAGCTCAATACCATGTCCTCTGGGTGATTATATTCTCCCCTCTGCCCACACTCCTGAGAATAAGCGTGGTCTTGCATGTTCTTTGCTTTTGCGGAGGAATCTCAGGTGTTGTAGCCTGAGTACCTACTCTTAAGGATGCCTACCCTACTCTGTCTGTGTGTTAGTTTATGGGCTGAATCTATTCTGAAAAGCTCAGCATTTGTGTTAGGTCGGATATTTAAAATTATTTTTTATAAACCTTCCTGTTTTGTTTTTTTAATCCCTAGCCATGTGCTTTTGCTCCTTGATTGGAGACCATAAGAGCAAGGTGTAGTTTGACATTTGGTTTGGCAGTTCGGGGAGAGACATTGCTGTGGGTCTCTCACTGAGCCGTCAGCATTCAATAATTGAAATCTGGTAAATATTACTGTGCTAATGGGGAAAAAAAATTTTTTTTTCTTTAACAAGGGAAGAATCCACAGAGAAGTAGAAAGTGGAACTCCAGAGTTAGAATTATAGAAGTTAAAGTCAAACTTTTATTGAACATCTACTGTGTGCACGGTATTGTGTTAGATACTGCAATAGAGACAAAAGCGAAGTAAGAGACACTGTGCTAACTTGCAGCCTCTCAGAGGAATGACCATATGACCTAGCTGTGGAAGGGTTAAGTGCCGGAAGGACTAGAAAAGGAGGGGAGAAAGATCTCTGGGTGAAGGCAATGAAGGAAATCTTTTTTTTTTTTTTTTTGCGGTTCGCGGGCCTCTCACTGTTGTGGCCTCTCCCGTTGTGGAGCACAGGCTCTGGATGCGCAGGCTCTGGACGCGCAGGCTCAGCGGCCATGGCTCACGGGCCCAGCCACTCCGCGACATGTGGGATCTTCGCGGACCGGGGCACGAACCCGTGTCCCCTGCATCGGCAGGCGGACTCTCAACCACTGCGCCACCAGGGAAGCCCAATGAAGGAAATCTTGATGAAGAAAGTGAACTGTTTAGAATGAGCAGAATTTCAACAAGAAGGCATTCAGCAAGCTTTACTGAGCCATTATGTGCCAGACACTAGTAATTGGGAATGAAAAGACATGGGTGTGGTGGGGATCAAACTTGGCCAGATGAACAATGAATAGTCCTGTTTGATTAGAACTGAAGGTGTGTGTAGGAATAAAACAGAAGATAAACCTTCGAAGAGCCTTAAATGCCAGGTGAAGTGCTCTACGTTAAAAAAAAGAAAAGGGAGGGGGGATTCCCTGGCGGCCCAGTGGTTAGGACTCTTCGCTGTCACTCCCGATGGCCCAGGTTTAATCCCTGGTTGGGGAACTAAGATCCCACAAGCCACGGCACAGCCAGAAAAAAGAACCAGAGAAGTTTTGTTTTTCATCAGCTCCGCTTTAGAAACACTGATATTTCAGAATACATACAGAGGGATCAATTAGGAGACTGCTGTGATTAGTTAGTAAGTGGAGGCAGTGATAACTTGAAACGAGGGAAATGGGTATGAAAAAACTGTGGAAGTACAATCATTTATGATTTAGCATTAAACACTGAGTTGATGTGAGAGGAGTAAAAGACTCCCAAGGTTTCACGGCTAGGTGAACCTTGGGGAAGAAAATATTTTAGCTTTGGACCGATTATAATTCAGGCATGTGTGAGAAATCTAGATACAGGTGTCCAGCAGTTATTTCTTAATTATTTGCTGAGCACCTTCTAATGTTCTGGGCACTGATGAGGATGGTGAGGATACAGTGGTGATAAGGCAGAGTAAATACCTGTGAATGAATTCGTAGAAGACAGGTGTCTTCTCTGGAGAGCACGTTGTAGGAGAGGAGGAGGGGAAATGCAGAGACAGGTAAGGAGGATACTGCAGGCCTCCAGTGGGCGAGGGTGACCTGGACAGTGTTGATGGCGGTGGAGATGGAGAGACAGACATGAATACATCACCAATGCATTTTAGAGAACCAGTAGGGCTTTGCAGTGGGGTTGGATATGAAATGTGAGAGAAAGGGTGTAATCAGAGTTTTGGCCTGGGTGGATACACACTGGTGATCTTTACAAGCAAGGAGGACTGAGCGAGGAAAGGCACTACCGAAACTGAGTTCAGGAGAAACATTAGGTTAGAAACACATAGCTGGGAGTCGTTTTCACTGAGCAGATGGGAAGATGCAACCCCATTTATGGGGAGCAAGAGGGAGCTGACTACTCAGGGAGATAGACCGAAAGAGGGGCCAGAGAAGGGAGAATCTAAGAGCCGGGAGCTTGAGCCAGGGCTGCTCAAGTTCTCAGATTTGGAGACGAGAATGAGGCTTGGCCATGAGTGGCAATTCCTTCAATCACAAATACAAGCAGCCAAGGCTGTGACAGCCTTTGAAATTTTAGCAGGAGGATGAAAAGACAAAGGCAACCCTGAAAGTCAGAGAGAGGGTGTCAAGCTACTGAAGGGTCCAACCCTAAGGAAGCAAGACACTTTGCATTACATTCATACATTTTAAAGCTCAGAAAATACAGACGGGATGAGAATGCATTGAAGGAACGATCCAGGGCTTCCCCTGCCACATTCTCATCACCACGGTCCCCCCTAAGTGAGGATGTTTTTCTAAATGTCTGTTTTTGTTTCTAAAACTAGAAGGCTTCTCCCAATCCCTGCTACTAACCTGTCAGCTCCACTCTTCTGCCTCGAGAAGTTATTTTCCTTCTCTCTTCTCTTTATTCTGCCATTAACATTTGAACAGTAACTTGATTATTTTAGAAGAAACTGGTGCTGAGTTTCATCTTGTTTGGTCTGAAGTTAGATCCTATTGTCATCATTTTCTGTTTCTTCTGCATTTTATTACTGGGGCCTCTTCTGCTCAGAAGAGATGTTAGTGGACTTTGGTAGTTAGCAGAACTATCCCTCCTTTATACCCTTCCTACTACATTTGAAGCCAGTATGATGTCTGAAAAAGTCTGTGTTCATACAAGAAACAAGTTAGGAGCTTCCTTTTCCGTCTCAGATGGCCTCCTATGTTTTGCTGTCAAAGGGCCTGGAGAATCCCTGCCCAGATGTTGTTTTGACTCCCCAGCAGAACCCTTTGTGTCTTCTTCATCCCCATCATTCAACCTGACTTATCTACTGCTCCTCTGGAGAAAATCTGGCTGCAGCCTTGCAGGGAGAGGGGACAGCAGTGAGCAGTGACAGACAGTAAGTGTAGTCTTCAATGTTTGTGTGAAGGGCTACCACACAGGGGCTGCCTGAGATCTGGAAAGATGCCAGGAAGGAGGAGCCTTCCGAGTCCCCCCAGCTCCCACATCTCAGGAGAACCCACCAGTCAGTAAATCACTCTGGGAGATGCCCTTTGGTTTAAACCCAACCTTCCATCTCTCTGTCCTGACCAGAAACTGTTGCAAAGCCACGGTGAGCAGCTCAGGGGAAAATTCATAGTGTTAATACCAACTCCTGTTACCTTCCTCCTTGCACACCTCTTCCCATCTCTGCACGCACATGCGCGCGTGCACACACACACACACACACACACACACACACACACACAATCTCTATTTAACTGAGATTTCAGATGCTGCGTACTTGGCTCAGAATCCTGACTGGATTCTCTTTCTTCTGAGTAAGTCCCATCCTTGATGTCTTTCCAATCCTAGAGACGTTTTTTCCTGAAACAATGTCCACAGATAGTCCCTATAGTGCTGCACATGTTACTTCTGTTTTTAACTCTTCTTAGTTTGGGGCAGTTTAAGAGAAGGCAGAAGTATGGGGCAGAGTGAGGGGTGAGTTGTGGGGATTTACTCATCCTGGCCTCAGGCCAGATCTGGGCTGGAAAGTGAGCAACTTTATAAGCAGGACGTAATGAGGGTGGGGTAGCAGGTAGCTGCCTAGAAGCAAATGGCCCATATGTTGTGAAGTTAAAGACGATACCTGTGTGAAGCCCAGCCTGAAAGCAATTCACAGAGAGGAATCTAGAAACTGCAGGGACCTTAGGGCTAATGCGTCCACCTTCACTGCTCCAGCCTGCTAGATACTCCTTGGGATCTTTGCCTGAGGTCACAGAACAGGTAGTTGAAGCTATGAGACAAGCACCTCATGGGCTTTGGGGCCTGGGTTCTATTCCTGCAGCCATCCCTTAGTCGCTCTGTGACACTGGGTAAGTTAACTAACCTCC
Organism: Aethalodelphis obliquidens; assembly: GCF_003676395.1. Taxonomy (NCBI): domain Eukaryota; kingdom Metazoa; phylum Chordata; class Mammalia; order Artiodactyla; family Delphinidae; genus Aethalodelphis; species Aethalodelphis obliquidens. Next base: position 1,698,864 of record NW_020838060.1, read on the forward strand.
AAATCCTCCGTTTCCCTGTCTGTAAAATTCTGTCCTGCCTCATAGGGCTGTTGGGAGGTTAAATGAGAAAATGCACATTACGGGCCTAGAACAGAATCACATGCAGAGCAACTGCTTCATAAACGGTGATGGTATAGTCAGCTCCCAGTAGCCCCACTGGCCGGGTGCTGGGACAGCTCCCTCACACGAACAAGGGAGAAGTGGAGGTCTGGAGTGTGAGGCTGCACGTCCTCAGCCTTCAGAAGGACAGGGCTGGATGCGGGAGAGAGGCCTGCTGACCTGCTTTCTTCCCTCTGTGCCCAGCTCTACAGCGCATTCCAGAATTAAGCCCAAAAGAAGGGCAGAAGAATAGGATCATGAAGCCGTGATCAGTGCCTGGACACTGCTCAAAGGCAAGGGCTGGGCCTTCCTGATAGAGTTTCCTCTCCCAAACCTCACTCTCCTCACATCCCTCCCACCCCGTCCCCGATCCATCCCCTACCTTCAACCTCCCAAGACACTTATTTGATGCTTTTAAACTTTTTCTTTATTTAGACAGAAAAGACCAACTCTTTAAAAGTAAAATGCAATAAATAAATAAGTTAAGCATAGAGAAGTGTCTGAAACGGACTCCCCACTCTCCCCGGACCACTCCCACCCCCACCCCATTTCTCTTCCCTAAAACCTCTTTCTAGAGAAAATGATCAGGTAATAAACCCCTTTAGCCCGCCCCACACCCCTCCTCCCAAATACCCAATTACCCCCCAAAGCAAAGGGAGAACTCAAGAGAGAGAGAAAATCCAAGGGAAACATTGTCTAAACCCCCAGAAAGAGAAATGGCAGCGTCCGGGCTGGGCCGGGCTGGATAACGCACGGGTGGTAGTGCTATTTACACGGAGGGGCCAGCAGAGACTGTAAACATTTTTAGGGGTTTGGGGGAGGTCTTTTCCTCGTGAAAGGAGGAGGGTCTCTGTGGCTGACTGGCGGAGAGGCAGCCCTCAGGGCTCCTCCACGTTCTCCTTGGAGGGGGCCCTTGGGGGAGGCAGTGAGTTTTAGGGCTGGGAGCCCAGGGTTCAGGGATATCCTACCTCGAGCTGAGGGTGGCCACAGGGAGTGTGACAACCAGCTTCTGAGAAACCCCGAATATGGGGGCGAGGCTGGGGCGAGGGTGGGCAGGGAGCATGTGGGAGGCCCCTGCTGCCCTCCCGGGCCGCACAGGTAGAAGAGGCCCGCTGCTGGGGGAGGCAAGTGCGAAGGCTGGGCGCAGAAGGCCCGTCACAGGAGCCCCAGCAGAAGGCAGATACCCCAGAGCCTTCGAGCCTGTTCCTTGCTCCCTCACAAAGGCCAAAAGGGCACCTGGGAGGAAACAGGCCCTTCGGGGAGGCGGGGTGGTGGGAGTGGGCCGGTGTCCTGTGCCCCCAGGGCCATGAAGCAGCGTTTGCCCCAGAGCCCAGTCAAGGCCCAGGGCGGATGTGCAGAGAGGGCTGGGGCCAGTCGTGGGGCGAGGGGGTGAGGCGCCCCTTCCTCTGGTGTCTCCAGGCCTGTGAAGGAAGGAAACGTGGGTGAAGCTGTGGAGAAGATGGCAGCTGAGGCAGGTCCCAGGCCCTGGGTGAGGAGAGGGAGCTGGGGCGGCTGAGGAAGGCAGGTCATCAGAAAGGCCTCCGTCCAAACTGAACCATCCGGCCCCCCAGCCATTCGACAAGGGGCAGGGATGGAGGAGACGGGAGGGAGGGACGAATGACACAAGAAACCAAAGGATATTAGGAAGGAAATACTCAAACAGCCCGTGAGGGAAGGAACATGGAAGATAACGGAGACAGGGACTAGAGGAGGAGGGGCAAAGAAATGAGACAACAAACAGGCAGGCAGAGGTGACTCAGAGAAAGGAGGAGGGTGCAGTGTCGGGACAGACACCTGGAAAAAGAGCAAGGGGGCATCCGCAAAAGGGCGGCAGAGCAGGCCAGGGTGGAACCAGGGCTGGACTTAGGGCTGGAGTCTACTGGGGGCGAGCGAGACCCCCCAGCCCCTAGGGGGCGCTCTCATTCCTTTTTGGAAAGGAACAAAGAAAGCGAGAGAGAAATGCACGGAACACAGACCACAGTCACCAACCACTGTTGACCAAGCACATCCCGCGAGCTGCCCCCGGCCCTGACTCTGGGCTGGGGGGCGCTTCCCTCCGCGGACCCCTCCCCAAATAACAAACAATCGGCTCCAAAGACAACACGCTCGTTCCATGCAACTTACAGGGGCCCGGAGCAGGGGTCCGGGGATGGGGGCTTCGGCCGACAATGGACACGGGCCCTGGGCTGGGGGGCCCCCAGGGTGGGAGGAGTTAAGCAGCCAGGATTGGGGGGAAAGGGGGAAAAACAGAAAATGTGGGGATTGTTCTTGGGTTGTTTTTTTTTTCAGGGGTTTGGTCCAAAGGAGATTAAACAACACAAAAGTAATGAAAGCTCACAGCTCTGTGGCCATGAGGTTGGCGGCTGGCGGGCAGTGGGGAGGAGGGGACCTGTTAAGTGAAATTCACAGGCAGTCCAGCATTCCAGCTGCCTCCACCTGAACCAAAGCTGCTCCCCAGAGCCCTGACACTCGGACTCCCCCCAGTCTGTTCTGTGTACTCTCCCCTGTCCCGTGGGTCTGCTGCCACATGAGGGAAATCACCTGGGGTCCAGGGCACCGGGACCTGATGTCCCCACTTCTCAGGCCAACAGATATTCTAGGAGCCAGTGATTCTAGGACCCTCCAGTACCCTAAACCAGCCCCCTATTCCCCAAACCCTACTCCCCTAATTCTACTCCAACCTAAAGGAAAACCAGAAAAAGAGACACACAAGACACATGGACACTGACCAGACAAACGAGACCAGATATTGGGGAGGTTCTAGGGAGTGGACACAGACATATACAGACCTGGCTCTCTCTGGGGTCACAGTGTGAGTGTGTGTGCACACGCGCATGCATGTGTGTGTGCGTGTGTGTGTGTATGTGTGTGAGAGAGCGAGAGAGAGAAAGTGAAAGAGAGAGAGACTTGGGTGATTGAAAAACAGCTGAGGAAGCTGCTGCAGATCCCTGCCTCCAGTGCCCAGAGTCAGGGGTGGGCATCCCTGAGGGTGGTGGGAAAGGGGGTGGGGGCAGTCCAAGTGAGGGCCCTGGCTGCCATGTGAAGGGGCTGCAGAGGTCACAGGACGGGAGCGGGACCCACCTGGGGCCCTCAGTAGGGCCGGTTGGCATCCTTAGGCCGCTTTAGCTGGACTTTGAGGCGCTTCATGCCAATCTGGAAACCGTTCATGGCCTGGATGGCAGCCTGGGCACTGGCCGGATTGTCGAAACTCACAAAGCCTGAGGTGAGAGGGGCATAAGGCCTGGCCCAGCGCCAACCCCCCCCCGCCCCCCCCAGCCCTGCCCCACTGTCCTGTGCTTAGGCCGAGGCCTGCTCTTTGCTTTCCCGTCACCACCCTACTTCCTCCAGGTCTCCCAAATGCCCGGAAAACTGCCCAGCACACAGGAGGCTTTCGGTAAGTAGTTGTTGGTTGACAGGCTGAGTGAATGGGTCCAGTCCAGCCTCTCACACACCCTGGGACATTCCTTTCAGCATTCTTTGAGGGGCGGCAGCCCCTTCCTTGGCCTGGGTAGCTCAGAACCTGCCTTTTGAAACCTCCACTCCGGACCCTAAATGACTTCTGAAGCCCAGAGGACAAGCACGTCCCCTTTCTCCCCTGAAGCAGCCTTTCAAAGAGTGAAGGCAGCTAAACCCTGCTCCCTAAGCCTTCCTTTTGACAACTGAACTTCCCCAGTTCCCGAGCCTCTTCCAATCCTCACAGAGCATGGATCTGACCAGTTCTTAAGGAGAAAAGATGTGGTTTTCTGGAGGAAGAGATGGGCCTGGGCCAGCAGCTGGTATGGGATGTCAGGAGTGTAAAAACTGGTCCTTTCAGACTCTTGGACAATCTGGATTTCAACTACTGGGTCCATTGCAACCATAAGTGCCTGCAAATGCATCAGATCTTGACCTCATCTGGAGTTTGGCCAAAATGTGCTATATTTTATCTTTTAGATCATCATATTCTTACCAAAACACTTGCTCTGATTGGTGGCCCGGTCAACAAAGACTTTGGCTGAGATGACGTGGCCAAAGGGGACAAACATCTGGAGGATCTCTGAGTCAGTGAACTCCTGGGGCAGGTGGTAGATGAAGATGTTGCAGCCATCAGGGCCTGGGTGGCAGTGGAGACAGAAGGAAGAGCTCAGTGACTGGGAGACAGACTCAAGGTACAGGGGGCTGGGGAAGGCAGCCCCCAACATGTGGGCCAGGGCGCCAGCCACCTCACCTGCCCCCCTCCCCCCAGTTTCATCCCCACACAGGGGACCAGAGCTGGCCTTGGAGCCCACGGCAAGGGCACCCCAGCCCTGAAGGCTCTTGGCTGGGACTCCCCGCCCAGGCCGCACCTTCCCGTTGCTGCTGCTGCTGCTGCTGCTGCTGCTGCTGCTGCTGCTGCTGCTGGGGGGGAGGCGGAGGCTGCTGGGCCACCAGGGCGGGAGGCTGTGGGAACGCGGGCGCCACCAGGCTGTAGGCTGCCGGGTAGGCTGCTGCGGGGGGAGGACAGAGAGAGCTAATGGGGTTCCTGAGAGGCCCCTGCCCCACCTGGCCCTCCCAGCCACCCCAGTCCCCCTCTCCCTCGCCCAGGCCGATGGAGTGGACAGGGCCGAGAGGTGTCAGAGGGGGAGCTGCCTCAGACCGTGCCCGTAAAGGCGTGTCCTCACAGGTATGGCCTGCTGGGAAGTCTGACGGGGTGGCTGGCAGACAGCACGAAGCCCAGGCCCAACTTCTGGGCCTCTTTTGCTCTTACCAACCCTTCCACCCAGGCCGGGGCCTGCGCTGGGGCTCCTCACCTGTATAGTGCTGCATCCCCGCGTAGGCCTGCTGCAGGGGGTCCACGGGGGCCGCGGGGCTCTGGGCTGGGGAGAGCAGCACTGACCGTGAGGGTGGGGCTGGGATGCTGCTGGGAGCCCCACCAGTGCCTCTTGGAGCAGAGGTCAGGCAGGTGGGGAGGAGAGCCTCATGGGAGAGCATGGGATGTGAAATGAGAGGGTGGAAATGCACAGAGCCGTAGGGAGAGGGGAGAGCCTGGCGTTAGCAAGACTTGAGTCTGTGACTGGCTGTGCAACCCTGGACGAACTCACTTCGCCTCTCTGTGCCTCAGCTTCCCTGGCTGAGACCAGGAAGGAACATCCCTGCCCAGGGTGACAGAGCAGGAAAAAGCGCCGTTATCACCCCACAGCCTGGAGAGGGAAGGTGTGTCATGCCTGCCGGCAGTGAGAGCGATAGCTGGGGCGGTTGCTGGGGAGAGGGGTGGGTAGGCAGAGAACCCCACCTGGGTAGGGGTGAACCCCGTTGGGATACAGAGCATCAGGGGCAGGCTGCCCAGTGGGCTGGGTGGGCACCGGGCTGTAGCCGTTGACGCCCAGGGCAGCAGGGATTGCAGAGACGGGCGTGGCAGCGATGGCAGGAGGGGTGCTGGTTCCTGGGGAAGAGAAAGCGGCAGAGACAGAACAGAGAAGCAGACACACACATACACACAAATGCAGAGAAGCAGTCAACAAGTCTGAGGGCAGAGGGGAGGAAGCAGGCTACTCTCTGACCCCTGAACCCCTCCCAGCCCCCATGGCTTCCCTGAGTGATGCCCTGTGCCCCCCTCCCCTCCCCCACCACGTGGTAGCTCCCCTGACCTGCCCCACTCACACCCAGCTCAGCCCTGCCTGGACCTTACCTGAGGATGGGGTGATGGGGGTGGCGATGAGGCCATTGGCATTGATGGCGGCCATGTGCTGCATCTGCACGGCAGCCATGGTGGCCATGGGGCTGAGGTAGGCACTGTGAGCCGCTACCAGGGCCGCCTGCTGCTGCATCAGCTGGGGACAGGGGAAGAGAGGAGAGTGGGGCCAGCCCCCCTGCACCCTGGCCTGGCTCCCCTCCCAACCCTGGTCCTGGGCATTGGTGGTGGGGGCGGGGGGGGCAGGACGCTGGAGAGCGTGGGGATGGGCCCGGCCCAGCACGGGGAGGAGGGGTTGGGGGGCGTGAGGGCAGGGCGGGGGGTGGCGGGCAGTGCTCACGGCCTGGGTGTAGGCGCTGTAGGCTCCGAACTGGAGGGCGATGGGGCTGAACATGCCCAGCTGGGTGGCCACCTGCTGCATTCGGCGGAGACCTCGCTCCTTCTCCGTGTCAGCAAACTTCACCACCAGGCTGGACGAGGCACCCTGGGCACCGGCCCCCCATGTGGTCAGAGGGACAGAGTCGGGGTCTTTCTTCCCCAGAGCCCTCACGTCCTGGCCTCAGTTCCACCACGCGTGGCTTGGCCTCTTTGGGAGGGCAGCCATCATTGTGCCTATGTCAAAGCGGGGAGACTTTCATCCCACCCTCCCCCTGTGCCAGACTGTGCAAGAGACTAAAAAACGTAGAGGAATGTGCTGGGAAAGGGAAAGTGCTCCCAGAATGCAAAGGGCAGTCCTGGCTTCTCCATGAAGATTCTGAGCCGGAAATCCTCCCCAGGGTGGATCAAGCCACAGCAAACGTTTAACCTCAAGCTCGTCTTGCCTGGTAGCTACCCCACCCCCTTACCTCACCCCATGCTCCCACATCCCAGTCCTCACGGTGTGCTCAGGGATGCAGCCTCAAAGTTTCATACCAGCCTATGCCAAATAAAAACCAGCCTGGAACATTTGCAAGGACTGTTGTGGAATCCTAGGGTCTGGAACGCAGTTCTCTATCTGATGCTGCCCAGGTCCCTGCTAAGTGTTTGCCCAGCCTCTGCTGGAGAACCTCGAGTTATAGGAAGCTCACCTCCTTGGGAGCTAGCTAGTTCCTTCTGAGAGGTTTGTTCTGCTGGGGGAGCCCTCTGCGAGATCAGTCAGCTGACCCACTGCTAATGTGTGGGGCAGCAGGATGAATGTGCAGAGGGCACGCGGGGCCTCTAAGCAAGTGTCCCGATGCCCAGCCAGTGAGGCGGGGGGGGGGGGGGGATGCGATATGGGAAGGAGGGAGAAGAGGTGAGAGGTGACCAGGGCTGAGGGCTGGAGGAGGCAGGAGAGGAGGGGCTGGGAGATGTTATTGGAAAGGGGAAGCTGTCCCTAAGAGGTTTGATTCTTCTGCCAGAAAATTCTTTTTGAATAATAGTCATTCAATAATAGGCAGTCCATTCTGGATAGTAAAGACCCTATCCAAAACGGACTGCGCCCTCTGAGCCAGGGTCTGGCATGGGCCCAGCCAGGCTGGAAGAGGCCTGAGGGCTGGGGCAGCGGGACTCACCGGCAGGGTCCGGCTGCTGTGAAGGGTGTTGATGGCGGCCTGGGCCTCGGCGTGAGTCTGGAACTTCACGAAGGCGCAGCCTGGAGAGTTCAAGAGGGAGGAGGAAGGGGTGAGTGCCCACCCTTGAGGGCCCCGACAGTCCCCATTGCCCACGGAACCAGTGGGGGAGGGGCAGGAAGGCGGAATGCCCGGCGGGGAAGGGGTATCTGTGGGCTACCTTTGCTGGTGCCGTCTGGGCCCCGGAGCACAGTGCACTCGTCTATGGTCCCGAAAGGCTCGAACATCTTCCGGACGTCCTCATCTGTCTGCTGCTTCCCTAGCATCCCCACAAAGAGCTTCCGGTCTTCTGGCGGGTAGGGCACAGGAGGAGGGGCAGGTTCAGGGCCTCCAGGCTGCTTTCCCAGCCCTGCTCCAGCTTGGGACAGGCAGAGAGACCCCTCCCCTTCGCCTTCAGCTCTTCCCTGGAACTCCCCTCACCCCTGACCGATGGCTCTAGGGCGTGAAAGAAGGGATGGTTGGGGGATGGGCTGCAGATACATAGACTGTGCATACCAGTTCTGAAGGACTGACTTGCACTCCACTCTGGGCCTCAGTCTTGCCGTCTCTGCAATGGGCTGGATCACATCCCCTCTGGCCACCCTGACTCCTATGCCCATCTTGACTGGGAACCCTTCAGAATTCTCAGACTTTCTTCCTCAGAAAGCCTGCCCCTCAGCTACTCCAAGTCCTAGGCCTGCGGACTGAGGGAGAAGGATTGAGTCCCAAGGTACAGAACCTACCTCCTCGGCTCTCGCTGTCGGCTGGCTTGACCTGGATCGGCCTGTTCATCTAAAGGAAAGAAGAGAAAGCAACTGCTGGGGACCTCCTCTGACCACCCCAGGAGGCCTCCCCAGGCCAGGACCTGTGGAGAGGCTAGAGGGAGTAAGCCCCAGGCCCAGCCCTCCAAAGTGCTGATGGGAAGGGAGGGATGGGGCTTAATCTTGTTTAGGATTGGACCTGAGGGGATTAGAGGTAGTGGAAGGAGAGGATGTAGAGGAGGATGCTCCTGGGGCACGACTCTAAGCTCAGGTAGGGCCCCAGATGATTTGGCCAGGGAGAGGTGCTGCCCTCCTTAGGGGGAGAGTGGGGCTGCCCATAGGACCCGGGTCCTGAGTTAGAGCCCAACTAAGGGCTGTTCAGCAAAAGCTGCCTCAGTTCTACAAAGTAGGAGCAACAGAGGCCACCCCCTCAAGCAGCCCCAAGGAAGACTCTAGACTGAGGGAGACCCCACAGATGCCCCGACTTCCTTCTGACCCCTAGAGGTGTGTTTGCCTCTCTTTCTGCCCCCCTACACCCCTTGACCCCTGGGGGAAGGCACTCGGGCAGCACAAAGGGAGCAGATGCCCAGTCTCCGTGGCAACGGGAGAATGCGCGCCATGGCAACCGCCCACTCAGCCTGATTTATCCGTCCCCGTCGCCCAGGCGACCATGGTGACGTCATCACTTGTGCTGCTCCACACACCCGGAGAAGGAGTGGAGAGGGGGGGTGGGAACAGGGTATGCTGGGGGTGGAGGATTTGGTGGGGGCTGGGAGGTGGGGGAGGGGCCCAGGAGAGCTTCCTGATTCTGGAGGGAGGCGCTGAGCAGGCCCTGCAGGGGCCATACTGTCCAAGCTCCTGCCTTCCTCCTCCAGATCAAATCCTTGATGTCTCACCGCCAAGACAGCTCTAAAGGAGGAAATGCTGTCCTGTGCTCTTTCGCGATTCTCCGGGTACCCAGAAGTCCTCCTGAGCTCTACCCTCTCCCTACTCCTGCAGCATCTCCCTTTGTTCAGCCTCCAGTGGAAATGCAGACAGTTCCCCACTCCATGTTCCTGTCTGGTAAGAGGACTTGGGAATGACTCCTGCAGGTTGATTTCCTTAACCAGTGTGGGGAGCATCTTAGGAACTGGAGAGGGAGGGAAGGACTCAGTATTTCACATCTGAAAATATTTTGCTGTTGAAGGCTTTGACCGCTGGGGCCACACCTGGCCACCCCACTCATCTGATGGTGGGGCAGCCCTAGTTCTAGTGACCAAAAAAATAAGTAAACAGAAGAAAACATTCATCCAAATTCTGAGGTGGGGCCAAAGTTACCCTCAGGAAAGGCACTGGACTTCGAGGACTGGCTCTGCCACTCACTGGCTGGGTGACCTTGGACAAGTCATTTCTCTCCTCTAGGCCTCAGCTTCCTCATCTGTAAAATGGGCTGGATCAGGCGATCTAGAGTCAGGTTCCCCTCAGCTCTAGTATTCTAGCCTTGAGGTCTTGTGTGTCAGCACTTAACACAGAGAAGTGCAGAAATGATAGTTGCCCCTGCCCCTTCTCACACTGCACCCTGTTCCCAGGTGTCACGCCATGCCAGTCAGTCTGGCTGGACTCTGCAGGTGAGGTATTTTCAGCCCGGATCAAATCTAGGCCCCGCCTCAACCACTACTTCCTCCCTGTCCACCCCTCCCCCCCAATCTCTGGATCTGAGAGCAGCTGGGGGTGGGGGTGGGGGTGGTGGAGGGGGAACAGTCACACAAATCCTCCGGCCAATCTGCCCCAGCTTTATCCTCCACCAATCTGGGATTATCCCATCGGAGGTTCAATCTCCTCAGGAGCGCGTGTGAGTTTGTGTGTGTGTAGCAAGGGGTGGGGGCCAGACACTCAGGACTCTTGGTCCTTCACTCCCCTTCTCTCCCGTACTCCAGTCAAAGCCATCAGGAAGTCCTCTTACAGGCAGGTCAGCAGCCAGCCCCCCAGCTCCCACTACAGGAGAGGTAGGATTGGAGTCACAGCTTCGAGGAATTCTTATGCTCGGCACTAACCCCTTCCCAACAGGCCCCTGGGGATTTGTTGCTCTAGCTGGGGATGGGGAACCTGGGATCCAGGGAGAAAGGATGGTGTTCCCTCCCTGCAAGGCTCCCAGGCACAAAAATAGCATATCAATAAGTATCCACAGCTGACATGGATTCGCACAAACACACACACAAGTGCGCAGACCACAGCACAGACCACGTTGACGGAAGGCTCTCCCCACTCCCTCACAGACAGACTCCTCCCTCAGTGGCCCCCAGTGCCCCGTTCCCAGCCTCTCCTCCTTGGCCTGGCACTTCCTGTGGGAAGCTCGGCCTTTGTTAGCTCAGCTCGGGCACACCTGCCTCCTCCCCTGAGTCCAGCTGGACCCTGTTTACCGGGCAACCTGGCGCCGGGCGCCTCTCTTCCCTAGCTACCACCCGCCAGGTGATAAGCCCTCCCCAGGGCCTCCCAAAGAAGAAGGGGCTATTTATACTCCTACCAAGTATCCCTGAGGCCCCTACCAACATGGTCACTTGTAAGTAAGTCCCTCTCACCAATAGCTAAGACTCCACTTCCAAGAAGAGCTCCCCATGCCCACAGATCTAATTTTCCTGAGGGCACAGGCCTGGTGCCCTGCCACTCCCGACTCCAGACTTGCGCCTGGTGTCCCAGACCACACACAGGTCCTCTCCATGGAGCCAGAATCCACCTGCCCAACGGCAAGATGACGGGGAGGACCCATGTCCCCAGAGTGGGATTTTGGCCCAAGTAGAGGGGGAAGCGCAGGCCAGACAGGGGTCCTTCCCACCACCACCTCCAGGAGGTCACACCCTGCTCCTAGGAAGAATCCAGGGACCTGTGACAGAGCCTCTCCTGGGAACTCTTAGGGGAGAGAGAAGGAAATGCGGTTCCATGGCCATAGGCCCAGCTCCCATTCTTTCTCTCTGCAGCCTGAAGCGTCACTCAAATATGGTGGCATCTTCCGGATTCTGAGCTGACAAAGATGAGGAGAAAGGAGAGCGAGTAAATGCCCCCATTAGAGAAAGAACCTGCAGTCAGGGCACGGAGATTAGACAGTAGGAGGAACTTCCCAACACAGTTGTGCAAGAGCGGGCACACTGGACACACACACACACACACACACACACACACACACACTCAATGACTGTCTGAGGGGAAACACTGCTGCCAGAAAGGCAGGTGGCTGAGAAAAGATCTGGGGGCACAAAGGGTCAGGCAGAGCTTGGTTATAGACATCTGCTCCCCCAAACCCCCAGCACGGGGGGGCCCCTTGGATGATAGAACCCCTCATTTCCTACTAAAGGCTCTGTCAGGTGCCTCTGGATTCTGTCCCCTGGGGCAAGGGCCAAAGTGGAGGACTCAACCTCACCTGGGAGCTTGGGGCAAGGCTCGACAATTATTAACTGGGGCTCTCTTCTCACTCGCCTCCCACCCTGGGCCTTATTACCTCAGGAAGAGGAGGCAGCGCCTTTCCACACCCAGGGCGTAGCCCCGTCTGAGCCACACAGGCAGCTGGAGGGGGACAGAGCCAGGGCAGAAGCCCCCAGCTGGCACAGATGGCCCTGGGGCTCCTGTGCACCCGGCGCCGTCTCTCTCACCCATGTCCCCACTCCAGTACCCCTGCTTTCTACCTTCTCCCTTGTCCCTCTCTGGTTTCCGCAGGGGCTCTGAGAGATAGGAGACAACAGAAAAAGAGAAACGGCAATGGAAATGAAAGCTGATTTGTGGGGGGCCTCCCCAGAGGAAAGAGAGAGGAGAGTTGTGAGGTCATGTGATGGGAACAGGGCTTCATGTGCCCAAACACACACACACACACACACACACACACACACACACGCTTCTTAGAGCCCGAGCCTGCTCACACATACACAGATCCTTAACTCTGTGGGCGATGGCTCTTCTGGGCTACCTTGCCCCCGACCGGATAAGATAGTGGGGTGAAGGTGGGGAGCTGGCAGCAGATCTGCTTTCCTATAGTGGTATTTAGGGTTGAGGGCCACAGAGGGTCACAGAGCCATGGAGGGGGTGAAGTTGGGAGTGGTGGAGACAGTTCTAATTTTCCTAGATCCCCCCCGCCACCCTTCCCATCTGTTTTGTCTATTTCTCTCCCAGGAAGAGCTAGAGGATCGGGCTCCATCTCCATTCCCACACGAGGGAAGGAGAAGATGTGACAGGTGTGTCTCCAGCACTCAGACTGTGTTTAGCAAATGTTGGCTGGAGGGAAGGGTGGAGTTAGCTCTCAAGAGGTACTTTCCAGGGAAGACAACAGAAGCCGATAGATACAGAAAGGGAACGGCACATCCCTTCCCCACAGGATGGGTAACTGGGGGGCAGTCTGAGATTCTTTATTCCTGTCCGTGCCAGCCCAGGCCTGGGATGAGCTGCAAGGCTGCCTGGGAAGAAGACAAAGAGCTCTGACCTTGCAGGAGGGAGGCCACGTCAGAGGCACCCCCTGCCTCCCTGGGCACACTTGGTGGGGTCAGGCCTGATCTTCCACACTGATGGCTGCCCCTGCCCTTGTCTGCTGCCCGCAGCCCCCCTCTGCAGGGCTTACTCCCAGCCCAGGCCCACCAGGCCCTGACCACCCTGATGCCCTGTGGCACTGTTCCCGCGGCTTTTCCTGGGAGAGGCGAGGTGAGCCTGTTCGACCTCAGAAGTCAGCACAGAGATGCCAGGCGGGCAGGCACCAGCTGCCCATCTCTGGCCGCAGGCACCCCTCCCCCATTTCACAGGCAGATTTCCTCCCCAGAGCCAGAAAGAGTGCCTGAGTGCCTCCTGCTCACTCGGCCCTGCACTTGGTGTCCAAAGTCTTCTCCCCATGCCTCCCAACCAGCTAAGTCCCTCCTCTGAGTGCTGCCCCAGGGGCAGGTTGGGAAGTGGGGAAAGGGCTACCTCTGCTCTTTGCAAGGGTTATATCTACTCTGCTCATCGCTGTTTTCCTTCTCTCTTGGTGAGAAGAAATGCGTGCATCTTCAGCAAGGAGGCGGGGTGCTACAAGGAGGCAGGGGCTTCCCGGTGATGAGAGGAGGTGGAAAATACACTCAGTGTCTTGGGAAGGTGGTGCCCCTTCTAAGGCCCTTCTCAGCCCCCTGGCCTTGAAAAGGCCGGGACTCACCCCTGGAAGCGTCTTCTGTTCGTGCAGGGCGCTCTGGGCCTTCAGGGCTGAATCGCGGGCACAGTATGTCAGGAAGGCACATCCTGAGGAGGGGCAGGGGCAGAGAGACCGGGTCGGGGGTAAGTCCCCGGTCTCCCCTCCCTAAAAGGCCCCCTACCCCCCACGAAACTGAGGACTGGGAAGCTTGTCCCTTCTTGCCACCTTCTGCCTGCTGGGGTGGGGAGGTGTCTGAGAGGGGGTGCACATTCGTCCCCGGAGTCCCTGGGCTGATGAGCACAGGGCAGAGACCCCGAGACCAGGAGGCTTACATGGTGGGGTGATGGAAGAGGGAGAACGCCTGGGCTGTGGGAGCTGGGGCTTTGTGTGGGGGGAGGAGAAGGGGCATGTGATCTCCAGACAAGTACGTGTGGTGTGGTTTTCTCTCTTCCTTAGCTGGTCTCCTTTCCCCTTTCTCCTTTGCCTCCACCTCCCTCCATCTTGGTCATCATCAGCCCTCTCCTCTCCCATTTTCTCTATTTCCTCCTCTCTCTCCAGCTCCATGGGAGGCAGGTGGAGGGTGGAGAGCTGACTAGAGAAGGAAAGGGAAGAGTGGGGAGCCGGAGTCCCTGGGCCGGTGGAGGGGGAGGCAGCGTGGCCCCTCTGACTCCCAGTGTCTGGGGCTCTCCAAGGCCTGACCCCAGGCCTGACCCTGCTTAGCTGCACAGCCCTTTGGCCTGAGGCACATCCTCTTTCACCCCCAGCTCCCTTAACTTTCGAGTCCCTACGCTTCCCAGATCTTTACCAATCTCTGTCCTACACTGTTTCCCAGGTCCCCCTCTTTAGTTCTGGAGCTGCCCTGCCCACTCCACGAACATCCACTCTTTCCAGGTTGAGCACCTGACCCTGTGTCCCGACCCCATCCCAATAGTATCTGAGGCTACTAAGACTCTCAGTCTTGTGCGTGCTGCCCCCCTCCACACACACACCGCTGCCCAGCTCCTTATCTTTCAAACCAGCTCTCTCGTTCCTCCATCCTTCCTTGAGTTCATCCACATCATCCCCCTTAACTTTGGGGTCCACATCTCTGCAGCCACCTGGACAACTCTTCCCCCAGAGAGGCTCTCCTTGGTCCTCCACCTGGGGTCTCCTGCTCACCCTAGCTGAGTTCTCTTCTAGCTCCTCCATCCACACTCCCCAGCCCATGAACTCTTTTCCTTCCAGATCAGCCTTCTCCAGCCACTCCATCCCTCCAGCCTGGCTTCCCCACCTCCTCCCAGCCTCCCAACCTCCCAGCCCACTCCCTGAAGCCTCTCCAGCCTGGCCTGACCCCTCACCCTTGTGCAGCCCGGTGTACTTGTCCTTGATGACAGTCAGCTCGAAGATCCGACCAAACTGTTCGAAGATGGGTTTCAGGTCCTTTTCCTCCAGATGCCTCGGTATCTGCCCCACAAACAGCTTGATGGCATCCGGTTCCTTCATTGGGGCGGCCCAGGAGAAGGGGCCGAGGGGAGCAGGGAGAGGCCCGAAGGCCAGGGGGAGCTGCCCAGCAAGGAGGCAAGTGGCTGGGGCTGGCTTTCCCTTTGGCCTCAACCACAGTGCTGAGCGGAGGGGCCGCTCTTCACACAAAGGAGGCCCAGGGAGTTGAGGGCTCGGGGTCAGGGGTCTAGGCAGACACTGTCATGCCACCAGGGGGCATAGCCCAAGCAAACGATCTCCCTCCCAGAGATCTGGCAGATATCCCAGGATGGGGGGCAGTGTGGCCAAGACCTGGAGGGTTAGGGTGGTAGCAGGGGCGCTGGGAACTAGGGGTTGAGATTAGAGCTGGAGGTGGAGGAAAGGGCCTGAGGAGGGTGATGGGGTTGCAGGCTGAGGGGTTAGGGTCCTGGTATGGTTGCCAGCAGCGTTGGGGGGGGCACTCCTGATGTGGGGCAGGTGGAGCTCTCGTTGGCTTCCCTGGGAGGACACCTCCCCTGTGGCTGATCCTTCTGCTGGGTCCGAAGATCCCTGATGCCAGATGCTTGATCTCTGATGGCGGCAGGGCGCCGGGGGTCCCTTTGGCCCTGCCGCCTCCCTTCAGGTCCTCCCCTCAGCCCCCCTCCCACCCCCCCCCCGGTCCCCGGGCCTGGGCTGCTGCTGGCTGCTCCCGCCGCTGGGGCTGCCTGCTTTCCCGGTCACCTGGGTCCCGGAGCTCTGCTCTCCGGCCGCGCTCTCCTCAACAAAAACCTCCCCCCTCCACACCCCCCTCCCCACTCCCACCTCCTTTCCCCTGACATCAGTGATGTCAGTCTCAGGGGTGGAAGACAAATTCTCTACCCTGGAGAGGGACGCACAATCCAGACAAGAGCCACGCCCTCTTCCTATCTCCTTCCTCTCTGACTCCCTTCCCACCCCCAGAAGAGCAGCTGGTCCTGTTGATAATAACCCTTCCCCCATCTTACTCCCTAATCACGAGTTGGGCAAGGCACTAAGATGGAGAATTTATAGAGGAGCCCTAAGGTGGGGTCCATTGTTCCGGGGGCTGGAGCTGTCCCCGGTGCTGGAAGAGAAGACCCAGGAGAGGGGAGCAGGGGGGAGGAAGAGAGAGGAGCTGGCATCTGGGGAGACTGAGAGTGGGGAGCCAAGGGAAGAAAACAGGGAAAAGAAGATGGCATAGAGATGGCTGGGCAGATTAGGGGCGGGTGGGGAGAAGGGTGTAGCTGGGGAGGGAAGCAGGTCGCAGAGCCTGGGGGAAAGGGCAGAAGGGACCCAGAGAGAAAGATGGAAAGGGGGCTGTGGAAGAGAGAGCAGGGTGAGATGAGTGCAGAGAGGGAACTGTGTTTTCCAGAAAGGGAATCAAGAAAAACTCGATCTTGCTGGCATTTGCCGACGCCCCCTTCTCGCCCTCTGGGGCGTTTGTGTGTATAAGTGCGTGGGCAGGGAGGCAGCAGTGGTGACAGCGGGAGCTCGCACTTGGAAGCTGTTTGAAGACCAGGACACTGTTTAATTCAGCTTTTACTGTTCACAGTGTCCAGCACAGTGTCTTGTTCACACGTAGTAGGAGCTTAACAAATATTTCTCGAATAAGTAGTCAATGCCAAGAACCTCTGATGAGAGTAGATTCCTGATTCCTTCAATGGGCAGAATCACAGCTGGCAAGTTCCCCTTTAGGGCAGAGGAAACCCCCAAATTCCTTCCTTCTGCTTCTCCCCTCCCCCCCACCCCAGTTATGTTCCCTGACTGGGACTCTCTAATTGAGTCAGGTAACAAAGAGGGATGAGGGAAGCATATTTGGGGGCCATTACTCCCCTAAACAGTTAAACTTCTACAGATGATCAGTTTGCCCTGTGATGTCGAGGGAGCTTGACCCCTCTGTACACTGGGCTCACTCACAGCTCCCCCTCAATGCAGGGAGTGTCTGCTGGCATCAAACCTCTTGGACGGGGCAGCCCTTGCCTGCCATCAGGTGCTCACCGACCTGGGCTCACAGCTTTTGTGGAACTCCTTGCCTCCTGTCACCCCTTCTTCACCCCAGAATGGGGCTGATGTCTCCACAGTGGTGCTGGTGTCTCTGAAATGTGTCCTGCCTGAATCCCAGCAGCCCTGCCTCAGCTCTCTGGACAGGCAGGCTTTTCTTCTGGAAGGGAATTAATAGTACTATCACTTAGATGGCTCTTACGGTGTTGGTCCGTGTCATAGGCATTGTTTAAGTGCTTTAGATTTACTAACTTGTTTAACCCTCAGCACCACCCTATGATGTAGGTTCTATTGTTATCTTCGAGTAAAGATGAGGAAACTGAGGCACAGAGAGATTAAATGACTTGCCTAAGGTCACACACTGGAAAGAGGTATAGCTGAGAGTGGAGCCCGGACAGTGTGGTTCCAAGTCCATGCGTTTAACTTCCCTGTCAAATCTCCTCTTGGGAATGGGGGGAGTGGTTGAGCCTGGTCTTTCTTCCTCTTGTGTCTTCATTTGAGCCCTGGGTGAGAGCTATCCTTCCTTCTACTGCTTGATTCTCCATTCACCACCATCCATCCTTCCCTAGCATCATTTCTGTGGCCTGAAGCCACATTCTGACAGGTATGTATGTTTGAGTGTGAGTGTGTGTGTGTGTGTGTGTGTG
Source organism: Aethalodelphis obliquidens (assembly GCF_003676395.1). NCBI lineage: Eukaryota > Metazoa > Chordata > Mammalia > Artiodactyla > Delphinidae > Aethalodelphis > Aethalodelphis obliquidens. Next base: position 1,716,161 of record NW_020838060.1, read on the forward strand.
TGTGTGTGTATGTGTAGACGTGATTACACTTCATGGTACGGATGTCCAGGTGCTCCCAATAGGGTCCTCTAAAATGGGTGGGTAGGGGGAGATGGGAGAGGACCCAGTGCAGGGTGGTCAGAATATGCGATGGCAGTGCCAGGGAGTCAAGAGTGCAAATACATCTGGAAAGTAACTTTCCACCCATCTCCCCACCCCCACTGCTCCTTCCCTTGCCTCCTAATCTGATCTTGGTATTTATGGAGATGCTAAACAGATCACGCCCTCTGAGGATGGAGCCTAGGAAGACCCCATGGCCCTGTTGATCTCATTACTCTGTGTCTTGTCAGCAGATCTGCCGCCCTGCTGCTCATTCAGGCTTGGGGCTGATCATATTAATTGAAATATTAAACATTCACAAAAATGAATTATAATGAACTCCCCTCACTCCTCCTCCCAGTCAGCAATTGAGGAGACAGCTGCAGGCAGCAAAACGCCTCCAATCCTTCGTTTAGTTTGTGGTCCCCAGACGGAAGGCTTCAGTATGAGAGGAGAGGTGGGGTTTAGGAGAGAAGATGTGGGAGCTCTCTTCAGGCCCTCCTTGCTGGGCGACTGTGGGCACCTCTCTGTTGTCCTTCAGGCTGTAGGGGAGGGAAGCCCTGTGGGGTGAAGACTGGGGGGAAAAATGACCCAGAGGCGCATACCAGGGAATTGCTCTCCAGGAGGAGGTGAGGCTTCCAACTAGGTTCCTCCAAGGTACTTTCTCTGCCCACCATCCCCAAGCTCACCCTCTTTCTTATTCTCTGCACTCAATGTTAAGATGCACTACATTAAAAGATTATTGACTTTGTAAAGAGAGAGCTCACTCCTGGTTTTAGATTCTTAGGAAACGAGACATGCTAAATAATTGGGGTACTTTTCAGAAAGGTCAAAATGTAGTGATGGTATGTGTGGGCAGAATGGCTAGTCATCAAATACTTGCTGGCCTCACTAATTGAAAACAGAGTGAAGACTTCTGTAGCAGAATCTGTGAGAGTGTACAAAGAATTGATTATATAATCTTCCTTCCCTCGAGTGGCTTCTACCTCAAGTGGAGAGGTAAGAAAGGCCAACACCATTTACAATAGTGAGAACTGAGGTGCTGTTAAAAAAAGAAAAGTAGCCTCTCTCATTTACACATATGTGTATTTGGGGTTTGGGCCATGGGATGTGGTCAGTCAAGAAAGGCTTGACTGATTCTCAAAGCACAAGAAGATCATAGTTTAGCAGAAGGAAGACGTTAATTATTTTATGCATGGGGGTGGGGGATGGAGGGAGTTGTGCATGTATATGCCTGTGTGTGTGTGTGTGTGTGTGTGTGTGTGTGTGTAGATTTGACAGTCCAGACCAGCACCATTTACTGTAATGCAAGCTGTATATATAATTTAAAAATTTCTAGTAGCCACATTAAAAAAGTGAAAAGAAAAAGTGAAATGACTTTTAATAATATATTTTATTTAACCAGTATATTCAATGTATTATTCAACAAGTTTATATGATATATCCAAAATATTCAACATGTAATCAATGTAAGGATTATTAGAGATATTTACATTTTAAAATACCAAGTCTTCAAAATCCAGTGAGTGATTTATACTTACAGCTCATCTGACACTTTCAGCAAATTTCAAGCGCTTAATAGCCACAGGTGGCTCGTGGTGACCACATTGGATGGTGCAACTTAGAAGTTCCAACACTAGCTTCTCTGGGGGCGGAGGGGTGGGAAGAGACAGGTCTTAGCCAACAGGAACTATCACGTCTGATTAACCTCTGCTCCTGCCTAAAAAAATCACTTCTGACAGATGGCAGCTTATCTACCTCTCACTATAACTCTCGCTCCTAAAAAACAATCAAAATGATTACTACCCAGATGGGGTTTCTGAGAAGAGGTTTGTAGCCCACTATTTAATTTACCTCTTGAGGTGTTTTTCCTGGCTTGGGAACTGCCAACATTTTCACTTCTTTTCCTCAGTCTTTTTTTTTGGGGCCATGTTGTGTGGCTTGCGGGATCTTACTTCCCTGACCAGGGATTGAACCCAGCCCCAGCAGTGAAAGCACGGAGTGCTAATCACTGGACCGCCGGCGAATTCCCTCCTCAGTCTTTTCTGAGAGGCAGATGGCAGAGAGACCCCCTCCCAGGCCATGGCCTAATGCTGGGCTTGTTAAGCTCTTTCCTTGCTCCTTGGGCAGTTTTCTCAAATCTGAAAAGACTGCCTCCTTTTGGGCTCTTCTCTGCCTCTCACAAGGTCTCTGCTGCTCATGATCTCCGAGGGGGTGTAGAAATTCAGCACTTGCGTGTATTGTCAGACAGCCTCCTGCCCTTTCTAGGTGCTATTTTCAGCTCTCTGGCTTTCTGTCTCACGTTCTCTTCTTAATTAGATAGCAGAAGAACACATCTTGAAGACCAACTGCCTTTCCCCTCCCCTACTCCATTGGGAGTGGGAAACATGATTTTGAATTTATAAGGAGCAGTTAATCTACACAAGAAAGTCAGTCCAAGAGGGGAAACTTCTGGCAGCATGTCCCCAGGTCCTTTCCAGCATTTTTAGTCTGAGAACATTCCTTCCTTTGTAGAACTCGGTTCATTCCATCCTATGGGGTGCTTTCATGTTGTGTTAAGAATCCAAGACTTCAGGGTCAAGTGTCTGCACTTGAAGGATGGAAGGGTTTGGCTTCCGGGCCGGTGGAAAGGGAAGAAGCCTAGATTTTCCTTCCCTACTACTAGGCTTTAAATGAGAGAGTCAGGAACCAGATTCTGGGAGACTCTGCCTTAGGAATCCCTTTTCCAGTTATGCTCTAGAGCTAAAGAAAAAACTATTTGAGGTTGGGTGGGGTCAAGAAGGGCTCATTTTCATATGCAGTCAAGATGGGAATTCAGTCCCCAAATCTGGGGAAGGGGATCCTTTTGACACCTTCTAGAGCTTACTCCTCGGCTTCAGAGTGGCCCCCTTATTGCTTCTTTCAGCCCCGCCCCCTTCTGGAGAGGGCGGGGCCAGGCCAGGGGCGGGTCCTCACCAGCCGCGCCTCCCGTCGTCTTGACGACCGCGACAAGATGGCGACCCTGCCGGGCGGGATTCAAGGGCTGTACCCCGAGGCGCTGAGCCCCGAGCAGCTGGAGAAGCTGCGCGGCTTCAAGGTGGGTGCGGCCCCCGACCTCCGCCTCCGTTAGACTGCAGCTCCCCATGGGTAAGGGCCCCAGAGAAAAGGGACGTGGAGCCTGTTCCCAGATAAAGGGGCGGAAGGCTCGGTGGGTGGGGACACACCCGGCGGACCCTAGGCTTCTGGAGCCCTGAACAGAGCCCGACAGGCGCCTGAAAGTCCAGAAAAAAACTTAAACAGGGATGGGCCAGAGAAATGGACCGAAATGACTGCCGGATACTTTAACTTAGATACAAACAAGAACTTCCCAACGGTAGAGACCCGACCTTAGTTAAGGCCCCTAAGCCTGAGCCGGAGGCAGCATTGAAGATGTTGATCTGTAAGAAGACAGATGGCTTCAATGGTCAAACGCCCAGGGAAGAGACCCGGGTTAAGTGCGCACGTTGTTTCCCCAAGCCCCCCACACCTCCAGGGCTTGAACCCTGAAATCTTTCTCCTCATGAAGCATGAGCTTTTTCTCTTGCCCTCCAGATTCAGACTCGGATTACTAATGAAAAGTACCTAAGGACCCACAAAGAAGTGGAGTTGCTCATAAGTGGTTTCTTCAGGTAGGTGGTTTTCAGACTGGCCTTGAGCAAATAGTGGAAATCTCGTTGGGGATAGATGAGTGTGAGTGACCTCTTCTTTCTTTAAACACTACTTGTTGCTTCCTTTAGGGTCTGAAGTTTAGAAAATATCCTGAGATTGAATATTTTCTAGCGCCGGGGTCTGTGGCACCCAGGGTTTTCTTGTTATCTCTAGAGGTTTCCTTCAGTTACCTCAAAATTCTCAAAAATATTAATATGCATTCACTTTAGCTCTAAGGATCAATACATACCTTCCAACACTTGGAAGAGGGAATTTGGCATTGAGAAACTCAGCAGGCAGCCATTGGGTGTAGAACCCTATTCTCTATCAGAGGCCTTTAACAAGGTCACTAGAACTTAAAAAAAATTCAGACGTCTGGCCTTTCTTTACCTGAGAACATTGGTGTGGAAAGACTCTCAAGGGTTGGAAGCCACTCCCTTGTAAGTCATGGGGAAAAGAAAACCATTTTCCACCATGTCTTGGAGCACCTTTTTCCTTCCCCCACACTGCCTTTCAGCATGGCATTTGCTTGAATGAAAATGTTCCTAATAGGATGAAAAGCAAAGAACTGAGGGAAAAAAAAATCATGGAGCATCAATGGATGAAAACAATAGAGCTATGTCGAATACTGTTTGGCTACAAACAGATAGGCACGATTTAAATAATAATGGCTTCCATTTCCAGGCACTGCTGTTGGTTTCCTACATTAGCAGTTATCACATTGTATAATTGCATTTTCTTTCTCTCCCTGGACCAAAGCTCTAAGCTGGTGGAGCCATGTTTGTGTCCCCAGGGCCCACAGTGTATGACATTTTGGTATATTTTTGCTGATCCTCCTAGCAAGTCTACAAAGATAGTTTATTATCACTTCCATTTTACAGGTGAAATACCTTCCCCAGATTGCTGAACCAGGATCCAAACCCCTGGTTTTTCCACTGTGTTGCACTGTAAGCACACAGGAGCTGGGGAGCCAGAGGTAGGGCTCTCCTTTGTCTTTTTAAAACTAGGCCTGGAGGGGTGTCTTTTTTCCATGCTTCATTGTTCTTCAAAGTGGCAGCCGATTCTCAGAGGGCAGATAGGGGAAGGGGAAAGGGAAAATGGAAACCTGTCTGTGAGGTTTGTTTTTTGGGGGCCAGGCTTAAAGCTTGGGCAAAAGATAGTTTAGGGGTCCTCTGTCAGTGTCCGCCCTGGAGATCAAGCCATCACTTTCTGTACCTTTTCTTCTAAAGGGAGATAAAGGACGATATCTTTCCTATCCTGGGGAGCTTGCAATCCAAGTTAAGAATGATTCCAGCAGCGAGATTGGGGATAGATGTTAAAACCTGAATTAACTCACCATTTGCAATGTTCACAAACAAAAGGATTAGAACCCTTGGGGGTGGTGAATAAAGAGGGTGTTGTTTTAGTCACATGGCAGGGGTGGCCCTGCTTCTCTGCCCAGGAACAGTTTCCAGGAGGAGCTGGGTGTCTGCAAGGACAGCTCTAGGCATCTTCCCTTTCCTTCCTTATCATCCCCTCCCTGGGCCAGGTAGGCCACCAGGCTTCTCCTTTTGCTGTCCTGGAAGCTCCTCTCCTGAAATCCTCCTGGCCCCTTTCAGGCCTTTCTCTTTCTGAGGGGGAGGGGAGAGGGGAGAGGAAGTGTTTGAACTTTGAGGGCTTGCTTTTGGTTTTCTTTTTGGTGTGATTGTTATTTCCTTTGGATAATACCAGAGTGAACCAGAATCAGCCCCTCGTCTGCATTGGATGCTTCAGATGGTCCTTCCTGTGAGAAAAGAGGAAGGGAGAAGAGGGGACAGAATCCTGGGCAGCATGCCTGTCCTCACCTGTCTGCAGGTCTCTGCTGTACACTCACTGCAAGCCATGAGAAGCCCCACTCTGTTTTTGTTGGGAGGCAAGCTCACCACTTGGGTTTTGCAGATCCTAATGATTTATGGCCATTCAGCTACAACTCTCCAGCCTATACTCATATATACAGTATATGGAACTCTTAATGCCTTGAATTTTAGAACTGAAAAATGTTAGAAATAGGGATCTAACTTATTTTAGGCATCCAGAGATCTCAGGTTTTAGGCTGGAGATATGATAACAAAGTGTGAAATTGTAGACAGGCTTTATTAGGTGTTTTTGTAAACAGCCAGGCAGATGAATCTTCCCAAACCATAGCACAGATCATATCATTCCTTGGCTGGAGAAATCTTCAGTGGATCCACAATATTGCCTTTTTTTTAAAAAAAACATTCTATTGAAATATAAAGTACAGACAAGTGGCATATCCTAAACTGGCTGAACTTTCACAGGCTGAGAACACACATGGTACTAGTGTCCAGATCAAGAACTAGAACCTGACTAGCACCTCAGACCCTTTGTGGCCCCTTTCAGTCACTTCCTCCAAAAAGTTAGCCAGTATCCTGACTTCTAATCACACAGATTCATTTTGCCTTTTTGTGTACTTTATACAAATGGAATTCCACAATATGTGCTCTGGCTTCTTTTGCTCAGCAGTATCTTTTTTTGTTTTTTTGCGGTATGCGAGCCTCTCACTGTTGTGGCCTCTCCCGTTGCGGAGCACAGGCTCCGGACGCGCAGGCTCAGCAGCCATGGCTCACGGGCCCAACCGCTCCGCGGCATGTGGGATCTTCCCGGAACGGGGCCCGAACCTGCGTCCCCTGCATCGGCAGGCGGACTCTCAACCACTGCGCCACCAGGGAAGCCCCAGCAGTATCTTAGATCCTCCATTCTCATTGCTGTGTAGTATTCCACTGTGTGACTCTACCACGCTTTGTTTATCCATTCCCATTGTCTCTTTTTTTCTTCTTTTTTTTTTTAAATTTTATTTTTATTTATTTTTGGCTGCGTTGGGTCTTTGTTGCTGCAGGCGGGCTTTCTCCAGTTGCGGCGAGCGGGGGCTACTCTTCATTGCGGTGGCGCATGGGCTTAGTTGCTCCGCAGCATGTGGGACCTTCCCGGACCAGGGCTCAAACCCATGTCCCCTGCACTGGCAGGCGGACTCTCAACTGCTGTGCTACCAGGGAAGCCCGTCTCTCTCTTTTTTTAAAATATAAATATGTTTATTTATTTTTGGCCGCGTTGGGTCTTCATTGCGGTGCGTGGGCTTCTCATTGCGGTGGCTTGTCTTGTTGCGGAGCACGGGCTCTATGCCCATGGGCTTCAGTAGTTGTGGCACTCGGGCTCAGTAATTGTGGCTCGCAGGCTCTAGAGCGCAGGCTCAGTAGTTGTGGCACATGGGCTTAGTTGCTCTGTGGCATGTGAGATCTTCCCGGACCAGGGCTCAAACCCGTGTCCCCTGCATTGGTTGGCGGATTCTTATCCACTGTGCCACCAGGGAAGTCCCCCCACCATTGTCTCTTGAACTGAGTATGAATGTCTCTCCCTGGTCTTCAAGGCCCTCCATACTAGGGCCTCCTTCGCTTCCCACTACTCCCTGCACGTGCCCCCACTCCAGCCAGACTGGACCTCTCTGATCATTCCACCGCCCTCTGCAGGGGCACTGACACTCCCTGAGTGCTCTTCTAGACCCTGGGGAAACAAAGGTGGATACGACCCAGTTCCTACCCTCTGGAGTTCACTGTCAACAGGACATGGGCAGTTCTCTTTAATTTTGGGGCCTTTATTCCTGCTGCTCCTTGGTCTGGAAGGCTCTTGTCCCTCAGCCCTCATCCCATGTGTACCTCAAGGGCGCTCTCAGACGCCAGCTGCTCTGTGAGGATTTGGGGGTCTTGCCGTAAGGAATCACTCTCTCTCCTATGATCTCCCAGCACACTATTTCGTACCCTCCCGTAGCACTACCTGGAGGTTACTTGGCCTTTTGGACATTTGGGAACTTACCCATTTCCTTTCACTTGACAGTAATTCCTTTGAGGTGGGGCTATGTTTTATCTTTTTAAAATCAATCCCCCATATCTTATATAGTGACTTACACAGAATTTGTGCTCAACAGTTCTCAAATTGAATTGAAGGAGAAGAGGGGAAGCAAAATTCCTGAAGCTTGGGAGGCAGGGGCCTCCTGGACAGGGACAGCCTTCCATGCTGGCGGGGCAGGGCAGCCACGGCCACAAGGCCATGTTGTAGAGCACTGGCCTTGGAACCACAAGACCTGGGCTTCCTCTCCTTTATTTACGTGCTTTATGAACTTGGGCAAATGGTCAACCTTTTGAAAGCTTGCTTTCTTCATAGGTAAAATGGGGCACAGTCATTGCTGTTTCACAGAGTGTAGAGTGAGATAACGTTTATGAACGAGCTTTATGAGCTATAAAAGTCGGTGGGCTATAAGGCAGTTCCAGCTTCCCAGTGGCACCGGCGCCCTTGGTTTTGTCCCAGTGTCCACTGTATGCAGGGCCAACAACCATCTCAAGTCCGTCCTCTCAGCGTGGTTTACTGTGCCCTCCCCCCCACCCGTGGCAATTCCTGGTTACACTTCCTTGGAAGGTTGTGGGTTGCACATGTGTCCCACCACACCTGAGTCCCTTGAGGAGGAGGCAGCGAGCTCTTCGACTTGCCGCCTGGCCTGGGCCTGGTCTCTGGCTCTGTGAAATGTTTGTGGAGTGAATGACAAGCTTCACTTGGCTGCAGCACTTGCTGTCTTGTGAGGTGAGCACTCCCTAGGCTTCTTGCCATTTAGAATGTCTTGCTCCTGGCCTCAGATCCTGACTAGAAGGAAAATCACGAAGGAAAGGGTCCTTGGCAGGAGTCCTCTGGCTTTCCGCCTGCCAGGACGGGTGTGTCTCGGGTCATCTGCCCCGACAGTGCAGGACCTGCTTTACCTCCTCCCCTTATCCCTTGATGTTTTCCAGAGAAATGCTTTTGAAAAGACCAGACAACATTCAAGAATTTGCTGCAGGTGAGTAAGGCAGCGTCCATTTTGGGCGTTTGATAAACGAGCACCAGGAGTGTTACTGTGAATTTAGACTCGGACAAGCCCAGGATTCTCCCTGCAGAGTCTGGGGTGCTTCTTTATCCAGTGTCTCCCAAGGGAGCTTTTTTCAAAAGGCTCTTTCCTCAATGTCATTTCCTCAAAATGAGGACAGATAAGAAACGAGGCAGAACTTCCTCGTGGTAAAGATTGTTAAGAATTTTGAGATTCCCTAAGGAACAGACTGGCAGCTCTTTCCCTGGGAATCTTAAAGCAGGGTTCTCAACCCTGGCTGCACATTAAAATAATCTGGGGAATTTTAAAAAAATATTGATGTCCGGGCCCACCCACAGAGGTTTTTATTTAATTAGTCTGGGGTGGGGCCGGGCATCCACAGTTTTAAAGGCTCCCCAGGTGATTCTAATGGGCTCCGCTGCCCTGAGATGGCTTGAGGTCAATGGTATTTAAAGGGAAGGGGCTGGGCTTGATGATTTCTTGGGTCCTTTTAGCCCTGGGATTACAGCCTCAAACCGTTTCTGACTGAATCTAAGTATGTCTTTGCTGTCACAGCAGATGCTGCCTCTGATTCACGTTATGCTGGGTATATAAAAATCCTCTTCTGTCGTCATCCTGCAAGAGCCTGGCTCTCCTCTGAGAGGATATTCTCAGAGAGGGCGTGATGTCTCAGAGACAGGAGCCAGCAGGCCGAGCTGAGACAAGAATAACACTTGGTATTTATTTGGGCCCCAAGATGGGCCTGGAGCAGAAAGCCAGAAACTCCCTCAGCCCTCTCATGGCTCCCTGTGCGTCAGCAAGCTGACAGGCCAGCGGCAGGGCGGTGTGGAGGGGACAGGGACCGCCCTGTCAGCCCTTGCTGGGAACGCTGGAGCTGGAGGCTCAGAACTTCTGGGGGGGGGGGGGCGGGGGGGCGGGGAAGACAGTGACCTTGGGATTTGTTGTGGCATCTCATATTACATTGTAAAGCAGGACCACCAGTAACAGTCCTGCTAAGACAGAGCCTTCCTGGCTTTTTAGCAGAGTGAGCTGTCTCTCGCCTAGTCTTTTTCCCTTGGGTTTAGATGATTTCTTCTTTTTAATTCTTATCCCAGACTATTTCACGGATCCAAGACTTCCCAACAAGATTCACATGCAGCTAATTAAGGAGAAGAAAGCGGCTTAATTAGCAAAATCATGATGCTCAGCTGTTGAGAGAGAACAGAAAGCATGCAGCCTCGGGGTGGGTGTTAACCTCACTTACAGTCAGAGGCTTCTTTACTCCTGTGAAAATAAGCACTGGTTCCTCGGCCCAGGGTGTGAAAGAAACCAAACAGAGATGCTGCAGAGAAGTTCCGTGCAAGTGTTTCATTTTCCTGACACTACTTTAGGGAATGTGAAGAGAGGCCCAGGGTTTGTCTGGCATGTCCGTGGCAGGGAGAGACATCCCGTCTTCTTAATCTAGTGACATGGATCAAGAGAATGGAAGTTGAGTAGTTCTGGAGGAAAGAGAGAGCCAGGGAAATGGGGTGGGATCCGTTAGTATCAAGAGCCTGCTCTCAGGCTGCAGAATTCCTGTGTGCTTCTGCAGGTGGCCTTTTCCTTGTGTCTTTGGCGGCGGGAGTAGAAGGGCTTTCCCACTGCTTCTGGAAAGGGTGGGGGCAGTTTCCCTCGTTGCATTTGGATTGGGCGCTTTCCTGCCCCCTTCATCGTCAAACCAGGCTACGCCGTGAGGGCCATCACACATTTTTCAGGCAGGATTTCTGAAATGATCTTGAAGGTTGGGATTTTTAAATGTGAGGTGGGAAAAAGCCACACTCCTGATTTAGCAGCACCATTTCTGTTTTGCAGGGTCATCTGGAAGCGAGAAAGCCCTGTTGCCATCAGTGTGGGTTTCCGGGCTGTGTCTGCTGTTGCAAAGGCTTTTAAAGATGCTCATTAAAAACAGACCTCCCTGTTCTCTCTGCTTTATTTCACTTAGAAGGAAGAAGACATCCTTCACGGGAGGCTGCTCTGCCCCCACTCGGACCAGGTAGGTAGTAGGCCTGTTTCTCTGTTCGTGGCAGAGGCCTCTGAGCTAGGTCAGTGGGTGTTTCCACATGTGCCTCAACCCCGTGTACTCCCTGCCCCTTCAGGCCACTCACTCCCAGAGCCAAGACCGGACAAAAGAGCAGGGGTGGGGAATCCTGAGAGGAACACAGCTGGTCGTGGTTGTACTCAAGCAGAGTCCACGCTTCCAAGGTGGCTTTTGTTTTTTATCTTACCTCCGGGGTTATTGTACAAAGTGTACAGGTGATGATTAACTTTTATTTCCATAGAAGCAATAGTCAGAGGAATTGGGTTGGGTGGACGGAAGAGCGAATGAGATTAGACACAGAAAACCCATTCAGGGCCATGAATATTGGGAAATAAGAGCCCCATGGGTGACTCAGAGGTGGTGGACTTTGTTCTTGAGGATTTTTAGGAGCAAGCTGCCCATCCATTTGATTTTTAGCTTAGAGGCAGGAGAGTGGGCCGGTTGGCCTGGTAAGTCCTTTCCAGGCCTAGGAGGCGTGGAAGTCTTGCATGTGTGTGTGTCCTACCTCTCTGGCCTCCAAAACTCACTGGTTCCACTGTAGGAAGGACCTCTCACCTGTGTGTCACTTGTCAACTTCACTATGGCAACAGAAGCAACAAATAATACAGACCGAAGTGGGGGCTGTATTATTTTTATTTCCCTTGTCTCTGCTGTCTTGTTCCCAGCTACCATCATCTGCAGTAGTAGAAAGGGCAACAAAATGGGGCATTTAGAGAACTATTAAAGCTACACATAATAAGCTATGGGGTAGGTACCTGAGGAGTTATTTTAAGTGCTTTCAGAATCACACTTCAGCAGCCATGGCTCTGACAATGAGGTATCCCTGTTTAGAAAATACAAACGAAGCCTTCAGCCAAACACACATCTACTAAGGATCTCTGATGTGAAGTGTTATGTTAGACACTCTTGGAACCTTTTGTAGGGGAAGAGACCTGCAACAGTGTGGGGAGAGAGCAGAGTGTTTTTCAAGATGCTTGAGTGCGTGATTTAATACACGAGAGTACAGCGGCTCATGCTTGGGGAGTTTCCTGGTAGAGATAAGAAATGCATTTTTAGGTCATAGTGCACCTTCTCTGTGTGAGACGGTGTGCTCGGTCCTGGGGGTAAGGCAGAGCGATCGTTCCTCCCGTGCAGCGGTTCATGGTCTGGGAGATGGGCTGCTTTTCTCCCCAAACCTTAACTGTCTGAATATCTCACTTTTTAGACTGAAAGCTCCACCAGGGCAGGGACCAAACCTAAAAATCGAACTTGGTCACTGTTGAGTTCCGGACCCCTAGCACAGTGTCTGAATATAGCAAGTGCTTGGTATGCATTTGTGGAGAGAACGAATGCTTGTATAGTTGAATGAGCAGTCCCATTATGTCGACTGCTATCAAGACTGTTGTATACCTATGATGGAAGTAGGGACATGATACGGGAGGCGGTGGAAGAAGGAACACCTGGTCTTCTTGCGAAGTGAGGGAGTGAGGGAGGCCTCACGGAAACTGGCATGTGATGTGTAAGAAGGGATTTGCTAGGCAGACATGGCAAGAGGCATGGGGTAGTCAGGGTGTCGCGGTGCTTACATTCTGCTGAGCAGGATGCTGGTGGCCTGCTGATTTTTAATAAATTTATTTATTTATTTATTGACTGTTGGGTCTTCATTGCTGTGCGCGGGCTTTCTCTAGTTGCGGCGAGCAGGGGCGACTCTTCATTGCGGTGCGTGGGCTTCTCATTGCGGTGGCTTCTCTTTGTTGCAGAGCACAGGCTCTAGGCGTGCGGGCTTTAGTAGCTGTGGCGCGTGGGCTCAGTATAGTTGTGGTTCGCGGGCCCTAGAGCGCAGGCTCAGTAGTTGTGGTGCACAGGCTTAGTTGCTCCGCGGCATGTGGGAATCTTCCTGGACCAGGGCTCGAACCCATGTGCCCTGCATTGGCAGGCGGATTCTTTACCACTGCGCCACCAGGGAAGTCCTGGCCTGCTGATTCTTATTACTCCTTTCTTCCTTGCTTCCAGAGCTGAAGGGGGCAAGAGAAAAGGAGGGGGAGCAGCTGTTGGGTCAGTCCCGAAGCAGTGTCTGCCGTACCCTCCCTCCCTGCCTCATTCTCCACGTGGTAGCTCGAATGATCTTTTAAGAAACCTAAATCTGTATGTTACTTTCCTGCCTAAACCCCTTTAGTGGTCTTCTGTGCGCTTAAAGTCCGGATGGCCTTCCAGGGACTGCAAAGCTTCACGAGCCCCTCCACCTCTCGGTCGTCGGCTGCTCTTTTCCTCCCGCCTCACGGGGCTCCGGCCACACCAGTCTTTTCTCTCCTCCCCGACCATGCCAAGGTAGTTCCCACTTTAGGGCCTTCGAACTCTGCCTGGATTTCTCTTCCCCAGAACCTCACAGAGCTAATGGTCCAAGTTAGGATGCTGTGTGCTGGAAGCAAGAAGAAGACTCTGCTAAGTGAGGCTGTGCTTTCCTCACGTGGCAGACCCGCAGGTGGCGGCTACTGGCGTTGTTTCAGGGGCCGCCTCTCTGCCGTTCCTTCCCTCCCTCATGGTCAGAGGAGACGCAGGAGGACCAGGAAGGGACTGTGCCAGTGGTACTTGTCTGTTTTCTCAGGAAAGCAAAAGCTTCCTCAGGACACCCACTTCCGCCCCCCAGCTTCCACTACCATCTCACTGGCCAGAGCTGTTTACGTGGCCCCCTCTTGAAGGGAGGCTGGGAAGTTGAGGATTTAGCCATTGAACAGTGCCCTAGATAGCTTCTTGTCACTTCCTCAGAGAGTCCTTTTCTAGGGAGCAGACTGAAGTTGCTTCCCCCAGGCATTTAAACATATTTAATTAGAAAGGTATTCCCGCTAGCTGTTCTGTCACATCCCTCTGTCTGGTTTTCTTTACCACACCTATCACTGTCTGATATTGTCTTGTCTGCTTATTTTCCTGTTACTGTCTGTGGCCCCAGGAATGTGAGCCCCCGTGAGAGCAGGCCTTGTCAGTCGTGCTCGTCACTCCGAGGCCAGCACCTACAGCTGTGCCTAGCACGTGTAGCTACTCAGTGCACACTTGCTGAATGGTTGCAAGGATGGGTGGGTGGTGGTTAGAAGCCTGACTGCACGATGAAGGCTTGATCGAGGCAGTGGCATGAAAACGGGAGATGAATCTTAGTTGTTTTTAGGAGGAGGAATTGGCAGGGCTTGTGATTTGAATGGGGCAAGGTTATAAGGGGGCATGTAGATTCTAGACTGACTTCCAGGTTTCTTGTGTGGACAAGGAGAGGGATGATAGGATCATCGGCTAATGCAGAAAGGAAGTCGACACGGGCAGGAGAAATGGGGAGATGAATTTATTTTTTTAATTTTAAAAATGTTAAAAAAATTTTAACTTATTTTTTGGCCCGTACTGTGTGGCTTGTGCGATCTCAGTTCCCCAACCAGGGATTGAAGCTGCGCTATGGCAGTGAAAGTGCCAAATTCTAACCACTAGACCACCAGGGAACTCCCCGGGGGATGAATTTAGGCCAGAAGGTTTCCGCTGATTTGCAATTGGGTCGTGCGTAGAATTAATATGATTAGCTTCAGTGGGGTTGACAGAAGTGAGACTGCAGTGGGCTTAGCAGCAATTGTGAGATGAGGTTGTGGAAGTGGATGCATGCTGCCCGTGGAGATGACCTTCTAGGAGCAAGGCTGTGAGGTGGACGGAGGAAGCGTAGTAGCTAGAAGGGGAGGCAGTGTTGAGGACGGGCTTTTGTAATGGGAGACGCTTGAGCATCCAGGGGTTTGACATTTTCCATATCTTCGGGTCTATTTTACTTTTAGGCTAAAAGACATTAGGGGCTTCTTGGAAGTGTTGTGCAGATTGGCCCTGATGTCCAGAAGTAATGGGAACTAATGGGCAGGCCTAACTTTGCCACCACGTGACCTAGAGTGACCTCTGTGTCAGGTTCCTGTCCTCACAGTTGGAGCAGAAGCTGTCACAGGCTTGCAGCAAGGATGGCCTCCGGCTGGCTCTCACTGGATGGGAAGGCAGGGCCAGAGCTGGAAAGCTCATCGCTCTCATCTCCCTGGATGGGCCTCTGCTGCCCCCTCCTGGGCAAGACACGGCTCCGCTCGGAGAATGCCCGTGCCACGCCTGAGTGGAGTGAGCAGGAGGGAGAGAGACAGGGCTGGGAGTGGGAGAATGGTCACAAATTTCCAGATTCCTATAATAGAAAGTTTCCTCAGAAGTTGCAAAATCCAGGGCCTAATCTCTGGCAGTGCTGTTTCATGAGCTCCTTAGATGTTTCCTTCTTAGAAGTGTCAGAAGAAAGAAACCTTGCAAGGTTGATTATTCATTCACTTGTTTGATCACTTATTCACTCGTTTATTCAGCAAACATTAGGGTACATTATATACTCAGGCTGCAAACTTTTGGAAGTCAGATACATTTTCCTCAAGGAACTCGTAGTCTAGTGAGTGGAGATGGATTAATAGATAATTATAATCAGTTTCAAAAGTGAAATGATAAGAGAAAAGGGCAAGCCACTGCAGGGGCACAGAGGAGGGATACCTAACTGGCGCTGTAGTGGCAGGTGGGCATGATGGGGGCTTGGCCAGAAAATGTTTCCCAGCGTGGGAGCTAAATGCTAACAGATGATTAGGAATTACAGGCACCAAGTTACTGTCTAATATCATATCTCCCCGTTATTAAATCTGAAGGGCAAGTCTTGCTTCTTCCAAGGAAACTTCTTCCTGAAGCCTTTCCTCACTGTTATCTTAGATATCACTGTTATCTAACAGTCTCATAGGGCCTTGGTTTTCGTATCTGTAAAAAAAAAAAAAAAAAAAAAAAAGTGGGGCACGCTACTAGATTTTATCTTTGAGCTTTGTTGTCATCGTGAATCTGAAATCCATGAATGCTAACATTTGCTTTGTAAAAACAGCTCCCTGGGAGCAGGCTGGCACATGCATATGGACATACAAACCCAGAAATTTTTCAGCATCCATGGGAAAATTCGGCTTTAATCCAAAAGAATCAAATGTGCTTTGCATACAGTAGCTTTTCACTAAATGCTTGTTGCAAAAGAACAGGCTCTTGGCACTGTTAAAGCATTCCTGTTGTCCCCTTGGGTTGCTGAGTTTCTTCATCTATAAGGGGGATAACATGTCCCTTGTGGACTTGTGCGGGGTGTCATTACACATGCAGGCACCATTCCCATGTCTGGCCTATGGTAGGCCTTCGTAGATAGCAGCTATTGTTTCAGTGAGGTAGTAATTTAACCTGGCACAGGGGACAGTCACTGAGGAGAGTCACAAGGAGAAGAGGGAGTACACTAAAATTAAATGCAAGTTGATATGTTGGAGTTTAGGGCTATTTTGTGTGAGACTGAAGACTTAGCACTTTCTCCAGAAAGCTTCTTCGAGGCCCAACACAACAGTTCACTAGTCACACTCCTGACCCGTCTCTCACAGGCCCCAAGTGGCCTGGAATCTGAGGCGGGTCCTTCAGGAGCAGGACTTCACAAAGTATCCTATTCTTCAGTCACTGGGCTGGATAAGTGACAGCACAGAACCCTCAAAGAATTGCAGCGATAAGCGCATCTCAGGAGACTGGAAGAACAAACTCCTAATGGCTGTCTGGTAGCTGTAGGATAGGTTAATTGTTCAATTAAGATGTATCTGCAAACTAAATCTGATGGAAAAAGGCTAAATGGATTACTGCGTTTTGTTTCCACACTTTATGATTAGAGAAATGAAAACCAGATGCCAAAGGGGAGGACTGAATTGTAGAATTTGTTCAAGTAGAAATTGCCTTAGAGATCAGCCAGTCCAGTCTTATTTTACAGATGAAGAAACTTATCCACAGATGACAGAGTGGCACAGGGGGCTGACACTCTCCTGATTTCCAATCTAATGTGATTCCAGTATTTCATGCTAGGAAAAAAAATACCTAGACTCCTTTAGCTTGGAGAACAAAAAATGGCTGGATGACAGTTCAGGAACATGGATGTAGTTAGTACGCCTCTGGGCAATTAATCTATCATTCTAACTGTAGGTGAGGTCAAAATCCATTCGTTTATCGACAAACATTTTGAGTGCCAACTATCTCTCATTCAAGGTCATTTCCGTCTCCATGATTTTCATTTTTCAGTTTGCTGTTCTGTATATCGACTTGCACTAGATGTTATGGGACAATCTATTGAGTGTAAAGAAAAGTAGTCCGCCCCTTAGAGAGGAAGGTAAGAGGCACACTGTATGCTTGGTCACATGTATTCAATAGTTCATAGAGATGTTAGGACTAATATATAGTAAAATCTTAATAGTGTCTATTTGGTTTTGGAATACACCGTTTTTCTCCCCTCGGCTGATGACCCTTCCAGCAGTAAAGTAACTGATTGTAAGACCGCACACACCAAACCATCTAAGAGGGGAGAGAAGTTGTCTATACCTGTCCCAGGTGAGAAGTATCAAAAAATATATATATATTCTACTTCTCGTATTTAAAGGTCCTATAGTGGATGCCATGGTGTGCCATCCAGATACCCCTCCTTAGGACTGAAACACTCAACCCTGTGGCCTTCCTTCCTGCGCAAGGTGTGGGTAGTTTTGGTGGCTAACATTTCTAAGCTGAGACCCCTCTAGAAATTGCCCTCAACTGAAAAATCATCCACGGTAGTGCCCCCTCCTTAGACCGCGTGTATTCACTGGTCAGTATGGGAGTTCAAAGGCCTGATTCCCTTGCCTCTATGGGGGACAGCACTGAAGGGTCACCACAGCTCCATGGCTCCTTCTGTCCAGTCCTGTGGCCTTCACTTCTAACAGGTGTTGTTGATCCTGACAGCACACCCTAATAAACTTCCTTTACTCAAATCTCCATCTCAAAGTATATTTCCCAGGGAACCCAGCCTGGCAACAGTTGGTGCCAAGAGTACTGAGGAAGCAGATTCCAAAATGTGACTTTAAAGCCAAATCACCTGCTGGCCGGCTGGCAATGAGGACCCAGTCGCTGGTGGTGGGTAGAGCATGGATGGCCCCTGGCACACTGGATGGGTGCAACTGTCAAAACTTTCACTAGCGGTGCACTGGGATGGGATCCTGGTGGGAGGGAATGCATTAGTGGGGGAAATATATCAGGTTTGAGAAGTTAGAAAGACAGTGGAATTGGGTGGCTGCTGCTGGAGGCCCTCAGTGCACTGGAGAAAGGCAGTGAAAGGCTGCGGGTGATAGTCACTAACTGAAGCCTGTGAAAGCCAGAGGCCCTCCTTGGCAGCTTGTGAGAGACTTTTAGTTCCTGCGTCTAGAGGACCCAGAAAGCTGAGAATAAAGTCTAGGATTTAATTATAAGAGTAGCAGAACTCTAGATAAGTTTTTTGTTTTTTAAATTTATTTTAGTTGTTTTTATTTTTGGCCATGTTGGGTCTTCATTGCCACGTGCAGGCTTTCTTTAGTTGCGGTGAGTGGGGGTCACTTGGTATATGATGGAAGAAGGTATCAAAGGGGTCAAAAAAGTTGGCAAGTTAGAGTGAATATGCCAGTTTTATATGCTACATCAAGTGAGAAAAGTCACCAAATGATTATGTTCTATCAGAGGGCCCAAAGGATATTTTATTTACTGAAGTGAGAAAGAATGTGCTGGTGAGATGAGCACCAGTTTCATTGAGAAGCTCAGGGATGGCCTTGCTCCGTAGGCAGGACTGAACTGTCACAGAACCAGGCTCACTGATAGTAATGGGGACCATAGGACGCTGAAACGGGCAAGTGGTGGGTGCCTAGCCATTGGCATCAGAGTGGCTGAATTACTGTACTGAGCAGAAATGTTGCAGAGGCTGCTAGGGTCTGACTGGCAGAGGGCTTTGGAGATCATTAATGAAATACAGCTCTCTTGGGAACAAGATAGGTGGCGCTCAACAAGGATATCGCCCAATCTGTACAATTAAGAGTAACTGAGGACGGATGATCAGGAGACTGAGGGCAGCCCCCCCGATAAAAAGTTGTAATTCCTTGCTGTTTCTATACCTGAGCCAGCTTAAAAAATAAATCTTTATTGAAGTATTTATTTACATTAAAGTTCACCAATTTAAAACATACCTTGGGCTTCCCTGGTGGTGCAGTGGTTAAGAATCTGCCTGCCAAGACAGGGGACACGGGTTCGAGCCCTGGTCCGGGAAGATCCCACATGCCACGGAGCAACTAAGCCCGTGCGCCACAACTACTGAGCCTGCGCTCTAGAGCCCACGTGCCACAACTAGTGAAGCCCGTGCACCTAGAGCCCGTGTTCTGCAATAAGAGAAGCCACCGCAATGAAAAGCCCGTGCACCGCAATGAAGAGTAGCCCCCACTCGCTGCAACTAGAGAAAGCCTGCACGCAGCAACGAAGACCCAATGCAGCCAAAAATAAGTAAAATAAATTTATTTTTAAAAATACCTTTAATAAGTTTTTCAAATATATACAGTTGTTTAACCATCACTACAAGATAGGTAACATTTCTGCCACCCCACAACATTCCCCTGTGCCCAGTGGTGTGCTGGAGCCAACTTACACCAATTGTGGGATCCAATTGTTAGCTAGCATTCTCTCCCCTACTCGGTGTTTAGTGATGTCATATTGGTCATGTGAAATTGACAATGAAAGAGGTATTTACACCATAGACACTGGCAAATGCCACAAACCAGGGCTCCCTCCTCACTGAAAGCTGGTGGTTAAACATTTACCAGCCCATCACTGCTCGTGCCCCTTTGCAGTCAATCCCCATCCAAAACTCTGGCTCCTAGCTACTACTGATATTTTGTCACTAGATTTTGCCTTTTTAATAATTTCACATAAACGGAATCATACAGCATGTAGTGTTTTGTATCCAACTTCTTTCATGTAGCATATGTTTAGTTTTATCAATGTTGTATGTATCATTAGTTTGTTCCTTTATCTGCTGAGTAGCATTCCATTCTTTATCTATGCAGCAGTTGATGGTCATGTGGGTTATTCCATTTGAGGAAATAAAGCTCTTACGAACATTAAATATATTATTAGTAACTTTTTATTTCTCTTTAGTAAATACATGGGATTGGGACTGCTGAGTTAAATGGTAAGTGTATATTTAACTTTGTAAGGAATTGCCAAATTCTTTTTCTTTTTTTAATTAATTTTACTTATTTTTGGCTGCATTGGGTCTTCGTTGCTTGTGCATGGGCTTTCTCTAGTTGCGGCGAGTGGGGGCTACTCTTCGTTGCAGTGTGCGGGCTTCTCACTGCGGTGGCTTCTCTTCTTGTGGAGCATGGGCTCTAGGCGCACAGGCTTCAGTAGTTGTGACTCATGGGCTCTAGAGTGCAGGCTCAGTAGTTGTGTGCACGGGCTTAGCTGCTCCGCGGCATGTGGAATCTTCCCGGACCAGGAATCGAACCCATGTCCCCTGCATTGGCAGGCAGATTCTTAACTACTCTGCCACCAGGGAAGTCCACCAAATTTTTTTTCAAAGTGGCTACCCCATTTTGCATTCCTACCAGCAGTGTATAACCAGTTTCTCTGTATCCTCACCAGGATTTGGTGGTGTCACAATTTTTTATTTTAGCCATTCTGATAGGTATATAGTAATATTTCATTGTGTTTTTAATTTGTATTTTTCTGGATCGTTATCTTGAACATCTTTTCATGTGCTTCCTTTCCCTTGATAATATCCTTTTTGGTGAAATATATGTTCACGTCTTTTGCCCATTTTCTGATTGGACTGTTTGTGGATTTTTTTACTTTGAGTATTTATTTAGATATGTTAGACATATGGTTTGCAAATATTGTTCCCCAGTAGCTTGTCTTTTCATCCCCTTCACGTGGGCTTTCCAGGAGCACAAGTTTTTAATTTTGATGAGGTCTGAATTCTTGATTTTTCCTTTTATAGAGCATGCTTTTGGTGTCAAATTTAAGAACTCTAATTCCACGTCTTGAAGATTTTCTCCTTTTTGAAAGTTTTATAATTTTACAGTTTACATTTAAGTCTGTGGCCATTTTGAATTAATTTTTTAAAATAAATTAATTTATGGCTGCGTTGGGTCTTTGTTGCTGTGTGCCAGCTTTCTCTAGTTGCAGCGAGTGGGGGCTACTCTTCATTGTGGTGCATGGACTTATTGCAGTGGCTTCTCTTGTTGTGGAGCACGGGATCTAGGTGTGTGGGCTTCAGTAGTTGTGGCACGTGGGCTCAGTAGTTACAGCTTGCGGGCTCAGTAGTGCAGGCTCAGTAGTTGTGGTGCACGGGCTCTAGAGCGCAGGCTCAGTAGTTGTGGTGCCCGGGCTTTGTTGCTCCGCGGCATGTGGGATCTTCCCAGACGAGGGCTCGAACCCGTGTCCCTTTCATTGGCAGGCAGATTCTTAACCACTGCACCACCAGGGAAGTCCTGAATTAATTTTTGAATAAGGCATTAGACTTAGGTTGAGTTTCATTTTTTGCCTATGGCTGTCTAATTGCTTCAGCATCATTTGTTGAAAAAGCTATCTTTCCTCCATTGAAATGACTTTGGTATCTTTGTCAAAAAAAAAAAAGTTGGGCATATTTGTGTGGGTCTATTTCTGGGATCTCTATTCTGTTCCACTGATTGATGTGTCTATCCCTCCACCTATAATACACAGCATTAATTATTGTTGCTATATAATAAGTCTTAAAATTGGGTAGACTGATTCCTTACACTTTATTGTTCTTTTTCAAAATTATTTTAGCGATTCTAGTTCCTTTGCCTTCCAAATAAATTTGGAACAGTATTGTTTATGTCAACAAAAAATGTTGGAATTTTGATAGTAAATTTCATTAAACCTGCATATCAGTTTGGGGAAAAATTGACATCTTTACTAAGTTGAGTCTTTTGACCCATGAACACAGAATGTCTCTCCATTTATTTAGATCTTTATTTCATCAACATTGTATAGTTTTTAGAATATAAATTTGTATTTGTTTTGTTATTTATACCTAAGCAGTTTTTTGAGCAATTGTAAATAGTATTTTTAATTTTGGTGTCCACATGGGGTGTGTGTGTATGTGTACCATGTTAATTTGTTCCTAGGAGTTTTTTGGTTAGATTCATTAAGATTTTCTACATAGAAAATTACAGCATCTGCAAATGGGGACAGTTTTATTTTTTCTTTTCGAATCCGTATGCCTTTTAACTTCCCTTTCTTGTCTTATTGCACTGTCTAGAACTGCTAGCACTATTTTGAACAAGAGGGATGAGAGCAAATATACTTGCCTTGTTACTGATTTTAGGAGGAAAGCACTCACTCATACTTTTCACCATTAAGTATAATGTTAGCTGTAGGCTTTGTAGGTACTCTTGTCAAGTTGAAGAGGTTTCCCTGTTTTCCTGAGAGTCTTTTTTTTTTTTAATCATGAGTGGGTGTTGAATTGTGTCAAATAATCCTTCTGAATCAATTGATATAATCATGTGATTTTCTTCAGAGTCTTAATGGTGGATTACATGGGTTGTTTTTTTGTTTTTTTGTTTTTTTTTTTGCCGTACGTGGGCCTCTCACTGTTGTGGCCTCTCCCATTGCAGAGCACAGGCTCCGGACGCGCAGGCCCAGCGGCCATGGCTCACGGGCCCAGCCGCTCCCGCGGCATGTGGGATCCTCCCGGACCGGGGCATGAACCCGTGTCCCCTGCATCGGCAGGCGGACCCTCAACCACTGCGCCACCAGGGAAGCCCCATGGGTTGATTTTTGAATACTGAACCAGACTTGCCTCCCTGGAATAAACTCCACTTGGGCATGATGTATAAATCTTTTTATACATCGCTAAAATCTATTTGCCGATAATTTGTTAAGGATTTTTTGATTTATATTCATGAGAGATATTGGTCTGTACTTATCTTTTTTTTTGTACTGTTGTTGTCTGTCCCCTTCCCCTACCCTCCCCCGCCCCGGGTAATATAGTTTCATAAAATGAATTGGGAGGCAATTCTTCTATTTTGTGAAAGAAATTATATAGAATTGGTGTTAATTTTTCTTTAAACATTTGGCAGAATTCTCCAGAGAAACTATCTGGCCCTGGAGAGGTTTTTTTCTTTTTGGTGGGGACGAGAAGGGGCAGTTTAAAATTATTAATTTTCTTAATTGTTACAGGTCTATTCAAATGATGTATTTCATATTGGGTTAATTGTGATAGTTTTTTGCCAAGGATTTAATCTGTTTTGTCTAAGTTATCAAATTTATGTGTATAGCGTTCATAGTATTCCCTTCTTTTTTTAAAAAATAAATTTATTTATTTATTTCTGGCTGCATTGAATCTTCATTACTACACGTGGGCTTTTTCTAGTTGCAGAGCGGGGACTACTATTCATTGCGGTGCGCGGGCTTCTTATTATGGTGGCTTCTCTTGTTGTGGAGCATGGCCTCTGGGGCGTGCAGGCTTCAGTAGTTGTGGCACACGGGCTCAGTAGTTGTGGCTCGCAGGCTCTAGAGCGCAGGCTCAGTTGCTCCGTGGCATGTGGGATCTTCCCGGACTAGGACTCGAACCCGTGTCCCCTGCATTGGCAGGCAGGTTCTTAACCACTGCGCCACCAGGGAAGCCCTTCCTTATCGTTTTGATATTTGTGAGGTCTTTAGTGATATGCCATGTTTCATTCCTATATTTGTAATTTGTGTCTTTTTCTTGTCACTCTTCCTAGTGGTTTGTCAATTTTATTGATTTTTTTCCTCAAAGAACCAACTCTTTGTTTCATGGATATTCTCTACTTTTCTTTTATAAGTTTCATTGATTTCTGTTCCTTTTCTTATCTTTTTTTAATTTCCTTGCTCATGATTGTTATGGGTTTAGTTTGTTCTTTTTCTAGGTTCTTGAGGTGGGAGTTTAGATGATTGATTTTTAGACCTTTCTTCTTTTCTAATGTATGTGTTTAGTGCTATAATTTTCCCTTAGCATTGCTTTAGCTGTGTGCCACAAATTTTGATATGTTGTTTTCATTTTTATTCAGTTCAATGTATTAAATTTTTTTTTCTTGAAACGTCTTCATTGACCCATAGGTTATTCAGAAGTGTATTGTTCAGTGTCTAAGTATTTGGAGATTTTCCTCTTATCCTTCTATTATTGATTTCTAGTTTGATTCGTGGTAGTCAGAGGACACATTGTTTGATTCAATTCTTTTAAATTAGTTGAGATTGGTTTTATGGTCCAGGATATGGCCTATATTGGTATATACTCTGTGGGAGAATTAAAAAATGTGTATTCTGCTGTTGTTGGTTAGAGTGTTCTATAAATGTTGATAAGGTCCTCTTGGTTGATGGTGTTGTTGAATTCTTCTGTATCTTTGCTGATTTTCTATCTAGTTGTTCTTTCACTTGTTGAGAGATGGGTATTGAAGTCTCCAAATATAATTGTGGATTTGTCTACTTCTCTTTTTAGTTCAGTTCATTTTTGCTTCACTTGTTTTTCAGCTCTTTTGTTTGGGGCGTATACATTTAGGATTGTTATGTTTTCTTGGTGGATTGGTCCCTTTATTATTATGAAATGATCTTCTTGGTGTCTGGTAATTCTTTGTTCTGAAGTTTGCTTTATCTGATATTGATACAGTGATGCCTGCTTCCCATTGCTTAATATTTGCATGGTATAACTTTTCCCATCCTTTTACTTTCAACTTGCCTATATCATTATATATCTATCTATCTTCCAGTTTTATTGAGATATAATTGACATACAGCACTGTATAAGTTTAAGGTGTACAACATAATGATTTGACTCACATTTATCATGAAGTGATTATCACAGTAAGCTTAGTGACCATCCATTATCTCATATACAAAATTAAAGAAATAGAAAAAAATATTTTTCCTTGTGATGAGAACTCTTAGGATTTGCTCTCTTAACTTTTATATATAACATACACCAGTGTTAATTATATTTATCATGTACATTACATCCCTAGTACTTATTTATCTTAAAACTGGAAGTTTGTACTTATTGACTGTTTTAATCCAGTTCCCCTTCCTCCCATTGTATCATTATATTTAAAGTGAGTTTCCTGTAGACAGTATATAGTTGGGTCACATATTTTTTCATCCACACTGTTGATCTGTCTCTACTTGGTGTATTTAGACCATTTACATTTAATGTATTTATTGGTATGGTAGAGCTTAAGTCTGCCATTTTATTTTTTATTTTTATTTGTTTTCTTTTTCCTGACTTCCTGAGGATTTCTTGAAAAAAATTTTTTTTTCATTTTTAAATTTTTTTAACATCTTTACTGGAGTATAATTACTTTACAATGGTGTGTTAGTTTCTGCTTTAAAACAAAGTCAATCAGCTATACATATACATATATCCCCATATCTCTTCCCTCTTACATCTCCGTCCCACCCTCCCTATCCCACCCCTCTAGGTGGTCACAAAGCACTAAGCTAATCTCACTGTGCTGTGCGGCTGCTTCCCACTAGCTATCTATTTTACATTTGGTAGTGTATATATGTCCATTACACTCTCTCACTTTGTCCCAGCTTACGCTTCCCCCTCCCCGTGTCCTCAAGTCCATTCTCTAGTAGGTCTGCATCTTTATTCCCGTCTTGCCCCTAGGTTCTTCATGACCTTTTTTTTTTTTAGATTCCATATATATGTGTTAGCATACGGTATTTGTTTTTCTCTTTCTGACTTACTTCACTCAGTATGACAGACTCTAGGTCGATCCACCTCACTACAAATAACTGAATTTCATTTCTTTTTATGGCTGAGTAATATTCCATTGAATATATGTGCCACATCTTCTTTATCCATTCATCTGTCGATGGGCACTTAGGTTGCTTCCACGTTCTGGCTATTGTAAATAGAGCTGCAATGAACATTGTGGTACATGACTCTTTTTGAATTATGGTTTTCTCAGGGTATAGGCCCAGTAGTGGCATTGATGGGTCATATGGTAGTTCTATTTGTAGTTTTTTAAGGAACCTCCATACTGTTCTCCACAGTGGCTGTATCAATTTACATTCCCACCCACAGTGCAAGAGGGTTCCCTTTTCTCCACACCCTCTCCAGCATTTATTGTTTGTAGATTTTTTGAGGATGGCCATTCTGACTGGTGTGAGATGATATCTCATTGTAGTTTTGATTTGCAGTTATCTGATGATTAATGATGTTGAGCATTCTTTCATGTGTTTGTTGGCAATCTGTATATCTTCTTTGGAGAAATGTCTATTTAGGTCTTCTGCCCATTTTTGGATTGGGTTGTTTGTTTTTTTGATATTGAGCTGCTTGTAAATTTTGGAGATTAACCCTTTGTCAGTTGCTTCACTTGCAAATATTTTCTCCCATCTGAGGGTTGTCTTTTCATCTTGTTTATGGTTTCCTTTGCTGTGCAAAAGCTTTTAAGTTTCATTAGGTCCCATTTGTTCATTTTTGTTTTTATTTCCATTTCTCTAGGAGGTGGGTCAAAAAGGATCTTGCTGTGATTTATGTCATACAGTGTTCTGCCTATGTTTTCCTCTAAGAGTTTGCTAGTGTCTGGCCTTACATTTAGGTCTTTAATCCATTTTGAGTTTATTTTTGTGTATGGCATTAGGGAGTGTTCTAATTTCATTCTTTTACATGTAGCTGTCCAGTTTTCCCAGCAGCACTTATTGAAGAGGCTGTCTTTTCTCCATTGTATATTCTTGCCTCCTTTATCAAAAATAAGGTGACCATATGTGCATGGGTTTATCTCTGTGCTTTCTATCCTGTTCCATTGATCTATCTTTCTGTTTTTGTGCCAGTACCATACTGTCTTGATTACTGTAGCTTTGTAGTATAGTCTGAAGTCAGGGAGCCTGACTCCTCCAGCTCCGTTTTTTGTTCTCAAGATTGCTTTGGCTATTCGGGGTCTTTTATGTGTCCATACAAATTGTGAAACTTTTTGTTCTAGTTCTGTGAAAAATGCCAGTGGTAGTTTGATAGGGATTGCATTGAATCTGTAGATTGCTTTGGATAATATAGTCATTTTCACAATATTGATTCTTCCAATCCAAGAACATGGTATATCTCTCCATCTGTTTGTATCACCTTTAATTTCTTTCATCAGTGTCTTATAGTTTTCTGCATACAGGTCTTTCGTCTCCTTAGGTAGGTTTACCCTAGGTATTTTATTCTTTTTGTTGCAATGGTAAATGGGAGTGTTTTCTTGATTTCATTTTCAGATTTTTCATCATTAGTGTATAGGAATGCCAGAGATTTCTGTGCATTAATTTTGTATCCTGCTACTTTACCAAATTCATTGATTAGTTCTCGTAGTTTTCTGGTAGCATCTTTAGGGTTCTCTGTGTATAGTATCATGTCATCTGCAAACAGTGACAGCTTTACTTCTCTTTCCCGATTTGGATTACTTTTATTTCTTTTTCTTCTCTGATTGCTGTGGCTAAAACTTCCAAAACAATGTTGAATAATAGTGGTGAGAGTGGGCAACCTTGTCTTGTTCCTGATCTTAGTGGATATGGTTTCAGTTTTTCACCATTGAGGATGATGTTGGTTGTGGGTTTGTCATGTATGGCCTTTATTATGTTGAGGAAAGTTCCCTCTATGCCTACTTTCTGCAGGGTTTTTATCATAAATGGGTGTTGAATTTTGTCAAAAGCTTTCTCTGCATCTATTGAGATGATCATATGGTTTTTCTCCTTCAATTTGTTAATATGGTGTATCACGTTGATTGATTTGCGTATATTGAAGAATCCTTGCATTCCTGGAATAAACCCCACTTGATCATGGTGTATGATCCGTTTAATGTGCTGTTGGATTCTGTTTGCTAGTATTTTGTTGAGGATTTTTGCATCTATGTTCATCAGTGATATCGGCCTGTAGTTTTCTTTCTTTGTCACATCCTTGTCTGGTTTTGGTATCAGGGTGATGGTGGCCTCGTAGAATGAGTTGGGGAGTCTTCCTCCCTCTGCTATATTTTGGAAGAGTTTGAGAAGGATAGGTGATAGCTCTTCTCTAAATGTTTGATAGAATTCGCCTGTGAAGCCATCTGGTCCTGGGCTTTTGCTTGTTGGAAGATTTTTAATCACAGTTTCAATTTCAGTGCTTGTGATTGGTCTGTTCATATTTTCTATTTCTTCCTGATTCAGTCTTGGCAGGTTGTGCCTTTCTAAGAATTTGTCCATTTCTTCCAGGTTGTCCATTTTATTGGCATAGAGTTGCTTGTAGTAATCTCTCATGATCTTTTGTATTTCTGCAGTGTCAGTTGTTACTTCTCCTTTTTCATTTCTAATTCTATTGATTTCAGTCTTCTCCCTTTTTTTCTTGATGAGTCTGGCTAATGGTTTATCAATTTTGTTTATCCTTTCAAAGAACCAGCTTTTAGTTTTATTGATCTTTGCTATCATTTCCTTCATTTCTTTTTCATTTATTTCTGATCTGATTTTTATGATTTCTTTCCTTCTGTTAACTTTGGGGTTTTTTTGTTGTTCTTTCTCTAATTGCTTTAGGTGCAAGGTTAGGTTGTTTATTCGAGATGTTTCCTGTTTCTTAAGGTAGGATTGTATTGCTATAAACTTCCCTCTTAGAACTGCTTTTGCTGCATCCCATAGATTTTGAGTCGTCGTGTCTCCATTGTCATTTGTTTCTAGGTATTTTTTGATTTCCTCTTTGATTTCTTCAGTGATCACTTCGTTATTAAGTAGTGTATTGTTTAGCCTCCATGTGTTTGTATTTTTTACAGATCTTTTCCTGTAATTGATATCTAGTCTCATAGCGTTGTGGTCGGAAAAGATACTTGATACAATTTCAATTTTCTTAAATTTACCAAGGCTTGATTTGTGACCCAAGATATGATCTATCCTGGAGAATGTTCCATGAGCACTTGAGAAAAATGTGTATTCTGTTGTTTTTGGATGGAATGTCCTGTAAATATCTATTAAGTCCATCTTGTTTAATGTATCATTTAAAGCTTGTGTTTCCTTATTTATTTTCATTTTGGATGATCTGTCCATTGGTGAAAGTGGGGTGTTAAAGTCCCCTACTATGAATTTGTTACTGTCGATTTCCCCTTTTATGGCTGTTAGTATTTGCCTTATGTATTGAGGTGCTCCTATGTTGGGTGCATAAATATTTACAATTGTTATATCTTCTTCTTGGATCGATCCCTTGATCATTATGTAGTGTCCTTCTTTGTCTCTTCTAATAGTCTTTATTTTAAAGTCTATTTTGCCTGATACAAGAATTGCTACTCCAGCTTTCTTTTGGTTTCCATTTGCATGAAATACCTTTTTCCGTCCCCTTACTTTCAGTCTGTATGTGTCTCTAGGTCTGAAGTGGGTCTCTTGTAGACAGCAAATATATGCGTCTTGTTTTTGTATCCATTCAGCCAATCTGTGTCTTTTGGTGGGAGCATTTAGTCCATTTACATTTAAGGTAATTATCGATATGTATGTTCCCATCCCATTTTCTTAATTGTTTTGGGTTCATTATTTTAGGTCTTTTCCTTCTTTTGTGTTTCTTGCCTAGAGAAGTTCCTTTAGCAGTTGTTGTAGAGCTGGTTTGGTGGTGCTGAACTCTCTCAGCTTTTGCTTGTCTGTAAGGGTTTTAATTTCTCCATCAAATCTGAATGAGATCCTTGGTGGGTAGAGTAATCTTGGTTGCAGGTTTTTCTCCTTCAACACTTTCAATATGTCCTGCCACTCCCTTCTGGCTTGCAGAGTTTCTGCTGAATGATCAGCTGTTAACCTTATGGGGATTCCCTTGTGTGTTATTTGTTGATTTTCCCTTGCTGCTTTTAATATGCTTTCTTTGTATTTAATTTTTGACAGTTTGATTAATATGTGTCTTGGCGTATTTCTCCTTGGATTTATCCTGTATAGGACTCTCTGTGCTTCCTGGACTTGATTAACTATTTCCTTTCCCATATTAGGGAAGTTTTCAACTATAATCTCTTCAAATATTTTCTCAGTCCCTTTCTTTTTCTCTTCTTCTTCTGGAACCCCTATAATTCGAATGTTGGTGCGTTTAATGTTGTCCCAGAGGTCTCTGAGACTGTCCTCAGTTCTTTTCATTCATTTTTCTTTATTCTGCTCTGCATTAGTTATTTCCACTATTTTATCTTCCAGGTCACTTATCCATTCTTCTGCCTCAGTTATTCTGCTATTGATCCCATCTAGAGTATTTTTCATTTCATTTATTGTGTTGTTCATCATTGTTTGTTTCATCTTTAGCTCTTCTAGGTCCTTGTTAACTGATTCTTGGATTTTGTCTATTCTATTTCCAAGATTTTGGATCATCTTTACTATCATTATTCTGAATTCTTTTTCAGGTAGACTGCCTATTTCCTCTTCATTTGTTAGGTCTGGTGGGTTTTTATCTTGCTCCTTCATCTGCTGTGTGTTTTTCTGTCTTCTCATTTTGCTTATCTTACTGTGTTTGGGGTCTCCTTTTTGCAGGCTGAAGGTTCGTAGTTCCTGTTGTTTTTAGGGTAGGTCCCCAGTGGCTAAGGTTGGTTCAGTGGGTTGTGTAGGCTTCCTGGTGGAGGGTACTAGTGCCTGTGTTTTGGTGGATGAGGATGGATCTTTTCTTTCTGGTGGGCAGGTCCATGTCTGGTGGTGTGTTTTGGGGTGTCTGTATACTTATTATGATTTTAGGCAGCCTCTCTGCTAATGGGTGGGGTTGTGTTCCTGTCTTGCTAGTTGTTTGGCATAGGATGTCCAGCACTGTAGCTTGCTGGTCGTTGAGTGAAGCTGGGTGCTGGCGTTGGGATGGAGATCTCTGGGAGATTTTCGCCGTTTGATATTATGTGCAGCTGGGAGGCCTCTTGTGGACCAGTGTCCTGAAGTTGGCTCTCCCACCTCAGAGGCACAGCACTAACTCCTGGCTGCAGCACCAAGAGCCTTTCTTCCACACGGCTCCTTAATTTGGGATGATTCGTTGTCTATGCATGTATTCCACAGATGCAGGGTACATCAAGTAGACTGTGAAGCTTTAATCCGCTGCTTCTGAGGCTGTTGGGAGAGATTTCCCTTTCTCTTCTTTGTTCTCACAGCTCCCAGGGGCTCACCTTTGGATTTGGCCCCACCTGTGCGTGTAGGTCGCCGGAGGGCGTCTGTTCTTTGTTCAGACAGGACGGGGTTAAAGGAGCCGCTGATTCGGAGGCTCTGGCTCACGCAGGCCGGGCGGGGGGGTAGGGAGGGTCACGGAGTGTGGGGCGGGCCTGCGGCGGCAGAGGCCGGCGTGACGTTGCGCCAGCCTGAGGCGCGCCGTGCGTTCTCTCCAGGGCAGTTGTCCCTGGATCCCGGGACCCTGGCAGTGGCGGGCTGCACAGGCTCCCCGGAAGAGGGGTGTGGATAGTGACCTGTGTTCGCACACAGGCTTCTTGGTGGCGGCAGCAGCGGCCTTAGCGTCTCATGTCTGTCTCTGGGGTCCGCGCTTTTAGCCGCGGCTCGCGCCCGTCTCTGGAGCTCCTGTAAGCAGCGCTCTTAATCCCCTCTCCTCGCGCACCAGGAAATAAAGAGGGAAGAAAAAGTCTCTTGCTTCTTCGGCAGGTCCAGACTTTTCCCCGGACTCCCTCCCGGCTAGCCGCGGTGCACTAACACCCTGCAGGCTCTGTTCACGCCGCCAACCCCAGTCCTCTCCCTGCGCTCAGACTGAAGCCCGAGCCTTAGCTCGCAGCCCTGCCCGCCCCGGCGGGTGAGCAGACAAGCCTCTCGGCTGGTGAGTGCCAGTCGGCCCTGATCCTCTGTGCTGGAATCTCTCCGCTTTTCCCTCCGCACCCCTGTTGCTGTGCTCTCCTCCGCGGCTCCGAAGCTCCCCGACTCCGCCACCCTCAGTCTCCGCCCGCGAAGGGGCTTCCTAGTGTGTGGACACTTTTCCTCCTTCACAGCTCCCTTCCACTGGTGCAGGACCCGTCCGTATCCTTTTGTATCTGTTTATTTTTTTCTTTTGCCCTAACCAGGTACGTGGGGGGTTTCTTGCCTTTGGGGAGGTCTGAGGTCTTCTGCCAGCGTTCAGTAGGTGTTCTGTAGGAGTTGTTCCACGTGTAGATGTATTTCTGGTATATCTGTGGGGAGGAAGGTGATCTCCGCGTCTTACTCTTCCGCCATATTCCCGGAAGATCCGAGACTCTGAATCTTAATTTAAAACTTCTGTTTTAACTGACTTCTGCTTTAACTGACTTTCTCTTACACTGCTTTGGCATGGAAGGGAGAAGTAGGTCTTCATTGCTGCCAGGTAGAATTTCAGATTTCACACTTCACCTCCATTGACAACCAAGGGACACAGAGCTTCTCTTTACTGTTAGGTGGGGGTGTGAGTTCCAGCTCCCTGCATGGTCTCCACTGATACTATGGTGGATGTGGCCTCATTACTGCTGGGTAATGGTGAAAGTGCTGACTCTATACTAGGCCTCCTCTGACTTAACCATGTAGGAGCGGAGAAGGGTGCCTCTTTTCTGCCGGGTGAGAGTGAATTCCAGGTTCCCCGCTGACACCATGGTCTTTACTGACACCAGGGAGGGGTAGGAGGACTCATTACTGGCTGGTGGGGAAGAAAGTCATAGTTCCCTATTTGATCTTCTGTGACACCACCTGGCAGGGGTGTTGGGGCCACTTATAACCTTGTGTTATAACCTTGTGAGGATGGAAGTCTAGGTTCCCCACTCAGCCTTGGCATGGTGGGCAGTAGGACCACAGTGTTGTCTGTGGTGTTTGGCTAGAGTGGAGCAGTTATTGTCTAAAAGTTTTCTTGCTAGGCTGCCCCTTTCCTTTGGCTAGCAGGAGCAGGCTTTTATTGAGGCTTATTATTATTTTTATTTTATTTGTGGCCCAATTTGGCATTTCCAAATTGCTGGTTCTTCAGCTCAAAGTCTGGGATAAATGAGGCAAAAAGAAAACCCAAGGGACTCACTGCAGTGTTGTTGGGTCCTGCCATTCCTAGGCAGTTTGTTTTCTTCTTTCCACCTCTCAAAGATATCTTATGTTTGTTTTATGTATAATTTCTAGGGTTTATAGTTGTACTAGGAATGGTGAAAGTATATCTGCTCTACCTTCCTAGAAGTAAAATTCCATCAGTGTATTTTTCATGTCAGGTATTGTATTTTTCATCTCTAGAAGTTCCATTTGGGTCTTTCTTATATTCCATTTCTCATTATATTTTATTTGCCTTTAGTCTTAAATATATGAAGCATATTTATAACTGTTTTAATTCCACCATCACTGTCATTTCTAGGAAGATTTCTCTTGGTTTGGGGTAACATTTTCCTGTCTCTCTTTATGTCTCTTTTTTATGGTAATATTTAAATGGGTATCAGACATTGGGAATTTTATGTTGTTTAGTGTTTATTTCTTTTAAAGATATAGCTGTTTATTTTTATTTTTAGGCTGCATCAGGTCTTAGTTGTGGCATGCGGGATCTTTGTGGCGGTGCATGGGCACTTCATTGGGGTGCGAGGGTGTCTCTTTAGTTGTGGCGTGCGGGTTTTCTCTTAGTTGTGGCGCATGGGCTCCAGAGCGCGTGGGCTCTGTAGTTTGCGGCACACAGGCTCAGTAGTTGCGGTGCGTGGGCTTAGTTGCCCTGCGGTATGTGGGATCTTAGTTCCCTGACCAGGGATTGAACTCGTGTCCCCTGCATTGGAAGGTGGATTCTTTACCACTGGACCACGAGGGAAGTCCCAGATTTTTAAACAAATATTTATTTGGCTGCACTGGGTTTTTAGTTGCTGCGTGTAGGATTTTTGTTGTGGCATGTGGGATCTTTAGTTGCGGCATGCAGGATCTATTTCCGTGACCAGGGGTCGAACCCAGGCCCCTTGAATTGGGAGTGTAGAGTCTTAACCTTTGGACCATCAGGGAAGTCCCTAGTGTTAGATTTTATGTTTGTTGCATTTCTTTCGTGAGTGTTGGTCTTGGTTCTGGCATACTTGGTATTAGTTTGATCCTTTCAAGGCTTGCTTTCAAGCTTTGCATGATGGTCCAGAGTAGCCTTTATTCTAATGTCCTTTTGAGGACTCCACCTGGTGCTCTACCCACACTGGCTGTCAGGAACACAAAACATTCCCAATATTGTGTGAGCTCTGGGAATTGTTTGGCTTACTTCTTTCTGGTGTTTCCCCCACGCCCGGCCTCATGGAGTTTCACCTGATGCATGCACAGATCAGTATTCAGACAAAGATTTGAGGGGACCCCGCCGCAGATCTTCAAAGCTCTCTGTATCATTCCCTCATCTACAGTGTTCTGCTTCTCAATTTCTCGCCAACTTATCCTCCATCAACTCTAATCTCTGTCTTCTCCACTCACTGAGACTGCTGGCTTTACTTGGGTTCCCCCTTCTGCACTGCTCACAACAGTACAGTGCACGAAACTACCTCTAGGCTGTAAACTCAGGGCTCACCTCATTTGTTTCCTTTTTCTCAGTTAACAATGTTCTGCCCTACCTGCTTTCCAATACCTATAAACATTTCTTTTTTTTTTTTTTTTTGGCTGCACCATGCAGCCTGCGGGATCTTAGTTCCCCGACCAGGGATCGAACCTTGGCCCACAGCAGTGAAAGCGTGTTGTCCTAACCACTGGACAGACAGGCAATTCCCTATAAACATTTCTTTTTAAATTTTTTTCTGGCTTTGTAGTTATTTATAGTGGGAGAGCGATTTAGGTAGTGGTAATTCCTTTATGGGTAGAAGTGGAAATCTTTCTGAGTCAGTTTTTCAGCTGGAAACAGCTAATGAAAGATGTTAGGTCCCCAGGAGAAAGGACCATGAAACATCATGTCAAGAGTATAAGGTAATAATTCCCCCAGTCCTATCCTGTAGGGACTTATGACCATTTATTTGCATAATACACTTTGGAGAAAGAGGAATATCCAACTATTTCAAGACTGTTGGATACAGGGTCCTATTTGACTTTGAAACCAAGTATCTGAAACATCATCATGGCCCCCTGTTAAGAGTGGCAGTGTATGGGGCTAGGTAACAAATGTATTCCAGGCCCAGGTCTGGCTCTTAGTAAGTCTACTGTGTTCACAGATCCACCTAGTGGTCATTTCACCTGTCCTTAATTGGACAATTGAGATGGACATAGTTAATAGTTGGTAGACCTACATTAACCATGACAGGTTAAGAGCTATCATAGTGAGAAAGGCCAGCATATGAAGTTCCTGAAATTGCCTCCACCATCTCAGGCTAAAATAATGAATTAAAAAATATCCCATTAGTGCCCCTCTTGAAGACCTAAAGGATGCGGGGATGGTGGTCCCCACCATAATGCCATTTAGTTCACCAGTCTGGCCTCTGCTAAAACCAGACAGTTCCTGGAGAATGACAGTGGATTATGGTAATCTCAGTCAAGTAATTTCAATTTTATCTGCCGTGCCAAATGTGGTTTCTTTGCTGGAGCAGATTAACAGCCTCAGGTAGGCAGTAGGTGACCGTTAATCTGAGCAATATATTCTTTTCCATCTCTATAAGAAACGAGGAGCAAAGTTTGCTTTCACTATTGAGATGAGCAATAAAATACAATTTACAGTCTTGCACCTGAAACATGTAAACGCTCCCACGTCTGTCGTAATATAATCTGAAGAGACTTGGACCATCTGGACGTTCCACAGAATACCACATTACTCTATTGATGACATCATGGTAATTGTACAGGATGAGCAAGAAATAGCAAGTCCACTGGAGGCCTTGATAGGATAAACATTCTCAAGTGGTGGTACATAAACCCTGCAAATGTTCAGGGAAGTTTTTAGAGATTCAGTAGTTTGGAGAATGCTAGGACATTTCCTCCAAAGTAAAGGAGAAATTTTATATCTCACACATCTCGCCACTAAGAGGGGGCACAGTGCCTGGGTAACATCTTCAAGGTCTACAGATAGCTTATTCCCCACTTGGGAATACTGCTCTGACTCATATATTGGGTGCCACAAAAGATAGTGAGGCCTAGAGCAGGAGGACTCTGCAGCAGGTCCAGACCGTGGTGCAAATGTTCCTGTTGCTTGGTCCACAAGACACCCTATTAAAGGCGTCAGTGATGGGAAAAGATGCCACATGCTGTTTACAGCAAGCCGCAACAGCAAGTCACACATAGACCCCTACCGTGCTTGAGCAAGGCCATGCCTTCTGAAAGGGTATTATATACCTTTGAAAAGATAGCTCCTGTTGTGCTACTGAGTCCTAGTTGAAACAAAGTGCTTCAAGTGATCATGTAGCCAAAAATGCCTGTTATGACCTGGGTTCTGTCAGACCCAAGTCATAAGATTGGATGGGTCCATCAGCAGCGCTTCATAAGATGAAAGTGATATGCATAGCACTGGGCATAAGCTGGGCTGGAAGGTCAAAGTAAGCTGCATAAGCAGGTGGCCAGACCCCTGTTACCCACCACTATTGCACTGCTGCTGCTTTTTCAGTTCACATCTATAGCCACATGGAGTGGAGGAATCCCTCATGACCATATGACAAAAGGCTGGGCTCGGCTAATATATGGGTTGTCTCTGTAGGTGGAAGTAAGCTGAAAATACTGTGGATGTACTATGGCCCCACTTTGGGGTAGGCTTGAAAGACAGTGAGGGGAAATCTTCCCAATGGGCAGGGCTTCAGGCAGTACACCTGCCTGAGGAAAGAACATAGACTCAGACAATGGCGAATGGCTTGGCTGGATCAGGAGCCTAGAAGAAAAATTTAAGGCTGAAGACAGGGAAGCCTGAGGAAAAGGTATGTAGTTTACTTGGGAATGGGTATAGTGTATGATGATCTTTGTACTGCATGTTAATTCCCACCAGAGAACATCCACCACAGAAAAGTCACCAAACAACCAAGTAGAAGTAGATTGAATGACTTAGCCAGTTGATGTTAGCCAGTCTCGGTCATTGGCATCCCAATGATGGCAAAATGGGCCTGTGAATGGAGAAGCCATGATGGAAGCTATGCATGGGCCCAACATCATGGCCTCACCAAGGCTGATCTAGCTACAGCTACTGTGACTGACTGTCCAACTCATCAGCAACAGACACCAACACTAAGTCCCTGACATGTCACCATTCTTCAAGGAAACCATCCAGCCACTTGGTGGTAAGTTGATTACATTGACTCCCTGCTACCCTGGAAGGGGCATTGTTCCATCTTGACCTAAATTGATGTGTATTATGGGTATGGGTTTACCTTTCCTGCCACCATCATCCAAGGGCTTACAGAATATTTGATCCATTGGCATGAGATCTTGCATAACAGTGCACTGGAACAAGAGACCATGTTATAGCAAGGAGGTACAGCACTGGGTACATGATCATAGGATCCATGGTCATATACCACACCATCCAGAAGCAACCCACCTGATACAATAATGGAACTTCTTGTTAAAGGCACAGCTGAGACACCAGCTTGGAGATGACACCCTGTAAAGATGAGACACTGTCCTCCAGGATGCAGTATATACCCTGGATCAACAGACAACCTAGAGTGCTATCCCCAAGTGAAATATATGGGTCTGGGAAACGGGCTGGATGTAGGAGCAGCCCTCCATTATCATCACTCTCAGTGACCCAACTGGGGAAAACTATACCTCCTATCCCAACTCTGGGCTCTGAGGACTTCATCAGGTAACCCATGTGGACTAACAGAAGTATAAATTGGGGGGGGGGGGTAGGAGAATCTAGAATGGGTAGTAGGAGGTAAGGACCAGTTGTAGACTTAAGCTACAGCAGCAGGGGCTGTAGTCTGTCCCAGATCTTCCTCTAAGTTTTCCCGGGAAAGGAAGCCCATCAGGATTCTGAAGGGATCGTTTTAGAACTAATGAACAAACTGACCTGACAGCACAAGAAGTGGACTGTAGTGGAGACTATGGTGTGCTGCCCAGATTGCTCCCTTCAGCACCGAAGCCCTCACTTCCCAAGCTGCTGAGAATGCGCACAGCTCTCATCTGAGTTCCCCTCTGGGTACTGCCTGTGCCTGAAATCAGTCACCTCACCCAAGACCCTTTCCTGGTCAGCATGGGGTTCTATAGGTCTGGCCACTTGCCTCAACATGGTACACACCTAGATGGCTCAAGCCACCCTAGCTTGAGCTCCCTGGGGGACTAAGGCCTTTGTTGAGACTGCGTCAGCTCAACTTCTCCCTCTACCGAATTTTGCTTTCTTCATGCCCCAACAGGTGTTAATCTAGAGGACACCCCAGTAAACTTCCTGCACCTAAATCTCCAACTCAGTCTGTTTTACCAGGAACTCAGCTCATGACAAGTATCTGAACACTTTTTGAGATTCGCTATGTGGAATGTTGCTCCTGTGCTCAGTTTCAGAGAGTGTCATCATGGTGGTGGTGGTGTGGAAAGATGCAGTGTTAAGTGAGCTTTCCATTTCAAGGACCGCAGGGATTGATGGCAAATCTGACAATCAAATGGCAACTGCAAACAATACTAGTGCTCGACCTGTCACAGAGTTCTGGCAAGCGTGAGGCTGGATACAGATATTAGTGCAACTACTGACGACAGAACGCTCAATAGCAGGGATGGCTTTCTGTGGATGAAAGTAGTTAGTTGGCTTGGCAAGGCAGGTGAGCGCAAATAGGATGATTGATAGAAACCAATTTCTCTGGTAAGGGTAGCAGTAGAGTCAATGGTCTCGTCTTTATCCTTCCTAAACTGCAAAATCTCATATTTATTTGAGTGACTCTGGCACAATCCACTTGTCAACAGTTGGTCTTTTTTCCAGGAATGGACCTTGAACTTATACAGAACTATCTACTTGCCTCATCTCCCATTCCGTAATTACCTACGAACTAGCCCCATATCTTAACCTTGGTCTGGAAACCAAGGTATTTTCTTTTTCAAAATTTCAGGAAGTGGCTGAAGAAATAAAACGGAAGTTCCCTTTTTAAACTTCTTTCATCCCAGCGTCATTTTCTCCGGCAATTTCCCTTAGGCCTTATTCAGACTCCACTGTGCTTATTTGTACTGAGGGCTGTATTAGCGTACCTAATAAGTTTTAAGACCATAAGGCGTATCAACTTGTTGAGTAATTTGTCCACAGCAACTGTGGGCTGTAGCCTGCAAGTGTATTCTCTTTTTTCCTTTTTAGCAGTAAACCCCAGTGGCTCAAGAGGACATCCCACATAGAGGTCCTGTCCCCAGGCTACTCAGGCCAGTAAACAACACCTAAAAAGAACACAACCTCTTTATTTTTTTTTCAGATACAAACATTTAGTTTGGATGATGAGAATGAGCTATCGCTATCATTTATTCCAATGAATTCCGATGTAGGACGAGGCTAAACAGATCTAGACCATTTTGGTCTATTATTAATATTTATCTTACCAAATCTACAGCCTGGTACTTCTGGAGTAGGCCTGCCCCAATAACGCTAGATGTGATAACCGCTGAAGATGGCAAATATGGACAATTCAACGTATATTCAGTCTAGTATGCTGTCGCTGTCTCCATATGCTTTCTAAAATTCCGTGTTTGGTCAGAGCTGGTCAGAGCTGGGTCAGCACCACGGTGCTGGCCCATCATCTTCGCTCCACCTCTCCTCTGATTCTGCTTTGCTGCTTTCGAGGTAGAACAGGTTCAGATGGTCTGGGAGCCTGTGGAGCTGGCAGCTTGCTGGGCTAACCAGTACTTATATCTTTTGGTCTTGGGCCTCTCAAAGTTCACCACAGACATAGGTACCCTCACAGTGTCAAGCCCATTTACCTGTACACAAAACAACAGGAATCTTCAGATCAGCGGGCAGATACAAACTAACACCATCCAATCCCAGCTTTCTACCCAGTGAGAAAAAGGAGACAGGATGTGAAACACTCACCGTCACCTCACACCAGTACTCGCCCCTCTGTGTGATAGGCTCTTCTGGTAACTTTAATGCATGTGGGGCAACCACAACACCAAGCTGCAAAAAAAATCAATCACAGCCAAAGGGAACTCTGTTTACATGGTT
This sequence comes from Aethalodelphis obliquidens, assembly GCF_003676395.1. NCBI lineage: Eukaryota > Metazoa > Chordata > Mammalia > Artiodactyla > Delphinidae > Aethalodelphis > Aethalodelphis obliquidens. Next base: position 1,755,611 of record NW_020838060.1, read on the forward strand.
GCCACTCCAGGCAACCTCTAGATTTTCCTGTACATGGGTGAATAAAACGGGGCGTTTACCCTGGCTGATCCCATGGAAAGGCACAAACCTCCATAAATAGTGGCAGAATAACTCAGTCCTAATTTCTCAGAAAGGGAGGTGGATTCACAAAGAGAAACAGGGCTTGAGATCAAACTCACTTCACCCACAAAAGTAAAAATTCTCCAGTGAGTCACATTTCCCCAGGTTTTCCCTAGCTAGAGAAAATAAATGATCCCACCATCTTCTCCTATCAGTCTTCAGAATCTATGTGACCATCCTTAGTTATTTCCCTCCCACACCCCTGCAAACCAATCAAGAATGCTTTCCCTAAGTTGGACAGCCGCATGTAAATCAGCGAAGTTAGAACACTTCCTCACACCATACACAAAAATAAACTCAAAATGGCTTAAAGACTTAAAATGTAAGACAGGACAACATAAAACTCCTAGAAGAGAACGTAGGCAAAACATCCTGACATAAATCGTACCAGTGTTTTCCTAGGTCAGTACCCCAAGGCAATAGAAATAAAAGCAAAAGTAAACAATTGAGACCGTTTACAAGCTTTTGCACAGCAAAGGAAACCATAAACAAAACGAAAAGACAACCTATGGACTGGGAGAAAATACTTGCAAATGAAGCTACTGACAAGGGCTTAATTTCCAAAATATACTATCAGCTCAAACAACTCAACAAAAAAACAACCTAATCAGAAAAATGGGCAGAAGACCTAAACATTTCTTCAAAAGAGACATACTAATGGCTGACAGGCACATGAAAAGATGCTCATCATCGCTAATTATTAGAGAAACGCAAATCAAAAGTACAATGAACTACCACCTCACACTGGTCAGAATGGCCATCATTAAAAAGTCTACAGGTAACAAATGCTGGAGAGGGTGTGGAGAAAAAGGAACCTTTCTACACTGTTGGTGGGAATGTAAATTGGTACAGCCACTATGGAAAACAGTATGGAGGTTCCTTAAAAAACTAAAAATAGAGCTACCGTATGATCCAGCAATCCCACTCCTGGGCACGTATCTGGACAAAACTATAATTCAAAAAGATACATGCACCTCTCTGTTCACGGCAGATCTATTCACAACAGCCTAGACATCGAAACAACCTAAATGTCCATCAACAGATGAATGGAAAAAGAAGATGTGGTACGTATATACAATGGAATACTTACTCAGCCATAAAAAAGAATGAAATAATGCCATTTGCAACAACACAGATGGACCTAGAGATTATCATACTAAGTGAACTGAGACAAATGCCAGGGCTTCCCTGGTGGCGCAGTGGTTCAGAGTCCACTTGCCGATGGGGGAGGACGTGGGTTCATGCCCTGGTCTGAGAGGATCCCACATGCCACGGAGCGGCTGGGCCCGTGAGCCATGGCCACTAAGCCTGCGCATCCAGAGGCTGTGCTCCGCAATGGGAGAGGCCACAGCAGTGAGAGGCCTGCGTACCACAAAAAAAATAAAAAAAGACAAATGCCATATGATATCACTTATATGTGGAATCTAAAATATGACATAAATGATGTATGAAACAGAACTTCCCTGGTGGCACAGTGGTTAAGAACCCACCTGCCAATGCAGGGGACATGGGTTCGAGCCCTGGTGCGGGAAGATCCCACATGCCACGGAGCAACTAAGTCCATGCGCCACAACTACTGAGCCTGCACTCTAGAGCCCATAAGCCACAGCTGAGCCTGTGTGCCACAACTACTGAAGCCTGCGTGCCTAGAGCCCGTGCTCCACAACAAGAGAAGCCACCGCAATCAGAAGCCTGTGTACCGCAACTAGAGAAAGCCTACGTGCAGCAACGAAGACCCAACGCAGCCAAAAATAAATAAATAAATAAATAAATTTATATTAGAAAAAAGATCTATGAAACAGAAACAGACTCACAAACATAGAGGACAGGCTTGTGGTTGCCAAGGGGCAGGTTGCATTGATTTACATGAGGCTGTCCAACTTAGGGAAAGCGTTCTTGATTGGTTTACACGGGTGTGGGAGCGAAATGACTTGTGGTTGCCAGGTGGGGGAGGGATGGATTGGGAGTTTGGGATTAGCAGATGCAAACTATTATGTATAGAATGGATAAAAAACGAAGTCCTACTGTACAGCACAGGGAACTATATTCAATATCCTGTAAAAAACCATAATAAAAAAATATGAAAAAGGATGTATATATATGTATAACTGAATCACTTTGCTGTACAGCAGAAAATTAACACAACATTGTAAATCAACTATACTTCAATTAAAAAAAAAAAATGCTTTCCATAACTCCAGCTGGATGATCATACCCTTTCCCAACAGAGGGATCAATCCTGGGGTAGCTTCTTCTTCCCAAGGGTAGTTTCCACCCTCAGGGGTACAGCAGTGTTTGGGAATACTCACATTTCTGAGGAAGTGGCGGGCAACTATTTCAGGGTTTAGCTCCCATTTGACATTGTTCTTCATCCCTACCTGCAGGTGACATCTTCTCAGAAATTTCACTGTCTGAGAGGAATTATACACAGAAGATAGGTTAGAGTTGTACTCAAAGGAGAGGAAACATGTTAGCAAGAGGCCAAGAGGCACACAGTCTGAGAGGCTATGCACAATTTCTGCCTCATAGCCAAGACAGGTGAGATGATGAATACGAAAGATAAAAATTCTCATTGTCTCAAGGCTGATATTATGGAAAGACGTTTTAGCGATGCTCTGAAAGGAAATGCTGCCTATACGTGGCTATTCCTAAGCAAGGAGAAACAGGCCATGTCAAAGTTAGGCTCATCAGGGACTTCCCTAGTGATCCAGTGGGTAAGACTCCGTGCTCCCAATGCAGGGGGCCCGGGTTCAATCCCTGGTCGGGGAACTAGATCCCACATGCACACTGCAACTAAGAAGTCTGCATGCTGCAACTAAGACCTGGCACAGCCGAAAGAAAGAAAATTTTTTTTTAAATTTTAAAACTTTTTAAACACCGCCCCCCAAACCAAGGTTAGGCTCACCAATGGGGGCTGCTGGTGTATCTCAGGATGGAATGATTTTCACAGACTGTTTTAACACAATATTCTGGCCCTTCAATCCCACCCCTACACCATAACAATTCCTCCCTGCTTACAGAACAAAGTATAAATTCATTAGCTGAGGATTAAAGATGTTTTGTAAATTATGCCCCAACCCTCTTTCCAGTCATATATTTCCTAATAGAAGTCCTCTGTTTTAGCTAGACTGGTCTACTTTCTATTTTAAAACATGCTTTAACTGAGATATCACCTCACACCTGTCAGAATGGCTATCATCAAAAAGAACACAAATAACAAATGTTGGAGAGGATGTGGAAGAAAGGGAACTCTCATACACTGTTGGTGGGAATGTAAGTTTGTGCAGCCACTGTGGAAAACAGTATAGCGATTTCTCAAAAAACTAAAAATATGACCTAGCAATTCCACTCCTGGGTATATGTCTGAAAAAACCAAAAACACTAATTTGAAAAGATACGTGCACCCCAATGTTCACAGCCGCATTATTTACAATTGCCAAGATATGGAAGCAACCTAAGTGTCCATCAACAGATGAACTGATAAAGGTGTAGTATATATGTGTATATACACACACACAAAAAAATATGTATGTGCATACACATACGCACACAATGGAATACTAAGCCATAAAGAAGAACAAAATCTTGCCATCTGCAACAACAAGGATGGACTTGGAGGGCATTATGCTAAGTGAAATAAGTCAGAGAAAGACAAATATTGTATGATAACTTATATGTGGAAACTAAAAAATACAACAAACCAGTGAATATAACAAAAAAGAAACAGATGTACAGATATAGAGTGTAAGACAGGCTACAAGGATGTATTCTATGACATGGAGACTATAGCCAATATTTTATAATAACTGTAAATGAAGTGTAACCTTTAAAAGTTGCATAAACTTTTTTTTAAATTAAACAACAACAACAACGTGCCTTAACTATCTACTTTTTCTCCCTTAAGAATACCTTTCCCACCCTCCTGGTCTATCCAAAGCCTACTAATCCCATAAGGCCTAATTCAATCCCATCTGAAAAAAATCCTTTCCCAATCACCCTAATCCATTTTGGTCCATGTCACTCATAATTTACTGCCTTGAGTTTATCACTTTCTCATGTGTCTATTTTCTCTCCAACTTGTCTGTAAACAACCCCGAAGGCAAAGTCCTCATCTCACTTTTCCATGGGTCCCCTGGTACCCAGGTTGGGGCCTCCCTCAATAAACTAGAGCACTTCACCCAACAGGTCAGGATATCCTAGGATATCTCAATACCAGTTATGGTAACCACAACACTTCCCTTGCCCCTACCTTGTGCTTGAAATCAGGAGACTTCAAGGAAATCAAGAAGTCTTTCAGGAAGAGGTTGGTGACTTTGTAGGTGACCCATAAATAAAGATTTTCTATGTTTCTACTCACCGTCTCACCTTCCTTGGTCTGGATCTTCTCTAATTTTCCTTCCTGTCTCAGCTAGAAAAGAAAGTTACAGATGAAAGAAAAATGAGTTCGTGGTAACTAATAACAAACTCTTGCTATGCTTGGCATAGGCTGGGCTTCTGAATTCCTGTTCTAGCCCCTACTTCATCTGAAAATTAAGTAGGGGCTAGAAGAAGTTGCTAGAGGTAATCTTAAGGTTTTAATTCCTCCAAGTCCCTATGCCGTCTTCCGGGCTCACCAATTTCTCCTCTTCAAACAGCTTCCTGTTTTCAGGAGATGCATATACAGCCAGTCCTTGAGGAAGTAGTCGATTACGGCCTACAGATTTTTTCACTGAGACCAGGTCACCTCGGACTCCAAGTTCTGCCAACAGAGAACAGAGACACTGGATCAGAATTATCGAGCAGTCCCTAAAAAAGGAGATGATCAAAGGAAAAAAGACCTCTTATTCTCTCACAGTGCTTATTCTTCCTAGAAGAAATATTAGTATTCGCTAGGACAACACTTAAGAGATTTCTAATTCATTTCTTTAGGACCTGATTTAGAAACTTAATATTCCCTGTACAAAGTGAAGCACTGTCCCATCACAGGATTTCAGTACCTGTGGCACATACTGTCAGGTCTCTTTCTCCCCACACACTGTTAATGATGCTGCTGCATTCATGTTCTGATTTTCTATGTAGGAGCCCTACGTCACCATCACAGTACTTTTTATGGCTTCCTCTTCTCAAATATGAACTGGTCATTCCCCCAAATTAGTAAAAGGGCAGAAAAAAGCTGATGCCGAACAGGACCAGCCTGAGACAGGAAGCACCTCTGCCTGGGCCTTACCCTCCACCGACTGCGTGAGGATGAGCTCCAGGTTGTCTTTGGGCCGGTGTTTCGTGTCCTCCGCCAGCTTGTAGACGCGGTGCCGCCGGTGCAGGCGCGGCTTCCGGCCCTCTCCCGCTAGCGGCACCTTCCACCAGCGCTCCACAATGACCGTGCCCTGGCGGCCGGGGGAACGAGGGTGAGCGAGTCTCCACGGAGAAGCCTCCTCCTCTGGCCGCCGGCCCCTCAAGGAGAGCCCACCACCCGCAGGCCGGGGCCCCACCAGGTCTCAACGCGCCCCAGTCAAGGAGCCCCAGAACGCACACCCGGCCCTCACCCGACTGTGAGACAGGCTGAAGTCGCGCTCCGAGCCGGAGGTGCCCCCTTCAAGTCGCGGCCGGAGGAGCTCCCAAACCCCTCCTCGCACCAGCCGCTCAGTGCCCGCCCGCAGCAGAGACCTGCCTGTAGCCGCCGCCATGTTCTCGGGCGCGGATGGAGGCGTAGAAGGCCCCCGGCGCCGGCGGCAGGAAAGGCCCCCACCGGGTGCCCGCGGCGCGCCTGAGCCGGCGCTGCTCTGTCCGAGCTGAGCCCAGGGGAAGCCCGGGCCCGGATTGGGCTGCGACTAGGCTGCCTCGAGACCGGAGATCTGGGATGAATGCTCCACGATTCAGCATGCCTCTACTCCCTTCTCCCAATTTCTTTTCGGGGGAGGGACACCCATAGCCACTGACACATAGTGGAGTGACTGTTAGGTGCACTGACACCGGGAAAGACACCCTTTCCCTCTTGGCTTCACTTTGTCTTTAAGATGGGGGCTTCGACTGAGCTCTAGTAGCTCTCTGAGGGCACTTCCAATTCTGACATTCTGTGATAGCTGGATGCTGAGGGGAGAGGGTGCTGCTCTCATTTTTCCTTACTTCAAACCTGCCTAAAAGTGGTGGAAGGATGGGATCCTCTGGAAAACTTGCAAGCCCCAGGAAGTCGTCTAATCCTTAATCGTGACACTGCAGTATTTAGGCTCATGTTTAAAGAATTCTAAATCACAAGGGAGACGGTTCCCTCCGTGGAGGGTCTCAGTACTGGGGAGTAAACCATATAAATGGAGTGAATAGGGTCTGTTTGGCAGAAGAGATTTATGGAAAGATGCTCTATACATCCTGTTATTTGACACATAAACAGCCTTTGACCATTAGTCCCTCCTCCTAATTACACTTTCTTAGCTTCCAGGACACCAATTTGTTTTTATTTCCTTCCTACTTCACTATTTTCCTTCACAGTCTCCTTTGCTGATTTCTCTTTTATTCCCCACTTCTCAGAGGGCCCCCAGGACTCAGTTTTTGGATCTTTACTCTTCTCAATGTACACACTCTTGGTGATCCCATTCAGTCTCATGGCTTAACGTACCATTTATACGCCAATGACTTCAAATTTCTGTCTTCACCCTAGTCTTCTAAACTCCAGACATGAATATCCAACTGCCTGTCATCTTCCCCTTACATGTCTAATGGACAATTCAAAGTTAACATGCTCCAAACTAAATCCATCTCTATACCCTGCCCCATAGTGCCTCACCTGCAGCCTTTCCCCTCTCAGTTGATGGTAACTCCATTCTTTCAGTTCTTGGACTCAACTTCTCTCCTACGCCAGGAAATCCTGTAGGTGCTACCTTTATACTATTTCCAGAATCCAGCCACATCCCATCACCTCCAATGCTCCACCCTGGAATAAGACACTATCTTTCTCCTGGATTACTGCAATAGTCTCCTAACAAACACCGTTTAAAGCTCTACAGTTTATTTACAATACAACAGTCAGAATCTTTCTAAAAACACAGGTCAGATCATGTCTCTTCTACCCAAAACCTGCAATGACTTCCCCCTTTACTCAGAGTAAAAGAAAAAGGCCAGACAATGGTCTATAAGGCCCTACAATGACCTGGCCCCATTAGCTCTCTTCTTTTTCTACTCTCCCTATAGCTTATACTACTCCACCCACAGTGGACTCCTGGCTGTTTGTGGAAAACATTTGACACATTCTCTTTAGGGCTTTTCCACTGGCTGTTGCTTTGACACAGAATGCTTTTACCCTCAGATGCTCGCTTGGCCTAAATCCCTCACCCCCTTCAGGTCTTTGATTAAATGTCACCTTTTCAATGAGGCCTATTTAGATCACCCTATTTATTACTGCAACTGCGCCACCTCCTTCACACTCCTGATCCTTCTTTATTCTACTCTATTTTCCTCCATAGCAGCTATCATCTAACATATGAAATCATTTTCTTGTGCTTAGTGTTTAGGTTTGTTCTTTCACTGTTAGAAGTTCCATGGGGCAGGGGATCTTTGTTTTGTTTACTGTGTATCCTAAGCTCATAGTAGGCCCTCAATAGATATTTGTTAAATGGATGAATAAATGAATATGCAGAAGTCTCAAACTGGTGGCCGCAGAACCAAATTTTACACACCATGTTGATTTTTTTAATCAACAATTTTTATTTTTTAAGTTAGTAGCCAATATTTTTTTAAAATTTGAGAAATTTATCACAAAAATCAATCTTTCCAGTTTCTGTTGAAAAATCATATGATCTGGTACCACTGAGTCTGCATTCCTGCATGGCAGCTGTTTGGAGCTATTGTGTCACTTTTTTTTAGGGTGTGAGCTTTTTGTTTTGTTTTGTTTTTTTCCGGTACGCAGGCCTCTCACTGTTGTGGCCTCTCCCATTGCGGAGCACAGGCTCCGGACGCGCAGGCTCACGGGCCCAGCCGCTCCGCGGCATGTGGGATCCTCCCGGACCGGGGCACAAACCCGTGTCCCCTGCATCGGCAGGCGGACTCTCAACCACTGCGCCACCAGGGAAGCCCAGGGTGTGAGCTTTTCATTTGGCTTCAGTCCCGCCCAGCAGCTCCACTAATTTCCATTAGTTGTCCAGGTCCCTGCAGGCATTTAGTTTGCAATTCCTACCCTATAAGGCAATGAGAAAGTTCAACAATGGGTAGCACCACTGGCTTATTAAAGGTAGGGATGATAAAATATTTAACTGATAGGAACCAGGAACCAACCAGTCAGGTCAGATGCTGGATCAGGGCCTTAGAAGCTTCCTGCAGTATCAGACCCCAACCCTTTAGTTGCTGAAGTGTGTGTTTGCACATGCGCATGCCAGAGAGGAGCCCACATTGTGTGGGCACAAGTGGTCAGCCAGGGCTGTTTACCAACCACTACAGAAGCCAAAGTATTTTAACTTCTGGTGTAGCTGTGAAGTGCATACTAGTTGAACAGGAGCCTTGGGGCTACCTAAGAGGGTGACGGGGTAGGGAGCAGCAGAGAGGAGTCCTGAGGCGGTGTAAGGGCTAACGCTTTGTCCATGTCATAGTGCTCACCGTGTCACAATGGCACCAGTTGCCTAAACCTCTGCCACCCATCCCTGAACCTCACTTTGCCTCGGGGAGGCACTGAACTAAGAAACTGCCTCGTAACAGGTCGCGCCCCTTTATCTACTCCCTTTCTTATATCAAGAGGGGAAAAACACGGAACTACCTCTACCCGATCTGGTCACCATACGCCTATTACCTTTACCGTTACAAATACCGGATCACCCTCCGGGAGAAGATGCTGCCTTGTTATAAAAGGTACTTGTTTTCATCTCTACTTGTAGTTGTTTATATACACTGTAAAGAAAAAAGAATTCGAAAGAACTTCCCAAGTGGCAAAAGATGATAATAGCAAAATAGGGTAGAAGGCCTGCATGGAGCTTCATAAACGTTTTCTATCTGGCTGGCTTGGGAAAATGGAAACAGATGGGTTGGTTCACATAAGATACAGAAGATGGTGCCAGAGCCTGACCCTGTGTACCTGGAAGTTAAGAGTCTTTCCCCATCTCAGACTCAGAAATAAACTAATTTGGACCTCTTTTTCCCAATCAGCATCACTTATAAGGAACAGGAGCACTTGACACTCCGACCCCGTTGCTGTCTTCAGTGCTCCTGAGTCCCTAGTAGGCCTTCACAGGGGCAGAAGCAGCGAGCAGGGTGATCAAGACGAGCTTAAAGAACTGTATTCGGTAAGTGGACTGGGAGTTGGTGCTGTGACATGGCAGCCCCTTGCGGTAATGATATCTTGCAAAGGGACATTAGCTAGTTGGAAAATAAATCATAAGAAGTTAGAGCTAGATGAGACCTCGGAGCTCATGTGTAAAAGCTACTTTATAGACAAGGATTCTGGTCCAGAGATCTTAAGGCAAGGTCTTAGGGCTGGTGGTGAAAAGCAGGATGGGAAAAGAGAAAGTGGAAACAAAGATAGACTGTATTAAGACATAAAGCTGTTTGGATGCTAAGTTCTGGGACTAGAACCCAGAACTCCTGCCCTTGCCTTTGTATCATATCTCAATAACATGCCTAGGTATGAGCTATGCATTTTAAATAAGAAATGGGAGAATTTAGAGAAAACATATGATGGAGAAAAGTAGAAGAGTATTATCAGTGAGACAGTAAATAGATGGCCCAGCTTTAAGCTCTCTGATGTAAATACGTTTCTGAATCGTTAGAGCACACTGAGCGAGGTCAGCAGGCAGTAATACTCCATTGACTCCAGATTCCAAATTATTTGTATCGAAGAGAACTCCATGATAGGAACAGAGTTAGGTCCCAGGACTGAGGGATATTGAGTAAGACCTTGGCTCCACTTTTCCCAGGCTCTCCATCAGCCCCTGCCTTGCTTCCACAGACACACCCAAACTGGCCTGAGATATGATTTGAGGGTTAGGTGAGCACAGAAATAGGAGAATATTACTCTCATTTTTACTCGTTTTCTAGGCTGGGAACCTGACGGTGCTGGCTACTGACCCCCTGCTTCACCAGGACCCGGTGCAGTTAGACTTCCACTTCCGCCTCACCCCCCAGACCTCTGCCCATTGGCACGGCCTTCTTTGTGACCACAGACTCTTCCTAGATATCCCATACCGGGCCTTGGATCAAGGCAGCCGGGAAAGGTGACTGAGCCTGTATGGGGGAGAGGGGAGCAAAGAGGTTAGGGGATTTCACTCTTATGTCATAATCAGGTAGTGGGCATGCTAACCAGTGAGGGCTTATTCAGGAGCTGGATACATTCAAACCACTGAACAAGCCTGTGAGCTGAGCCAGGATCTGGGGTTCAAAGGATAACAGCCCATGGGAGGTTGCTAAACTGATTCAGAAACACAAGTGGGAATGCATAAATAGTTGAAAGGAAGTGCTCTCTAGCTGTTTGTCTTTATAGAGTGGCCCCTTCACCCCAAGCCCCTTCCATGGCATGGTGTCAGTCCAGTAGTGTATAATCCCTTGGCTTCAGAGAAAAAAATCTATCAAAACGAGTTTAGCAACTTTCATTTCCTGGCTTGGGTCAGGAAAAACTAATAAGATCTCTTCTGCTGCAAGTAGGCATCTTTCTGGATTTTGAGTTTGCTGAACATTACATTGACCATTTTCCCTCTGGTCCCTAGTTTGACTGCAACACTGGAGTATGTGGAGGAGAAGACCAATGTGGATTCTGTGCTTGTAAACTTCCAAAACAACCGGAATGACAGAGGTGGGGATCTGCTCTGTCCTTCCTGGCCCTTTGTGCTGAAGCAGCTGACAAGTGACTTTTCCTTGGTAGACCTTCTTCCCCTCACTCTTTAAAAAAGGGCATGCTCAGGCAGTTCAGGGATTCAACACCCACCCCCTACTCCCCGCCAAGGAAATTAAGGCATCTAGCATTCCGTTCATTCAAGTCACAACTAGACTATCAGGAAGGCCCTGCACGTAGATTTCAGAATCTAGACTGAAGGAGCACTGGTGAAATTACAAAGAAGCCATTCAAGGGATCTGGCTGGTAGAACAGAAAGGATCTCAAGTGTATTAAACACCTATAGAGTGAAAGGGTCAGGCATTAGGCCAGGAGGATAGGAATATAATTAACCAGATGCTAGGCACACGTTACAGAAACTACACCTCCTCCCTCAAGGAGTTTATACTTCATTGGATAAAAGACAAAGGTGGTCAAGAGTTTACTATACCTTCCCGGTATAGTAAACTCCAGCCAGGTTAGAGTCTAGGTTTGTTTGACTCCAAAGCACATCATCCCACTGCCTGCACTACACTGTTTCCCACACCCCCCAAGTCATTCCCTACTGGAAGAAGCCAAGGCTGGGGGAACAGCTGTACTGAGTTTCAGAGTGTTCTAATTTCCTCTCTCTTTTCACAGGTGCCCTGCTACGGGCCTTCAGCTACATGGGCTTTGAAGTGGTCAGACCAGATCACCCGGCCCTTCCTCCCTGGAACAATGTCATCTTTATGGTGTATCCCCTTGAAAGGGACCTAGGCCACCTGCCCAGTGAAACTCCCTGAACATGCTTATTCTTACTCTGTGAAGGGCTCGGAGCCTTGATAAATGAGAACCAGGGGCCCAGGATGTGATTCAGAACACCTTCCATCTTAGGAATAAAGGGTAGTGCAATCCTCAAATGTTCACTGTTTCTTTGAGTCTCACAGAGCTGAATTCATTGTAGGATAGATAGATAAACATTTGATGACTGAAAAGATCAAAGGGGCCTGAGCCAGAGAGAGAAAGGACCCAAGGATTTTCAGTTTTTGCCTTTCCCCATTTATTCTAACCATCTGAGCACCTGCCAGGAGCAAAACCAAGCACTAGGGAATTCAGGAAGACTTAAGCCTTACTGGGAGACTTTCACCCATATATTTTGGTTCAAATTGGAGACAAGTGCTATTTCCTTTCCTTTGATGTGGAGGAAATCAGAGAAGGTACATGGTTCCTGTGGCATTGGCTCAAGGGGAGGAGCATCCCAGGAAGCAGAAAACGTAGAGAGTTATACTGGAATAGGGAACCCATCAGAATGCAATGTAAACTGACAAGGCTTAAAGGCCATATTAAAGGAACAGGCTTTCATACACAGTAACAAACTACAGTTAAGAATGAGACACGGGCTTCCCTGGTGGCGCAGTGGTTGCGAGTCCGCCTGCCGATGCAGGGGACACGGGTTCGTGCCCCGGTCTGGGAAGATCCCACATGCCGCGGAGCGGCTGGGCCCGTGAGCCATGGCCACTGAGCCTGCGCGTCCGGAGCCTGTGCT